>NC_045443.1:62368602-62568718 GCF_002776525.5 Piliocolobus tephrosceles
TTTCTTTCTTTCTTTCTTTCTTTCTTTCTTTCTTTCTTTCTTTCTTTCTTTCTTTCTTTCTTTCTTTCTTCTCTCTCTCTTTCTTTTTTTTCTTTTGACAGAGTCTTTCTGTCACCTGGGTTGGAGTTCAGTGGTGCAATCATGGCTCACAGCAGCCTGACATCTCAAGCTCAAGTGGTCCTCCCACTTTAGCCTCTCTATTAGCTGGGACTACAGGCACATGCCACCACACCTGGCTAATTAAATTTTTTTTTTTTTTTTTTTGTAGAGATGGGGTCTCCCTGTGTTGACCAGGCTGGTCTCAAACTACTTAAGTGATCCTCGTGCCTTGGCCTGTCAGGGTGCTGGGATTATAGGCATGAGCCACCACACCTGGCTAGAAGCTACTTTTATTAAGCTCTCTTCCATCCAAGAAATTATGATGACTCCTATTGCTTTCCAAAGTGACTTCCTGTCAGCGTGTACTTATATATCACATTTTAAAAACTTTAATTTAAACTTCCAAGTTTTCCTTCTTCTTTCACATTCCACATTTGGTCTGTCAGCAAATCCAGTGGGCCTCTCCTTCCAAATATATCTGCAATTTAATCACTTTCCACTGCCGCCACTGAATATTCTCTACTCCAAATCACCTCCTGTCTCACCTGGGTTATTTCAAGACCTCCTAACAAGGTCTGTACACGCCTTATCAGAATAGCCAGAGTTATTCTTAAAATGTGAGTCAGGTAATGTAACTGCTCCACCAAAAACGCTGTGATAGTCTCCCACCTCACCATAAAAACCCAAGTCTTTATAATGACCCATAAGATCCTACAAGATTGCCTCCCAGACCACAGCTCCTAATGCTCTCCCCATCTCCTCACTGCCCTTTTTAGCATCTACTTCCTAACCTGGCCTCCAGGATGGGCCTCCTACGGAGCAGGCCTGCTTTCACCTTGGGCGCAGCCTTTTGCTTGCTGTTCCCTCCTCTCCCAGATATTTGAATGGCTTGCTTTCTTCTTTCAGGTCATTACTGTCACTTCTCTAACACTTTTAGCAATGTTTTCTGCCTTATTTATCTTATCAGTAGTTACTACTCTTTAACTTACTAAATATTTTACTGATTTATCTTGTTTATTGTCTATTTAGCACATAGCAAACATTTGGTTGATATTTGAGTGAATGAATGAATGACTGCAAAGATGATTTCCCTTGTTGAAGATATTTTAAAAATTGCATCATATATTTTGATGGCAATTCTAAAAGTGGTTTTCACAAAATAGTTTCAATAATCATTAAATGTGTGTGTAGTCTCCTAATATTATTGCTTTGAAGGAGTTAAAAAATTTTTTAAATTATAAAAATAATTACTGTTAGTAACTTTAGATGAAAATATAAAAAGAAACTTTGAAGAAAAATATGTTGAAGAGATTACTAAATCTGAACAGATTTCCTTAAGAAGTAATTATGAATACAAATGCAGGATTCTGAGCTGTGAAGAGAAACGGAGTCATGACTCTTTTAAGACAGAGGAAATCATATCAGATAAGGCTTTAAAGGCAAAGAATGACTTTGTAGTGGTTGAAAGTTGGGAAGCAATAACAAAAATTAATATTAGTACTATATTGATATGTATTAAGGACTTACCATGCGCTAGCATGGGGTTAAGTGCTAAGCACCGTGTGTGGTAGGTACCTTCACTGTTCCATTTTATAGACACAAGTATCAAGGCTTTAGAGAAGTTACTTGCCCACTGTCCCAAAGCTTTCATAGTAGAAGCCATACTTGGATAGATGTGTCTGATACCAAAGCGCAAGTCCCTGACTCCTGAGTGGTCCTGACTCTTATGAAGCCGTTGAGCTGTAACAGCAGCTTGCAGGGTGAAAATCCCTTGAGGCATCATTTTGGAAAACAACATGCCATTTCCCAGGAAACCTAACACAGGTAGAGTTTCCTCTACCACTGGACCAGATTGTAGCCATTTTGGCTGAACAATAGATAAAAGAGCTGATCTGCAGTTAGGGCCAAGTTGTTTGAAAAATACACACCTTTAGAATTGGACATGCATACCCATAGGGTGAGATGCTGGCAGTACAAGAAGCACTTACGAACAGAGACTGAGTGAATGCTTCTGTACCACTTAAAAAGTTAATTCTTCCCCTTGCCCTATTCTCTGTGTGTGTAGTTGATTTTTGCCTATTCCGCTTTATGTTATAAAACCTTACCAAAAGCCAAGCAGCTTTGCTGGTCTAGAGACGATTACTTAATTCTCCATAATATGGAAAATCTTGTTAAATATGTATTACTTACTGCCTCATATCCAAAGCAAAATCTGGCAGAGTCAGGCAGCACATCAATCACGGGAGTATAGACTTCAACTTTCTCCAGAATTTATCAACAAAAGGGATAGCTTCAACTGTGTCAAACAGAAAACACCATCATTGGAGATGCAGGCAAATCACTTTACTGTGAAAAGAAGGAAAATGGTCACTTTAATTTGGTCTTCTCTCTCTGCTTTATGAGTCCCACCTGATTTGCTGGTAGTGAGTGCTTATTATTTTAACGCACTTGGTGACTGGGGGCTGGATGGTGTCATGGCAATGGAGATCATTTTTCAGTATCTGCGAGAAAAATTCAGGTGTCTCCCTTAGCCAGTCAGTACTCATGGTGTGCCCCCCACATCGTTGAGAATAGTTCTCAACCCTGTTCCCACTGTAGCGCATTGAGGCAGGAGGCATGCTTCTATCAGTATAACACAGTGTTCTCAGGGGTGAGAGTAATAACTGCCCACTTCCCACTATAGGAAAGCAGAATTTCGGGAGTTTGTATTGAGTGTAGTTTGAAGAATTACATCCCCCTAAGAGGTATTACTGTTACTGTCCAATTGAGCATTAATTGGTTTAGAACAGTGGCACTTGTTTTGCAGTTGTTGGCATCCACCTAAGATGTTTCTTGGGGTATGTGAAGTGGGGGCTGTCCCAAGGCTTTGTGCAGTGTCTGAGGAGATTTTATTAGTGAGTTAAGAATAGCACCTTGGGGAGGTTACAGCTTAGATGCCTGTCATGTTTACCTATTCTTTTTGAAAGAGGCTGCCCCAAGCACAGCCCTATAAAAAGACAGCAACACAGTCTGTTTCTTTAGGATGGGCAGCCATGTTCTGTTGGCATATGACCTTTCCATCTTAGCCACAACTGAAGAACTAGCACCTGGATAGGGGGCAGCCATTCTATAGGCTACTCAGTGGCTTATGAGACAAACTCAATATAAGAATGGTGATAGAATCAGATTCTCCTCCCTGGGGCATTTGTTTATGAGATGTATGGAGAGAGTTGGCACCTGGTTGTGGGAACAGAAGTGGAAACACAGGCAGAGAGACAAAGAGCTGTGGTTATGCAACTTGAATTATTCTGTGTTCTGAAGACATTCATGAGTTGCAGCTGTGGTATGCCAGAGCTGGCTCTATGGCCCCGAAAACTGGTTGTGTGGATCCATTCCCAACCCTGCCTTCAGAGACATCTGGTTGGTGGGAGTATTTGTACCATGTGAATTGGTTAATGCTGTAGATCAGGGCCCCTACCCCTTTCATCCAGATCTGGTTGTTAAATGTTTACCAGCACACCACTGGGTTGGGGGAGGGATGGTGTAGGAAGCAGCTAGAAGCAGCTACCTCCTTTGTGTCTTTTGCCGTAAAATCAATGTTGAACAGAATATGGTAACATGATTATTATTAAGGCTATAATAAAGAAGACATTGAAAAAGCATTGTAAAATATATGATTAAAGTATCAATGGTTAAACTACAAAACTCATAGGAAAGTAGTCAAGGGGGTGGTACCTTTCCTGTTTCCCTAGCTATCAAAGGCACAGGCCCCATCCACCATGCCCACAAAGGATGATCTGACACACCAGGTAAGCCTCTGGTCTTATTTCCACATGTATTCTTTACCTCAGTTACTTGAGGTAACCTGAGTGCATACCAGTTACTTAAAACCAAAAGAGCCCAATGAATACAGTTTTTGAATGCCACTTTTTTTTTTAATGTAGAGAAAATAAGATTGATTAGTATGGTAAAATATATATACACTTAGAATGAGGATTTAATTCTAACACTACTTCACCTCTTCCTGGTAGCACATTACTTATCTATGCCTCAGCCTCCTTAGCTGTAAAATAGGGATAAAAACAATCTCAGAGATATTTGTAAGGATTAAATGAGATATCAGGTATAAAAAACATCTAGCACAGTGTCTGGCTCTTATCACGCACTTAGTAACTTTTGTTCTTTTCTGCCACACTTAGCATATTTATTCAAGCCTTTAGAATAGCGGTTGGCAGTACTAACAGTGGCGTCAGCTATGTTGATACAATGAACTCTGTATTTTTACTAACATGAATTAGGCTGTAATGATATTGTATTATTTATAATTTTATATTTTTGTATGTAAGATTCTTCACTAAAATATTTTAAATATAGCCATAATTATTGCAAGCCTTTGGAATATGCTTTACACTTAGGGAGCTCCTATATTCCTTTCTACAAATGCCTGTGCCCATTTTATTTTTGTTTTTAAACAAACATTTGGACTACGGGCAAAGAACTTTGCAAGGTCTTGTGGGGGAAGTAGAAAAACAGACACTTATGTAACACAAGGCTATAAAAAAAGAGGAAACGGAGGGAATACTGAAGAGTTTCTTCAATATTTCCAACTACCTAGGTTCTAGCTTCCTAATTAGTCATTTTATGTGTCATTTAAATTCTTTATTCATTGCATTACAATTTATTCACCATTACTTTATCTGGGTCATCTACCCTTAGTCCCATTATAATTGCCAATGCATTAAGGATGACAATTTGTCCACTTGCTATATTTAATTCACAGGATGTGGTTTTTTCAGTGCCAGATGTTTTGAGGTGAGCCACTTGCAATTGACTGTTTTTTGGTGTATGTGTTTTAATACTTTGCCAGAATTGAGTTTGATTTGAAACAAGGTTTTTGATTTTCAAATATAGCATTTTCAAATAGTGTGATGTACAAATTACCATCACTTTGGTTCATGTTGAAATAATCCACACTCTAAATCTGTTTGACATTTACCCCTTAAGTATTTTGGATCAATAAATCATTTCTGTATCATCTAGCATCTTAAAATGTTTGTAACTACTTAACACCCTATATCTCCAGGTCCTGTCCCATTAGTTTCAGGGAAAAAATATAGTAATTAAGACATAATTATGTTGTCTTGAAAAGTTAAGGGCCATTTGGACTTGATTACCCAAGGAGTTATCAGTGCCAAGGAAAACTCAGGCAATTACAGGCTTGGGCCTGTAATTAAACATATAGAACTGACGTTTTGTTCATCAGAGGTGGCACCTTCTGAATGAATTACAGCATTGCATTTTAGACAAGTTACGGTAAATACAAAACAAGTGTGTGGAGGGGGTTGGGGGGCGGACATGAATAGAGATTGGAGCCACGTGGAGAGAAAGACCAGCGGAAACTTAAGCATTTTGTTGTGGAAAACTATTGTTCAGCCAGCCTGCCTGGGCTCCATATATGGTGTTCAAATATAAGTTTGGGACGAGCCCCTTTTCAATTTTGGCCAAGAACACACACACACTCACCCTCCTCTGCTAGAGAGGGCCAGCTCACCTGGAACGCGTATTATAGCGAATGCTTGTTCGGTATGTGTAGGATGGCCAAGTAACTAACTGGCAGTGCTGCTCCTACCTCACTCTTCCACAACTTTTTATTCCCTCACCACCAACGCTCTCAACCCCTGACACGTCTTCCCACAAGTCCCTGGCTCGCTGTCCGGTCTCTTCGTGTTGGTTTGTCTGTTTCCCACTCCTTCAGCGGTCTCAGGTGGAATACGCCAGGTGGGCGCTCGGCTGTGCTCTGGGGTCCCGAGTTGGAAAGGGATGCCCCCTGGCAGAGGGCGGCCGGCAACCCTGGGAAGGAGGAGGAGTAGGGGGAGGAGGAGAAGGAGGACGAGGCAGAGGAGGAGGAGGAGGAGGAGGAAGAGGACAGGGCAGAGGAGGAGGGAGTTGGCGGCCGCAGAGCCCCGGGCAGCGGGCCCCTTCCGCGGCCGGCGCGCTCCGTGGTCCTCCCTCGCTCGTCTGCTATGCTCATATTTGGACTCGGCTGCCCGTGCCCAGGAATTTCCCGTCATGCCTCCTGCCGCCCCGTCCGTCGCCCGGAGCCGGGGAGGGAGGGAGCGAGGTTCGGACAGCGGCGGCGGCTGCCTGGCCTTTCCATGAGCCCGCGGCGGACCCTCCCGCGCCCCCTCTCGCTCTGCCTCTGCGTCTGCCTGGCCGCGGCTCTGGGAAGTGCGCAGTCCGGTAAGTTCGGGCTCCCCTCCCCTCTCCTCCCCTCCTCGCCTCACCCCTCCCACCCGACCCTGCCACGTTAGGGTGTGACCCCGAGCCCGGATTCCATTCCGCGCCTGCTGCGCCCCCTCGGCCGCCTGCGGAGACAGCCCCTGCCTCAGCCGAGAAAGGGAGCAGAAGGGTTGCGCCCCGCGCCAGCGGTGAGGGGCCGAACGGAAGGAGGTCAGAGCTGGCTTCCCTCACACCCGCCGACGGGAGGCGTCTGGCAGCCTCACTGACACCTTATCCTGTCCCGGGAGCGAACCTGAACCCGCGGGAGCCTCTCGCCCCGCGCGGGCCCCCGAGAGAGGGTTCTGGCGGGGCAGCCCGCAGGAGGCAGGGGAGGGGTCCATCCCGGAGCCCTCTGCTCCGTGCGTCGGCCCTGCCAGGGTTGCCGCTCAGATAACGGGCCCGGGGCGTGGGAACCGGCCCGCCAGGCCTGCGCTTTTCGCCGCGCGCCTCGGAGAGGACAGGGGCGCCAGGCAGGCGGCAGGGAGGGGCGCACCCGGGAGCGCACCCGCCGCCCGCCCGCCCTCAGTGCGCTGCTACCCTGCTGCTGGGCCAGACTACCGCGGGCCCGGCTGGCATTTCACAGGCCAAAATCGAACAGAACCCCTAGTTTGCCAGGTATCAGTTTTGTTTTGCTTTTCAGCAGAAAATGGCATCCAAGCCTATTTTTGAAGTTTTACACTGGACTATTTCAAGTCAAACTATATGAATGAAAAGTGCTGTTCCTACCTTATTTGGTTTAGGGCTAATAGCTATCGGAAGTGGCAGTTCTGAAGTCGTTACAGTAAGATTTCATAAGATAATCTTCTTGAATCATGTGGAAAATACTAGGGAATTTAATATCAGATTATTATTTTAAAAAGCAGTTATTTGAAAGTACAAAGGTAGGGATAAAGGTAAATGTGAAATTGCATGGACTTTTACATTTGTGATGAGTAGTCGTCAAAGCTTCTTGCTTCTTAATTTTATCTGGAATGGAAGAACATAAATTGTAATTCCTTAGAGCTGAGATTACTTAGGAGATTTCAGTTTGCTTTTGTTTTTGCTACCAATAGACTAAATTGTCAAATAAGATATGGCAAACTAGGACTCAAATTAGTTGAAACCTGACTCTGAAGCATAGATTATATTCAGTACTCTATGGTTTATCTCTTCATATTTTCATTTGCAGCGCTGTTGGCAAAATCGATTTTCAAAGACAATTTTGTCTATAAAAAATCTTCAGGGTTCATATAACTTACAAAATTGTCAGTTCAGATTAATGGCAGATATTTACAATATTTAACTTTATTAAATTTGCAATTTGTAAATAGTAACTTGAGCAGTGATACCGGTTTCAAATTTTTTTCTGCATAGTGTTGTTTTTCAAAAAACCCCTGCTTTTTATCGGTTCGTATTTTAGAAGTAACTTTAATGGCACTTCTTGGGAAATACAACAGGTTCTAATTTCACATTTTATCAATGGATTTCTAAAAAATACTGTGCTGGATAGCGAAGAGTAGATTTTATTGCCAGGAAATACATGTATGTTTTCTTTTTCCTCAGTGATGTGTTGGCTTATCTAATACTTGTGGTGAACTGGCCTTGGAAGACCAAAATCCACTGTACTGGCCCCTTGCCAGTAATTTCGAACATCAAGTTTATATTTGAACCATTTAAACATATATTCTTTTAATTTTGGTCCCAGCTGATATATCAGTCTAATTGCTGAAGACTTTTATTAGGGTCGTATATGAATATCTGGAAATTTTTATATTAAGATAAGTAGCTCTTTGCCATCTAGAATTTCGTCACAGTGCCTAAACTGTCTGGCAAGGTTGCAGCATACAATGTAATTGAGATTTTGAATCAACACATTGCTTTTTGTTTTTAAAAGTGCTTGTTCCAATATTTTAACTAAGATGGTAGGTAATCCATTAAGTCAGAAATCCTTACTGTTTTGCTCAACTCAAAAGAATATCCAAAGACTATCCCAACAGTAAGGTTCATCAGTTTTTCTAATACATATGCCACTTATTAATTAAAAATAGATTTTAAGGCCACGTGTGGTGGCTCATGCCTGTAATCCAGCACTTTCGGAGGCCATTCCAGGAGGATCGCTTGAACCCAGGAGTTGCAGACCGGCCTGGGCAACATAGGGAGACCCTGTCTCTACAAAAATTAAAAAAATATTAACTGGGCATAGTGGCTCACTCCTGTGGTCTCAGCTACTTGGGAAGCCGATGTGGGAGGATTGCTTGGGCCGGGGAGATCAAGACTGTGGTGAGCCGTGATCACACCACTGCATTTTTGATTCTGTCATAATCTGGTCACAATCCCTCTAATTTTTCTGCACCTGTATAATTAATTTATCATAGTTATGGATTTGGTTGATGAATCTGATTCCCATGTTTAGCTTCTTGGTAAAATTATTAAGTTGGACAGTTTCCATGTCTCTTCTAACTCCAAGATCCTATAATATTGTTTTTGTTTATGTAACTCTGCAGAGCCACCTACTACATGTGGTTCAAACTTCTGATTGTCAGCCTGTAACTTGCTATACATGTCAAACTGGTCAACCATAGCCAAATGTGATGGGTGTGGTCCAGCTTTGGAGAGTCTGGATCTGTCTCAGGATTGTGTTAACACCTGGAACATGCACGAAGATACATACATACCTGGACAGATTCCATGTTAAGCGTCTATTACTTTTTCTCCCTCATCTAATAGCAGAAAGTGCTGATTATGTCATAGGGTAAATGCCTAACTGCTTTTTGGGGATAGTTAAGCCCAGGCCTTAAGACAGTTTAATATTCAGTTTTGTTGTTTAGGTCTGGGTTAGGGATACTGCCAGACAACATCCAAACATTCCCATAGTTGGGAAGGCTAGTTATCTGTGAGCATTCCAGATGAAATAGCCTATAATGGGTTATCACCTTTGGATCTTACCTCAGAGAAGATTGAGTTGGATCTACCTATCTGATTTAGCAGAATTAAATTGAATTTGGATGGGAGGGTAATCAGCTATTTAATTTGCCAGTCGTTAGTATTTCTTATTGCTGTATCTCAAGGATTTACTTTGAATATTCTGTATTTTCTCTGTCCTGGCCATGATGGACTTTCCTTTTAAAATGCTCAGCACAGGCTGGGTGTGGCGGCTCATGCCTATAATCCCAGCACTTTGAGAGGCCAAGGCAGGCGGATCACCTGAGGTCAGGACTTCGAGACCAGCCTAGCCAACATGGTGAAACCCCGTCTCTACGAAAAATACAAAAATTAGCCGGGCGTGGTGGCGGGCACCTGTCATCCCAGCTACTCAGGAGGCTGAGGCAGGAGAATCACTTGAACCCGGGAGGCGAAGGTTGCAGTGAGCCAAGATCATGCCACTGCACTCCATCTTGGGCGACAAGAGCAAAACTCTGTCTCAAAAAAAAAAAAAAAAAAAAAAAAAAACTTGCTCAGCACAGTCCCTCATCCCTGTTCATATATTTGTCTGTAGAGTATGCTGAAGTCATATTTATGGCTTTAAGGGAAGTACAAAAAAGGAAAGTACAGAAAAGATCAGTAATGCATCAAACAATTGACTTTATGAAAGATTTTGGTTATTGCCTTATTTAAGCTTCTGTTGCAAGTAACAGAAATGAACTAGTTTTAGCAAAAAGGAAGAAAGGAATTTGTTGGAAAACCATTGAAAGTCAAATGCAGGCAGACCTCATTTAGGGCCTGAGATCAGGGACTGGAAAATCTAGAATGTTTCCTGTCTCTAGTCTTTGTTTGCTTCGCTGTTCTTTTTTTACTGGTGTTTTTTTTTTTTTTTTTTTTTTTTTTTTGGTCTTCATTGTTAGATGTGGCTGCTCCTGAGTATTTATGTGTCCCTTCATAAGGAGGAACTATATTATTAAGCCTTGATCCTAAATTCCTGGGAGGTAGAACCTGATAGACACAGTTTAGGTCACATGGTTGACCTAGATTTTCCCTAAAGTCTCTTCTAATTCTAGAGTTACCTGGTGTACATAGTACAGTCATATAGATGGTTTGATTTTGCATTTTTCCATTTTATGTTATGAGGTTATAGTCCTTAAAATGAATTGTGAACATTTTCTTTGATAACAACTAATTCACTCTGCAAATAATCATCTGTATATTTTCAGGAATTCACTGAATAAAATGCTGACCTCCATTGGCTCTTTAGGATAAGTTCATTAAAACTATATAAGTGGTAGAGATATTTGAAATAGTAATAGTTTAGGGACCAAGAATTAATCAGTTGTTTTCCTTTTTCTCACACATATCTAACATTTTCTGCCTCTTCCTTTCCTTTAGGCTGTTCCTACTGCCTGGACCTCTTCTCTATCAGAACAGGTTGAAGTCCTTAAGGCCTCTCAGATGGTAGTTTGTGACATTTTCCTCATGCCACAGAATTTGTAATTTCCTTGTGCTTCTAAGGCGTTTTGGACCATGGTTGGAGTACAAGTTTTACTATATTGTCTTGTGTTGTAGTTAAGTCCATATATATTCGTCTTCACTAAACTATAAATTCCATATGTCAGTGAATCACCTAGAATGTTTTCTTTCTCCTTCTTTTTTTTTTTTTTTTTTTTTTTGGAGATAGGATCTCACTCTGTCACCCAGACTGGAGTGCAGTGGCACACTCATGGCTCACTGCAGCCTCGAACTCCCTGGAATCAGGTGATTCTCCCACCCCAGCCTTCTGAGTAGCTGGGCCTACAGGCACCTGCCACCATGCCCAGTTAATTGTTGTATTTTTTTGTAGAAATGGGGTTTCACCACGTTGGCCGGGCTGGTCTTAAACTCCTGACCTCAAGCGATCTCCAAGCCTCAGCCTCCCAAAGTGCTAGGATTACAGGCATGAGCCACTGCACTCAGCTAGAAGAATTCTGATAGGCTGTCAGCATCCATTGTTCCAGGTATAATAATTCTGACTTTTTCAAATACTCTGATGCTTTTATGATATCCTGCTTGCTGCTGTCTTCTTCTTTTGAAATTGGAATTCAATCACTCTGCTCTTCTTTCTTAGTACTTGTCTGTTTCCTAGATTTTACAGGCTTTTCCATGAATACTCTTAATTTCCTGTATGAAGACAGAATATACAAATGATAGGATGCTTTCCTGTAACTGAGATGGCAGGGGGAAGGAGAGGACAGCAACTCATAGGAAAGAAATCAGCTTTTGTGGAGCACCCAAAATTTATCAAATCAGATAGAGAGGACAGGTGTAGAGGAAAATGAGCATGTATAAAGAGGGATAATGGGACAATAAAGTACAAATATGGAAAATTAAGTGGAAGGCTTTTAATGCTGTTAGGGAACTTGGATTGGGTTAATAAGTTATGAGACTGACATTTTTGATCCTTGAAATGTCATAATCAAAGGTGAATGATAAGTTGTATAATCTACTATTTTAGAGAATGAATTGAATTGGGAAATAAGTCATAGGACCAATAAAGAAGTGTTTTGAGAGTTTCTCTTAAGGAATGAGACCTAACGAGAGTAGCAGCACTGCAGTAGAAGTGTTGCTAAAGTACATTGGATAGAAATAAGCAGTTGGATATTGGCAAAGAAAGGGATGAATAAAAGGTGACATATAAGCCTGGGTGATGGAGAGAATGTGATCTCAGCAGGTTTGTGGGTGGAGGTAAAAATAAGTTTTGTTCTAGATCTCTTGCTTTTGAGGTGCTGGTAGGATATTCCTGTGGAGATGTGTAGTAGAATCCGAAGTGTGAAACTGGAACTTGGAGGGAGAGATCAAGGCTGGAAATAAAACATGTATGAGTAACGAGAGTTAAAAATAAAGAGAAGAAGAGAGCATTTGTTAGCTGGAGTCAAAGGAAGGGTATAGGAAAAGCATCATAGAGAAGAGAGAATTTGATCTGACTTTAAAAGATGCCAAGTCTGTATATGGCATTCTGTTCACGAGCTTTCCTTGTTGAGGGGACATCACATTTACTAACTTGAGAGATAATACATGGGAAATGTTGGACAAAGAATACTGCATCCACAATGACTTTTCTGAACTACAAGATCATTTCCCCTCCTTCCTTGCTTAACCCTCCCTCAGTGGCTTCTTATCTTTCTTCAGATAAAGGACTAACTCCTAAATGTCTTCATCATCACCAGTTTGAACACACATTCTGTCTCACACTCCTCCTCGTTCCTCCCTGTTCTTCCCCAAGACTGGACAGAATGTGAAGAAGATATGATTTCCACCAGATGGAGTATTCTTTATACTTTTTTGGGGTCCTTTATGGTCACTTTTTGTTGTCGTGGTCAGGTTCTTATCCATAAAATAATTATTGATAACTTCCTAAAGTGAGAAATAATGATAAATCACATACTGCCCTCTTTTTTACAGAATTCTTTGCTTGCCTTATCTCTTCAAGTGTTGACTGCAAGGTTCCTGTACATTTACTTGAGTTGGCCACTCCGGTCACTGTGCCGTGATATCTGACACTTGGCCGTGGTAGTCTGGAGCAGCATTGTTACTGGGCATTGGTATGATTGGCTTACCCAGTTGTGTGCTGATTTGGAAACCTCAGGGTGATTTATTGATATTTGGTTTCCTAAAGGAAAGTTGAGGGAATTTATTTTATGAGAGGGCTTTATTCACACAGATTAAAGAGGTTTATAAAATGCGGAGATGCACCTGCAGACCTTTTCCCCATATGAATGCTTCAGAATACCCACACCCTCCTGACCCAGTTCTCTCTTGCTACATTCCAACACAAGTCTACTGAAATGAAATCTCTGCCTTCTCCAAAAACCAAAGATGATACCGAATACCACATCTATCAGTGAGAAGGCCTGCCACTGGAAGAACGAAATACTCTAACTAAAACCAGTTTAAGCAACACTCGCAATTACTATCTCACCTAATCAGAAGTCTAGAGGTAAGAAGTGCTGGTGTTGGTGCAGCCATTAAGCATTTTTATCAAAGATCCAGACTTCTCCCATCTTTTTTCTCAGCTATCCTCAGATTGCTATCCTCAGATTGCTGGCAATGAATCCCAGCGTGGCTTCAAGATGGCTGCCACACAAAGCATAAAGAAAGGGCCTGGGCAAAATGGGTTTCTTTTTTTTTTTTTTTTTTTTTTTGAGACGGAGTCTCGCTCTGTCGCCCAGGCTGGAGTGCAGTGGCCGGATCTCAGCTCACTGCAAGCTCCGCCTCCCGGGTGTACGCCATTCTCCTGCCTCAGCCTCCCGAGTAGCTGGGACTGCAGGCGCCCACCACCTCGCCCGGCTAGTTTTTTTTTTTTTTTGTATTTTTTAGTAGAGACGGGGTTTCACCGTGTTAGCCAGGATGGTCTTGATCTCCTGACCTCGTGATCCGCCCGTCTTGGCCTCCCAAAGTGCTGGGATTACAGGCTTGAGCCACCGCTTAAATGGCTCTCTGACAAGGAAGGGAAACCTTTTCCAGGTACTCCCATCAGACTCTCCATATATCTAATTTCCCCTCACTGTCAGAACGATCGCTAGTAAATATCCTGGGGTTGTGCACCATATCTCCCAAACAATTTGGAATTCTGTTATCCAGAAAAGAAGAGATGGTTTTGGATGTGCAAACAGAAATGCCCACCAGTCTGTACTGAGCAGGAATAAAGAAAAACATGGCAGTGTAAAAAAAAAAAAAAAAAAAAAAAAAAAGTGGAGATCAATATAGGTGAAATAGAGAAAAAAGAAAAAATGCTGGTATAGGAAGTGTTTTCAGCTGGGTTTGGTGGCTCATGCCTTTAATCCCAGCACTTTGGGAGGCTGAGGCAAGTGAATCACTTGAGTCCAGGAGTTTGAGACCAGCCTGGGCAGCATAGTGAGACCCATCTCTACAAAAACTACAAAAATTAGCTGGGCATTGTGTTGCATGCCTGTAGTCCCAGCTACTCAGGAGGCTCAGGTGAGAGGATTGCTTGAGCCCGGGAAGCAGAGGTTGCAGTGAGCCAAGATCGTACCACTGCACTCCAGCCTGGGCAACAGAATGAGACCCTGTCTCAGAAAACAAACAAAAATCCCCCAAAAGCCAGGAAGTATTTTCTCAGGGTCTAGCTTCCAGGTGAATGGTGTATCCTGATTCTAGGTTTATAAAAATAGTGTATTGTTCATAACATTTGTCTAAAGTGACACATTTACATACAGTATATAGTATTGAGTAATTTCCAACTCTTTAAAAATAATGGGAACCCTTCCATGTGGTAGTAATTATGTTTTTAGTATTTGTTGACTGAGAAAATACGTAACAACAAAAGCTACTATAAAACTTTGAAATAAGTTCTTGTAAATATAAAAACATTGTCATATATTTGGAAAGTATACATGTGGAAATTATGACGTATAGGGTCTATGGACACTTGATTTCTTGCTTTATGGATACCCTTAGGGAAGTTCTGGTCTCAACTTTGAGTAGCTCATTGTCGTCTTGCTTTAGAATGTGGGGTATAGGGGAAACTTCTATTTGAAAATTTGAGCCATAGCAGAAATTTTGGAATGACAGGGAAACTCCTCAGAATCCTCTTACAATAGCATTTGTGTATGTTATGCCAGACAATGTACTTTATACTAAGACTGGACTTTTAAATCGTCTCAGGGATTAGAAGTCAATTACAATAAATAAATACTTTTTAAAAATTATATTTTTAGGTAAATGAGCATTGTTGTTAGGACTACAGTGCTATTTTAAAGTGAAATTTAGTTGATTTGCATGTGAGTATACACCTACAGGTCTCCGTTATAGCCATGACATGTCTTCTGTTACTATAAATTACATAACAAATCCTTATGGTCTCTTGGGTCACTTATTTTAAGACAAAAACATCTTTCAGTACATATGTAAGACTTAAGGCATTATTGAAAATAAGCCCATGCAACATAGTAGAATCTATTTAAAAAAAAAAAAAACAAAACTCAAGGCCAGGCACGGTAGTTCATGCCTGTAATTCCACCACTTTGGGAGGCAAGGAAGGAGGCACTTGAGGCCAGGAGTTTGAGACCAGCCTGAGCAACATAGCAAGACCTTGCCTCTACTAAAAATTAAAAAAAGAAATTAGCAAGGTGTGGTGGCATGCACCTGTGGTCTCAGCTCCTCTGGAGGCTGAGGTGGGAGAATTGCTTGAGCCTAGGAGTTCGAGGCTGCAGTGAGCTATGATTGCATCACTGTACTCCATTCTGGGTGACAGAGCAAGACCCTTTCTCAAAAAGAAAAAAAAAAAAGCAAAACCAAAAACTGAAAAACAACTCAGGACAGTCCTTGTATAAATTAGTAGCCCTAAATTTTATGTTTGTTCTTTCATTTCTCTCTCTCTTTTTTTTTTTTTTTTTGGAGACAGGGTCTCCCACTGCTGCCCTGGCTGGAGTGCCATGATCCCAGGCAGGATCATAGCTCACTGCACACTGCAGCCTTGACCTTCTGGGCTCAAGTGATCCTCCCACCTCAGCCTCCCAAGTAGCTGGGACTACAGACTTGTGTCACCATGCTGGCTAATTAAAAAAAAAAATTATATAGAGATAGGGTCTCCCTATGTTGCCTAGGTAGGTCTTGAAATCCTGGACTTAAGCAGTCCTCCAGCCTTGGTCTCCCGAAGTGCTGGGATTATAGGCATGAGCCTCCACACTCAGTACATTTCTTTTGTTTTTATTGTGTTTGATTGTCAGAGAACCTGAGTTTGGTTGGGGTTGAGAGAGAACTATAGGGCCTATTATAGGTGAATACTTATTTTATCTTAGATTAGTGGTGTGTAGCTGGGGCAAGATAAGTTCGTATCTTCCTGTAACAGTCCAGATTAGATAGGGCAATGGGTGAGAAGTTGTTTTGCAACTCTGGTCTCAGTAATTGAGAGCAAAAAGGAAAAAGTGGACTGTAGTCCCCCTTGTTTCTGATTTTGTGGGGTGTGAATCCTTCTAGTTAGATCGTCTTAGGGGACCAAGAAGAGGAGGGTTGAGGGCAGAGCATGTTTACCTGCATGCAGAGCCACTTGAAAAATTGTAGGCTCATTTGCATGTTTGCATCCTTGTGTATGTGTTCATGTTGCAGGGGAGTCAGTGTGGTATTATGAAAAGAACATTAGACAGTGAATTGGAAAACTAGGTTTTTCTAGTCCTGTTCTTGCCTGAGTCATTTAAACTTCTTGTGCTTCAGTTTTCATATCTGCAAAGTGAATGAATTAGACTGGGTAATACCTGATGTTGCTTTAAGATTCAGTAGGCTGGGCATGGTGGCTTATGCCTGTAATCCCAGTACTTCGGGAGGCCGAGGTGGGCGGATCACCTGAGGTCAGGAGATTGAGACCATCCTGACCAACATGGTGAAACCCTGTCTCTACTAAAAATACAAAAATTAGCTGGGCGTGGTAGTGTGCGCCTGTAGTCCTAGCTACTCAGGAGGCTGAGGCAGGAGAATCACTTGAACACGGGAGGCAGAGGTTGCAGTGAGCCAAGATCATGCCACTGCACTCCAGCCTGGCAACCGAGTGAGACTCCGTCCCCCACGCCTTCCTCCAAAAAAAGATTCTGCAATTTATGGATTATTTTAAAGTCTCCAACTTTCCTTAAGTTTTAATGGAAAAACATATTTAATACAGTGTACAAAATTATGTCTTCTTTTTAAATATTTTGTTCAAGTTGACTATCTTGTGCAATTAACTATAAATATTACACTGCATCTAAGATCTTGTGTTTGAACTTCCTAGCCCAGTGTGCCCAGTAATTTGATCTATTGGCAAAGTTACATAACCCTTTTAAAGATTTAGTATTTAAAGAATAGATTACAATGTATCAGAAGCATCATATTAAATATCCCATCTGAAGTAATGGTATTAAGCCCTAGAAATTATGTCTTTCTAAATATGCAGCTGGGAATTGCTTATTTATGCTTGACAATAGATTTCAGATGAGAAAAGTCCTCATTTAGCAGGATATATTACTGTCAGAATTTGTCTCTGATTACCCTATTAAATGTATTTAACTCTTAAGGTTAGTTAATCTGGTCTTACTGTAAAAAAAACTTCACTGTGAGTTTTAAAGAAAAAATCTTGGCTAATTTGATGATTTTGAAAAGTGTCTTCTCTTGCCTGTAAAGTTTACTTATAAGATTTGTCTTTTTTATGAGAGAATATTTTATACACAAAAAAGAATATATAGTGTCTATATAAGGTATAACAAATATTTTTAAAAAATCTGGGTACCCCCATCCGGCTTCAGAAATGGAATGTGAAGATGCCTGTGAGACACACATTTTCTCTATTCAGAAGTACCCACAGTCCTATATTTTGTGATTATTGTTGAACACAAATAACTGATAAACTCTTGCTTTCTTTATAATTGTATCATAGATGTATGTCTCTATATCATATTGTTCAGTTTTGCATGTGTTAGAACATTATATAAATGTTATCGGCCAGGCGTGGTGGCTCACACCTGTAATCCCAGCACTTTGGGAGGCCGAGGTGGGGGGATCACCTGAGGTCAGGAGTTCGAGGCTAGCCTGGCTAACATGGCAAAACCCCGTCTCTACTAAAAATACAAAAGTTAGCTGGCATGGTAGCACGTGCCTGTAGTCCCAACTACTCGGGAGGCTGAGGCAGGAGAATTGCTTGAACCGGAAGGTGGAGGTTGCAGTGAGCCAAGATCGTGCCATTGCACTCCAGCCTGGGTGACAGAGTGAGATTCTGTCTCAAAAGAAAAAAAAAAGTTATCATCTGCTGTGTATCCTCTGTGACGTGCATTTTTTTTTCTTTGTAAATTGTATTTTAGGTTCAAGGGATACACGTGCAGGTTTGTTACATGGGTAAAGTGCATGTCGTGGGAGTTTGGTGTGCAGATAATTTTGTCACCCAGGTAATCAGTATGGTATAAGTAATTTTTCAATCCTCACCCCTCCTTCCACCCTCAAATAGGCCCCAGTGTCGATTGTTCCCTTCTTTATATCCATGTGTACTCGATGTTTAGCTCCCACTTGGAACATGTGGCATCTGGTTTTCTTTTCCTGCATTAATTTGTTTAGGATTATGGTCTGCAGTTCCATCTATGTTGCTTCAAAAGCCATGATCACATTTTTTATAGCTGTGTAGTATTCTGTGATATATGTGTACCATGTTTTCTTTATCCCCCACAAAATTATGTTTATATTATCTATATTGGTGTATATAACTCATCTTTCTAAAACTTAGCATTTCTTTTATTATCCATATGTTTTTCTACTTTTTAAATTATTTATGCTCCTTGGCCATTTATTCATTAGGATTCTTGTGTTTTCCTATGGAATCAAATTTGTATTTTCTCCTATTGCTTTCTAGCTTCATTATCTATATATTTAAAAATAATAATAATAGTGATGATAACAGTGATAATAGCAACTACTGACATACAGATATGTACTTTGTGTCAGGCACTATTCTAAATATTCATTTATTTATTACAGTTTCATCAAGGAAGTACAATATTATCATGATAAATCATATATTAAGGTTAAGGACTGAGGCAAGAGTGTTCAGTAACTTGTATGACTGTGATTTAATCTGGCAGTCAGGCTCCACAGTCCATGTTTGTAATCATTACACTACTTTGACTCCTATGTAGTCTTTTCTTTTAATTATGCTTTTTCCCATTTAACTTTTTAAGATATTTAAACATTTCTGTGACATTCAGAAGAGAACGGCCCTAGTGTGATGTTCAGATGGGTTCTACTGTACAACACCAGTTGCTCAAAGCCATGACACAATGTAATTTTCCATGATTTTGTTCTATAGGTCTTTTAAAAATTCTCTAGTATTCACTATTTCTTTTCTTTTTCCTAACTGAGGGGGGGAAATATGCCTTATTTATTATCCTTCTAAAATATTTCAGTTTTTCACTTTTGGTCTGTGGTTTGGAATTGATTCCATTTTTTTCCTGTGTATGTTTGGACTAGTTTCTTCATATTTGGACAATGCCTTCCTCTTTTGAAAAATATTGATATAACTTTAGATGAATCACTTAATCTTCCCGAGCTTTGACTTTTTCAAGTAAGTTGCATCTGTTAAGTAATGAATATTTTAAAATCAGACATATATAATTGCTAATCAGAACTCCTTTTCATTATGAATTAATTAACCAATGGAGATCATGAGGGGAAATACAGGAAGTTTTTGATAGTGATTGGAAACTACTGATTTTACCCAGACCCCTCAAATTACAGAAGAAGAAACATTGGCAGAGATGTACCACAATTTTCTTCTACAGCTTTAATTTTTTTTCTAAGGTAGCTAATTGTCTTTTTTCTTATGTTCTGTGGCTTTTTTTTTTTTTTGAGCTGGAGTCTCACTCTTGTCACCCAGGCTGGAGTGCAGTGGCACGATCTCAGCTCGCTGCAACTCTGTCTCCCAGGTTCAAGTGATTCTCCTACCGCAGCCTCCCGAGTGGCTGGGATTACAGGTGCCTGCCACCATGCCTGCCTAATCTTTGTATTTTTAGAAGAGATGGGCTTTCTTCATGTTGGGCAGGGTGGTCTTGAACTCTTGACCTCAGGTGATCCACCCACCTCGGCCTCCCAAAGTGCTGGGATTACAGGTCTTTTCTCTTGGCTTCCACACCCAGCTTCTGTGGCTTTTTTGATGTCTTAGTTTTTCCAAGCTCTTGGGTAATTTCTTAATATCTCTTATTTAAACATGTTTAAATATCTCTCATCTTAAAAGCAAAAAGGCTGTTCAAACCTGCCCCCACCCCACGATCAATCTATTTTACAAGTTGCTTACATCCTTGCTGTCTCTGTTTATCTACCATCCATCCAAAAATATGTATTGAGCCCTGTTACATGTCAGGCACTAACTTGTCTAACCTGAGGTTACAGTATGGACCAGAGAAACACAGGACCTCATTCTCAGGGTCTTTCCTTCACAGTTTGGAACCAGCATGGCATGTTGTAGAAAGAGTAAGTAGACTATTTTGTGGTAGGAGCAGGAGAGAGCATGGTTAGAGTTTAGGGCAAAGAAGAAGACCAGATTATATGGGGCTTTTAGATCATTATGAGGAGTTTAGATAGTATTATGTGTGATGGAAGCCATTAGAGGATTTTAGGTAGGCAGTGGCAAGATTTGATCTGCATTTTAAAATAATCACTCCAGCTGACTTGTGTTGAATGGATTGTGGGGGCCAAGAGTGGAGGCGGTAAGCCATTTAGGCCTACTTCAGTGGTTCAGATAGGAATTGATAATGGTTTGGACCACAGTGGTGGTGGCAGAACTGAGACCTTGCTGATTGGATATAGAGTCTAAGGAAAAGAGAAGAATCATCTATACTATTGCATTGAAACAGTTTTGGTTGAAGCCACTAATGGTGTTCATATCATTGAGCCCAGTGAGGTCAATTTGGTCCCTGTCTTCCTGACTTCAGGTTATTTGATACACTGACCACCCACTCCTTCTAGAAATTGTCTATTCTCTTGGTTTCTAACTATTATTTTAGATATATGATTTTAGGCAAATTAGTTATCTGTGACTCAGTTTTGTCACTTATAGAATGGAGATAATATTGTATCTACCACATAGGTTATTATAGTCATTACATGGGAGGATATATGTGAATTACTTAGCACAGTAATTCACAGAGTTAATTCCCAGTAAGTGTTAACTAGCATCGTCATTGTCGTCATCATCATCATCATCATCATCATCATCTTCATCATTCTGGGACAGCACTTTCCTTGACCTCTCCTTTTTCTGGTCTCTGCTCCTTCTTGATCTTCTTTGCTAGTTCTTTCTCCTTCAATTGAATTCTGAATGTTGAAGTTCCTCAGGGCTCTGACATTTACTTTTCTCATTTAGTACACTTTCTTAGACAATCTTATTTATTCCATGGCTTCAGTTCTGTCTGTATATAATCAGCTCTCCCCATCTACCACTCAGCCCAGTTCTCATTCCTGAGCAGACAGAGGAAAAGATGAGCAGTAGCCCTGAGGTAAGAGTGTAACTCATTGAGGATTGGGAAAGACTAGTGTGGTGCTCTTCTAGCTTTCAAAGGATTTGGGAAGCACTGCCATGCTGCCTCTTGAAAAAGACAGCTAACCTGAGAAATACTGGGGGCATTGCCTGGAAATCCTGGATAGCACTCCAGTCAGAAAAAAGAAACTTCAATATACAGACAGAACTAAAGCCATGGAATAAATAAGATTGTCTAAGAATGTGTACTAAATGAGAGAAGTCAAAGGTAAAAGCAGAATTCCATGTATTCATTTGCCTCTATATCATCTCCATTTAAATGGCTGTGGCTTAGATACCATAAACACATCACAAGCTGAACTTTTTTGGCCTGAACTTAAGCCTCCCCACCTTGTTACCTAGCTAAGTAAATGGTACTGCTATTTGCCCAGTTACTTGAGCCAGAATTGGAGTCCTCTTAAATTTTTTTTTATTGATCTCATGGCCTGTGTCATTTCTTTGCCTAGATTTCTGCAGTGGTCTCCTAAAAGTGTCTCACCACCTTTGTTCTTACACCACTCCCATCCATTTTCCACCTTTCAGTCATGTTTATCTTTTTATTTTGCAGATGTGATTATGTTATTCTCCTTCACTTACTTCCCTTTCTTTTTAGGATGAAATTCCAAATTCTTATACTGGCTTCCAAGGTTTGCATCTGTCAGCCTCATCATTTCCTCCCCTGTTCCTCACTGACACCTCCACCACACTGCTCTTCTTTCCCAATCTTCAATGAGCTACACTCTTACCTCAGGGCTACTGCTCATCTTTTCCTCTGCCTGAAATACTTCTTTCCTTATTCTTAATCTGGGCAACAGTCTTAGCCTTTATTCTTAGTTTAAATGTTACTTCCCAGGAAGGCTTTCTCATGCCCCCCCAACTGGAGTACATCCCTCTGTTGTATAGGATCTTCCCCACTCTGCTTCTCTGTGATCCTTACTGCACTTGTTCATAATGTCTTTTGCTTCACTAAGAAATGAGCTTCGTGGTGGGAGGGACCATGGCATCTTGTTTCTCACTTTCTCCCCAGCATCTGTTTGTTAAATAGAGTGAGGAATAAATGCAGCATGGGTGTGCCCAGTTTGGGGAAGGAGAGGCCTTCTAGCTGGGTTGCTGTGTTTGTCTTAATCTTTCAGTGTGACAAAAGAGGAGAACAGAAAAGTTTTAGTTTTCTGTAGATTTACTTTCAGAGCTCTGCTGTAGCCTTCAGGTAGACAGCAGGGAAGCAGCATCAGACTGAAGGCCGCTCTAGTGAGGAGATACTGTTCTGGAGTTGAAGTTTCTTTTTTCTGATTGGAGTGCTATCCAGGATTTCCAGGCAGTGTCCTCAGTATTTCTCAGGTTGTCTTTTTCAAGAGGCAGCATGGCAGTGCTTCCCAAATCCTTTGAAATCTAGGCATGAGCATTGCCACAGAACCCTTGTTTCATGTGGCTTCCAATGTCAGAAGTGCTTGTTAATGTTTTCTGTTGGATCCAGATAGATACTGTGACAGTTTTAAGCTCTCCATACCTCATGGCCTACCTGCCCTCTGCCTTTCCTCCTATTTAGAACCCCACTGGGAATCTGCTGAATCTTACTAACTTGCAGTAACAATATTTGTGCATGAGATGAGTTCGGAGTTGGTCTTTTCTTCAATATAGCCTCTCTGCACGATAGCAGCAGTTTTTCAAAGTGGGTTTATTCTTTTAGTTTCCAGTGCTGATGTAGGTTTTCCTCTGTTTTTATACTTATCATTTTAATGGTAACTGGTGGAAATCTGATTGAGGAAAAACATGGGTGAGCTGTTTTTGAAAGGTATTTATTTTATTGCCACCTTTGTCCTTGTACGTGTGTGCACATGCATGTGTGAGCAATTTCTTTCTCTCTTTGCTTTAAAAAAACTCCTTCTAGGCATTTTTTTTTGTTTTGTTTTGTAACTTTATATGAGAGACATTATTTTTAATAGGAACATTTAAATCATTTGTATTTTATGTTATGGACATATTTGATGACACTCTTTGTACTATAGTTTTAACCTCTTTTTGTGATTTTTTTCCCCCTCGGTTTTCAATCTTTTGCCATGTGGTTTCTGTGGGGATTTTTGTTTTGTTTTGAGACAAGGTCTCTGTTGCCCAGGCAGGGATGCAGTGGTGCGATCATGGCTCCCTGTGGCCTCGAACTCCTGGGCTCAAGTGATCCTCCCACCACAGTCTCCCAAGTATTAAATAGCTGGGACTATAGGCATGCCCACCACATCTGGTTACTTTTTTTTAAAAAATTATATGCAGACGAGATGGCACTATGTTGCCCAGGCTGGTCTTGCACTCCTGGCCTTAAGTGATCCTCCTGCCTCGACTGCCAAAGTGCTGGGATTACAGGCGTGAGCCACTGTGCCTGACCTTCCATGTTTTATTCACTTTTATCTTTCATAGGGATTATTTTAGGTTCTATGACCTTGAAAAAGTGTCTAAAGACATCATTGAGCCTTACCTAATTATTAAATTGAAAAAATAAAAAATGCAGTAACATTTGACTCTTTTCTGCAGGAGAACTCAGGATTCTTGTCTTTTTCTCTGCCCTGCCTTTGTTAGCTAGAGTGGGGCCTGTAGATACACATGACTATTGTTGAATAGTTGACATTCTATATGATTTTGTATTATACATTCTCCCTTTTAAGGATTATTTTTATCTTTTTCATTAAATCATATGACATTTATTTCATTCAGTGACTACCACCACAACTTTTATATGTTAATTTAACTATCCTTAAGGATATAGATTCATACATAATTTGGCTAGAGTATATTTTTGAGTTGATGTCTCCTTATTTTTTGATAGGGAAAGATATATGCCTGTTTATTTCCTGAGCCCTTCTGTTATCTGAGGAAATTAAACACTATTATATAACATGTTAACTCTGCCTTGCAAAACAACATTTAATTGATAGGAGGATTACAAAGAAGCATAATTGGGAGGCTGTAAAATTCCTATATAGAGTAACCTAAAAGCAAATATTTTAATTATGGAATATAAAAAGTTGCTAGCATTCCATACAGAAGAAGAACCTAGGAAAAAGGAATTTACCACAAATTCAGGTGATAAATTATATCAGTCACAAGGTTATTGCTAGGAATTCAAGACCTGTAATGTCATAGATAATTCTCAGGGTCTCAAGGCACAGTTAATTATAAGCCCTAGAACAGATTTGTTTTTGAATGAGAGTGAGCAATATTGGCAGTTTTAGTTGAATTGCAATAAATGTTTTATAATTTCTATTGTGCTGTTCACATTGGAGTTGACCAACTGTTTATTTTATCAAATACTTGTTTTATTAGTGTATTTGCTTCATGCGTACACAGAGTTGGATCACTCTACATGATTCGCTGAAATAGCTGTTCACAAAATTTGAAATTTCTTTTTTATGAAATATAATGATTTCTCTGACAGTCACTAAAACATAATTGTTGAAATGGAAAAAGTAATCTTAGTTGAGTTGTATATTAGGCAACCATCTCATTCTTTCCCTGTGCAAAAATAAATTAATTAAACCCTCCAACACTCAAACACATGCATACATGCGCCACAACCACACATCCATTCTCTTTCTCTCTTTTAAACCTCTTCTTACTTTTCAGTCTCCATAAGGGAAGTAAAACTCACTAAGCATGCTTCTAGATGCTTTCAAAAACGTTCTCTCATTTAACTCTTCCAAAACTTAATGAAGTACATGTTATGATCCACATTATACAAGTGAGGAAACAGGATCTATAGAGATTCATAGGAAGCTGAGGATCTTAGACAGTAAGTAAATTGCTTAAAATATATCAGCTGGTTAAATGATGGAGTCAAGATTTGAACCCAGTTTGGACTCTTTCCTGTATTCTGCACTGCCTAGGCAGCAATATAGGATACTCTAGTCCCTGGGAACTAGGACACTATGCACAAAGATGAAGGAAAACAAGAAGTGCCATTTGTTCAGTGATATTGAAACATTTATTGAGCCTTTATTTTACAGAGGTGAAAGGCCACTGGCTACTGTCACGGAGTTTAACAGAGAAGCAGATTTATAAACCTAAACTTCAAACTGCAATAATAGAGATCCTGAAGTAGGATGTAGCGTGGAGGAAGAGCTGATTAATTTTCTCATGGAAGTGATAGGGAGAAGGAAGTGGGGGACAATTGTGAAAGAAATGATTTCTAAATATATCATAAATATAAATGATTTGTAAATAATATTCTGCCTAGAAGAGATGATACCTAAACTGTGTTTGAAGGTTAAAAAATAATGGAGTACTATGCAGCCATAAAAAGGAACAAGATGATGTCCTTCGCAGGGACATGGATGGAGCTGGAAGCCATTATCCTCAGCAAACTAATGCAGGAATGGAAAACCAAACACCACATGTTCTCACTTATAAGTGGGGGCTGAACAGTGAGAACACATGGGCACAGGGAGGGAGGCAACACACAATGGGGCCTGTTGGAGGGTGGGGTAGGGGGAGGGAGAGCATTAGGAAAAATAGCTAATGCATGCTGGACTTAATACCTAGGTGATGGACTGATAGGTGCAGCAAACCACCGTGACACACGTTTACCTGTGTAATAAACCTGTACATCCTGCACATGTACCCTGGAACTTAAAATAAAAATAAAAATTTTAAAAAGAGTCCATTCTGCATATGAGATGGAGGATGTGGGTCATATGGTGAGGGTAGACAAGACCGTATAGGAAATATAAATGGTTGGCTATCATCAGAACATTATATTTATTTGACAGATATTTACTGAATGCCTACTAAGGGTTAGGCATCATCGTGGGAAGTTGTAGAACTAAAGTAAGGGACAAGAAAGTTCATGAAGCATATAGTGTACCAGAAAGTGTTGAGGATTGAGGTTCTATACATAGGGAAAGAAACGAACCTGATAGGTCTTTAATATCAGGATACATTGATTGGATTTCTTTCCCCTGTAGGTTCTAATGAGCCATGGAAGCATGTTATGCAGGTTTATGGCATGGTCAGAGCTAGTACACAGCATTTTGCAGTAGTGTGGAGGGTGAATGTGAGGGGAATTAGATTGAAGGCAGAAAGACCAATAAGAGGCCATTACTTATTGTAGATGGGAGATGAAAGGGATGTATTTGAGCAGTATCTTGGAAAAAAATTGACAGTACTTAATATTGTTTGGATATGAATGGTTACAGTAGAAAGGAATTGAGGGTGACTCCCAGGTTTGAGGTTTTAGTGCCCGGATAGATGGATCTACTATTTTTCTTTTTCTTTTTCTTTTGAGTCAGGGCCTCACTGTCACACAGGCAGTGGCCCAATCTTGGCTCACTGCAGCCTTGATCTCCTGGGTTCAAGCAATCCTCCCGCCTCAGCCTTCTGAGAGGCTGGGACCAAAGGTGCATGCCACCATACCTGGCTAATTTTTGTATTTTTTGGTAGAAACAGGGTTTCACCATGTTGCCCAGAATGGTCTCAAACTCCTGAGCTCAAGCCATCCTCCCACCTTGGCCTCCCAAAGTGCTGGGATTAAAGGCGTGAGCCATCACACCCTGCTGAAGGAACTACTTTCTAACAAGGAAATACAGACAGATTAATTAGTGAAGAAAGCAAGAAATAAATGATTTGAGTTTAGAATATAATAAGCAGTTTGAAGTACATGTGGAATACTCAGATTCTTTGAAAAACATCTTTTAATCACCTAAAATTCATGAAGAAAAACAGTATAGGACAAAGTGGAAATTTTACAAAATATTTAATTTCTTCTACTTTATGATCTCATTCAGGACTTTTCCTCCCTCCTAAGCCCAACATGATGTCAAAGGATAGTTGATAGAAGTCATTAAATATACTTTTTAGTGGACTATAAGGAGTCAATTTTCATAAAATTTCTCTTTTATCTGCTATATCAGATGCAAGCCATCATTATAATTTTATTTAATAATTTTCTATTTTCTGCAACAGTATGTAAACTTATGGGGAGGGATACAGAAATTCAGATACAAGAACAGATATTTACTTGTAATTTCCATTGCTAAAACTTTTTATTCCATGAACGGGTGGCAAAGTTCTGACTTAAAATATATGAAATATGATTTAAGGATCTGTATTTTTAAGGCTTATATTTAGCTCACTAAAAATAGTATTTTAGTGATATAGATACTGTAGTTTATAGTCTTAGGCATAGGATTTAGTCGGCTTGCATTAGCAGATTTTTTCTTTAGATAAAATGGTCTATTGAGACACGATCTTTTTTTATGTATAAGCTTTATTTTTATAAAAAACCTGCACATGGCTCTTGGTACAGGGGAACTAAGGTGAGAAAACCTGCCTACAACTCCACCTCTTTCTATTTCTGTCTCACTCCTCTGAAGTCATGTTTTAAAATCATTATTCTAGTAGTTACTTTCATAATTTTGGTTAATATAGTTATAGTGCTATTTATTGGTGCATCAGTTTCAGATAATAACCAGTTACAGAATGTAAGTATTTATCTGCTATCTCTTCACCTTTCTGTGTACCATTGTTAGACTTACAGGCTAAGCTGCTCTGACAAAGAGATTACAAGTGGAGCGACTTACCGAAAGTAGAAGTTTCCCTTTCATATACTAGTCCAAGGTTGGGCTGGTGAATAGCTTTGCCTCATGACCTGTTAGGTTTGTCTTCCTCATCAAGTGCCTTCCTTATCAGGGTTCAAGCGTACTGATGCAGTTGTTGCCATTTCTCAGGAGGGAAGAGGAAATCCAAATCAAGTGACTTTGTCTTTAAAGGAGATGACCTGAAAAATCATACATGATACTGAATTGCATTCCGTTTTTCCACAACTTAGTATCATGTTCACATCTAGCTACAAGGGAAGCTGAGAAATGAGGCTGTATGTTCAGTTAAAATTTCAGGAGGTTCTATTGTTAATAAGAAGAAGGAAGCATGGACTCTAGGGGTCAGTTAGCGTTTCCCAGTCTAGTTGGTGTCGTCTAACCCTCTACTTTATAAGAGAGGACACTGATACCCTGAATCTTTCCTCCACCTTTCTTTCCAGCCTTCTTTACATTTTGTTGCTGTATACTTTTTGTTTCACAATGTGAAGCTGCTAATACTCACAGTCTGTTCTGAAATCACAGTCAAATATTTGTCCATAGGTTGTCTCCAAAAGCTTATATTGTTATGACTATGTGCACATTGATTACTTCCAGGTCACAATGCGAACTATTAATGTGGTTCTTTCTCATTAGTTCTGGGATCATGATCACAGCTATTGGAAGAAACAGACATTTTTCTATCATCATGGCAAATGGATTGATTTTCCTTGTATTTGTTGATTGATTTTAAATCAAATGTTCTATCTGTAAGGTGTGGATTTAGGCATTGACTTGTTAGATCACTAAGAAAGCTACAGTGAATGTGCTTAGTGTCCAAGAAACTTTCAGTTGCTTCAGTAAATAAGATCTTCACATTGTCATTTTATTGTGACCAGAAGGTACTCAGTCACTTTTGCAGCTGAGGAAAATCTTTAGTTTTTGGTGTTGAGACAAGTTTGTGAGCTCTGAGTGATTGAAGTAAAGTAGCTGTCTCCTGGCCTTTAATGTTTGAATATGAGAGGGCAGTCGCATCTTCTGACTAAATTAAGAATCTCTTTGGGATATTTAGGATAGAAGGAATGACTAATGAGAGAGAAACTATGGACTTTTGGAAGTGGTCTCACTGTCCTTGACATTAGACTTCTCCTCCTTACAGACTCTGTTGTTTTCTAAAACAAGGACATCAGTCTAGGGGTACAAGGGCCTCTGCCCTTGAGGAGTTTGGAATGTAGTAGAAGAGATTAAAGTTTAATTCAAATTCTAGCTCCATAATTTACTGACCATATAACCTCAAGCAGGTAATTCTCTAAACTTCAGTTTCTATTGGAACAAATAGCCCCCAAATTCAATGACTTAAAATGCTGAAAGTTTAGTTCTTGTTTGTACTATGTGTTCACTGTGGTCCAGATGGGAGCTCTGCTCCATATCTCCTTATCCCAGGATCATGACTAATGGAGCAGCCACCATCTAATTATAGAACATTGCTGGTCCCTGCTGCAGAGGGAAAGAAAGCTCTGGAGGGTCTCGCACCAACAGTTAAGTGCTCTGGCTTGGAAGCAATACACATAATCATTTCTGCTCACAATTTATTGCCCAGAGCTAGCCAGCCACATGTTCCCACCCAACCACAAGGGGGCCAGAAAGTGCATTCCTACCATATGCCTGGAAGATGGAGAGCCAGAATTACTGTGTACAGAGTAATAATGACTACTACATATAGGAGTGCCTAGCTCAGGGTTGATATGAGGATTAAATGAGGTTACACACATATACATACACACACACACACACACACATATACACAGTACAGGTGCTCAAAAATGATTATTGTTAATAGTCTCATCATAGATGTATACATGCAAATATTTAATAACAATATACAGGGAGACTAAAGGCTTTATTATAAGGTTAAAAGACTTTATCATAATATATACAAAAATGCCTTGTAAATAATAACATACTGTGCAAATGCAAGTTGATATTATCTAGTAGATGTTAGAAGATAAAGCATTAGAGCTTGGTTCAAAGTTGGTGCTAGACCTTTGTATTCATCTATCAAGAAGTGATGGTTGAAGTTGTAAGAAGAGATAAAATCTACATGGAAATTTTGGAAAACTTGCATCTCCTACTGTGAGCTTGATAGCTTCTCAATATTTAAAAACTTTTCTGATGAAATCAGTGATGATATTAATGAGTATGGTTTTTTGATATCATGTTATGAAATGTTTCAACATACGAAAGATCTGTGTAACTCTGTGAACCAATATTTTCCAAAGGAGCAGTGCAGGATGTTACAAAATCATGCAAGATTAGAAGGTCCATTCAAAATGCAAGATAGACCAGTGGGTTTTAATGTAGCAGTATGAGAAGTTCATTGATATGGTTTCAGACTACCATTTGTTGATCTTCGGTGTGATAACAAAGAATAAAACATACAATTATCTGAAAGGGTTATTAAAATACTCCTCCCCTTTCCAGCTACTTATTTGTATGAATCCAGATTTTCTTCACTTATGTACTTCAACGAAAACAACATATCACAACACATCGATTGCAGAAGCAGAGATGAGAATTCAGTTGTTTTCTATTAAGCTAGATAATAAAAAGAGATTTGCAAAAATATAAAACTCTTTCCATTATACATATATTTTTATTTTTGGTAATATAGTTAATTTTCATTATAAATGTCATTTTTATAAATGTATTTATTTAAGCTTTCAGGTTAAAATAAAGTTTTACTATTTTAAGAATAGTCATTTTGTAGGTTATTTTTTATTTGCTTTTAATGGAGTAAGCAAATAGTTAAAAAGTTTCTTAGTTGTAATTTTTAATAAGTAAATATTAATATTTATAATCATGTGAACAAAAGGTATTTGGAGTCCTTGATAATTTTGGGGAGTGTAAGGAATCCTGAGATCCAAAAGTTTAAGAATGGGTAACGCTAAAGATATAGAGATGAAAGAATACAAATAGAAAGTCTTCCTTCATACAACTTCTCTTTGGTTCCAAACTCCTGTATGTCCCTGCCACTCCCTCTCCTAAAGCTGGAATCATTTCTCTTTCCTCTGAAATTCCATAACACTTGATTTCTACCCCTGTTAACTCATTAAGCTTATGTCTTATGTTCCCACTTAAGCTAATATGTTTTTTAACAGCACAGACTATGTCTTACATCTTTGCATGTTCATCAGCACCTGATACATTGTTTTCCATGTAGTAGGAATTTATATAGGTGAATTGAGTAAGTTAAAAAAATTATCTCTTAAAGTCACTTGAAAGATCGACTAAACATTCTGAATAGCCAGGATTCTGTTGTTTCTTAAAACAAATACAATCACAAAAGGATCTCTGTTTAACAAAAGGAATGTCAAATTCTAGCCAATGAGCTATGGATTTCAAGCAGTAGCTAAATGATTGATCAGTTCACTCAACAAACACTAGTTGAGCATAAACTGCTAGGCACTGGGTTGATAAGAACAAAGATGTTTTTATAGAACTATATTATATAGATTAGTGGTTCCCATGATGAATTTTCTTCTGTTCATAATAACATTACAAAATAGCAACAATGAAAATTCTCCCCCACAAAACTAAATATATTCTACTTAAAAGGATGTTTTTTATCTTGAGATCGCTTTCTTAGTTCTTGGTGTCAACATAATCTTTCTTTTCTGATATTATGGTGAGATTAGGATTTTGAGACTTTTTTTTGGTCATTATTTAACAAAACTCCAAACTGTTGGCTCCTACAGTTCTGGGTGTGGTGGAAGGGAGCATTTTACTAGCTTGTGAAAAACCACTGATGTGGACATTCCTCTGGCATTTATTGGGAAGGGATTCGACCTTTAGGTTTGACACTTTAAAACCACTAGTACCATCAGCTCACTTATTCTGGAGCTAATTATCAGCTTTGTGAGTTCTCTAGAACTTTTTATTACTTTTTATACTTTTTATACCATCTTTTATACCATCTCTTTTTGGAAGATTATTGTTCAACTACAGGGAAAAAAGTAAAAGGGAAAAAAGATAAACCTAAAACAAAACCCTAGCCGATTAACTTTAATCAAATTTTTGGATGTTAGAATTCACGAGGGAGATGAAGAAGTAGAGATTTTTGACCAAAATAGGGCATTTAAATTATTTTTGGATTTCAAGTCAGGTTACATTTGCAACTTCCCACATCTTCATAGGAACTAATAATTGTATAATATATTTTAATTCAAATTATTACCTTTAAGCATTATTAGCAGTTGAGATGGCAGAGACAGCAGCATTGGAAATGATGATCCTGAACAATATAGTCATATCCTGAACATATAATCAGTCATTTTCGTAGTCTTTCACTCAATAAATGAATGACTGTTATGTGCCAGGTACTGGGATGCAGGGATGAAAGACACTGTCACTGTCGTTAAGGGGTTTATAATCTAGAAGAGGGAGAGATCTAAGCAAATCAGTACCCTGAAAATTGTTATAGGGGGTATGATAGCATATTTGGTGCTATACTGGGGACTAGAATTGGAGGAGTTAGGAATGGTGGAGGTTGTAAGTGGTGGCAAAGATAGTAAGGATCTGGAATGAAGACATGGAGGTGGAAATAGGAAACAGCTGACCTATCAGGAAAATTACCACCATGTTAGTATGGCAGGAGTGTGGGGTGCGGTGGGTTGTAGAGGTATGGCAAGGGAAAAGGCTGAAGAGTTCAGCAGTAGCTGAATGTAGAACTTTAGATACTTTAGATACTTTGTTTAGGAATTTGGGCTTTATCAGAAGGATTTACCAGAATGTGTTCTGGGGGTTGGGTGATAGGACAGAAAGGAGTTTTGTGTGATAAGAAACATTTCAGAGGCACCAACTGAGACAAAGTTAAGCAGGCATATCTACTGAAGACTTCTCAGACCCTTTATATTGGTTAGCATTTCCACGACTATTTGACTACTAAACTTGTTTGAAGGGCTATCTTACGTTTCTCAGAACATGGTTTGGAGAACCCTGTGATATACAAGGGGGAATCATCAAAATGTTTTAAGCAGGAAATTATAGACAATTACGGAATCTAATTCTGTTCTTAACACATAATGTGATACTGCTCACTAGGCATTGTGCAGTCAGTATTTTTAAATGCCCACTATTTTCAAAATTATCTATCAGATATTTGGGGAGATTAGGAAGATTTGTGAGACATCTTGTCCGGCTTTTTAAAATGATATGTTGATTAGGTCGGGTATGGCGGCTCACGCCTGTAATCCCAGCACTTTGGGAGGCCGAAGTGAATGGATTATCTGTAAATGCTGTTCCTCCATGTAGGTAATTGAATAAAAGGCAATGCAAAAGTGAGGAAGTTGAGAATAAACTTGGAGAATTACGGATTTTCTGGTGATCCTTACTCAATCCTGATTCCTACAGGGTGTTTAATGCTAAGTGTTTGCTTCTTTCTGGACTAGGATTGTTTCTGGTAATGGCCTTCACTCAGACAGTTCAGGAAATACAAATGGTTAAAAGCTGCCAAATTGAAACTTCAATTTGGGGGTCTGAGAGTGGAAGTAGCTGTTAGTTTGTTTGGTCCTCAAAAGTACATTATCAGCATATTGAAGTTTTGGTAGATTAACATAGAGTTAGCTTTACAGATTCTAAAGGTATATCCAAGGAATTTAGAGAAAAAATTTGAAGGTGAAAGCAGTTGAAGTTGCATGTGGTGGAACTAGAAAGATCAAGTCTAGAAATCTGAGAATGTCAAGGGAGAGAATCTTCAAGTAATAATCTTCTTCTTTTTTTTTTTTTCTTTTTCTTTTTTTTGAGAAGGGTCTTTCTCTGTCACCCAGGCTGGAGTGCAGTGCACAATCTCAGCTCACTGCAATCTCTGCCTCCCAGGTTCAAGCAATTTTCCTGCCTCAGCCTCCTGAGTAGCTGGGATTACAGGCGCCCACCACCGTGCCTGGTTAATTTTTTGTACTTTTAGTTTCGCCATGTTGGTCAGGTTGGTCTGGAACTCCCTGCCCGCCTCAGCCTCCCAGAGTGCTGGGATTACAGGCATAAGCCACCTTGCCTGGCCATCAAGTAATCTTGAATTAAGTTTCCTTATTACATGTTTATCATGCTACCTAGTGGGGAAACATGGAATCAGAGTATCTAGAGTTGGTTGGTGCATCGTAAGGCCTTTCATTGCCAGTTGTGTAGTGGTCAAGAGTACTGGCATTGGAGGTAAATGGCCTGAGTTCACATGTATCAATTAGATTACCCAATTACTCAAAGTCCCTGTCCCTTACTAAGTGTAAGACCTTAGGTCATTTACTTAATCTCCCTGTGCCTCAGTCTCTGTGTCTAAAAAAGGGAAAATGATAGTATATACCTCATTAGGTTGTGGGGATTAAAAGGGCTAATAAATGCGAAATGCTTAGAGTAGTGCATGGCACATGCTGTGTGCACAGTCAACTGTTATCTTTAGGATTTCTCTGTTCTGTTGTTTTCATTAGAATAATTTACTGTGGAAATCTATCAAGTAGTGGTTTTCTGACCTAAATAGGGTTCTTTGGAGAATAGCTTGCTACCTCTAAGAAGGGGTGGATATAAATGGACTGTTACAATTTTCTAATTAATGCAGTTAAAACTGTAGTAAATATTTGGCATAAATAATAATAGCTAACATTTCCTGAGCATATACTATGTCCCAGGAGTTGTTCCAAGCACTTTTTACCAATTAACTTATTTAATCATTATCTGATAAGTGAGGAAGCTGAGGCCCCGAGAGGGTAAGCAAGTTGTCCAAGGTCACTGAATTGGTTATGGGCATGACCAGCTTCAAACCCAGACAGTCTGTGTCCATGGGTCACACACATCCATTGTGATATCCCATCTTTCATGCAAACATATGTATTTTAGATCTGTTTGTTAAAGTGTTTTATTTTATTTACTGCAAACATTAATTAAGTGGAAAACATGCGCTAAAAATAATTTTGTTAAACCATTTCAGCATAAAAATATATGTTAGAGCCATATTAACTATGATTCTTTTGTTCTGTGGAAGTATAAGCATATTAGTTTGATGTAACCAAGGCATCCAGATGCACACATCCATTCTTTAGAACTGTTTTTCACTTTATGTCTCAGCTACATATTTTCAGAGTGGTTTACGAGTAATACCAATTTGCATGCATTTTACAAAGTTCAGTCCTTTTCTGCTATCTATGCAGGCGTTAAAATAATTCAGATAATATCAAATCCTAACCTATGAAATGCGTTCTTTTAGGATTAGAAAATAGAGAACAGTGTGACAAATTGTGCTTTTTGTATTCTTCAGTATAGAAAGACTAGACTGCTCTAAAAGCAGTCATTTTAGTTGCCCCACTTTGTTAGTGCTAATGTTGTTGTTTCTGGGTCTATTTTCAAAAAAACTGGGCAAAACTAATTTGCCACTAGATGGAGCCCTGGCTATTTGGGTAGAAATACAGGCAACACAGTCAGAATATTAAATCACACAGTCATATCATGCTGGAGGGCTCCCGGTATTTGTGGCCCTCAGTTTTTAATTGTAGAATGCATCTTTGTTCTTTCCCTGACCTGCAGAGTGACATCACTGCCTCTCTTCCTGTGCGCTGGCTTTGACATAAGCCAGATGGCCACAGTGGTTGGTAGGCGCCCAGGCTGCCTGGTACAGGAGTTGATGAAACAGAATAGGAAGACGTTTTATGGTCAGCTGTGGAAGCACAGTGAGACTGCAGCTTTGCTAAGTAATTACATTTACTGTGTGCACTTTATTCCTCACAGAGAAGGGTCACAAGGAAAAAATACATTTTTATTTATAGTGATGTGAGGTATAGACCTTTGATCTTTTATTAGTCGGTAGTCTGCTCCAAAGGAGTGCTCTCTTTTCCCTGCTCTGCAGTCACTCGTGAAAATGACATGTTTATTTATGTTTAATGGTTCTTTCGGGCTGTGCATTGTGATACTTACCTTCCTTTTCCCTCCCCTTTGTCTCCAGTTAGTAACACAAAAATGTTTTAGTCTTGTAGTGAGTTTAGTTTGGGGAAGTCAGAGTTCAGGCATGTTAATACAAGCAGATTTCTGTCAGATATACTCCAGAGTGATTTGGTAAAATATATTACTGTTTATTATATGTTTGTTCTTCAAGGAGGTCAGAAGAGTCCGGAACAGACTTTTTTTTGGGGTGGGGAGCAGGGGAAGTGGTCAGGAAATGAATAAGACATTAATTTTGTATTAATTTTTGGGCATTTAATGGTTAAAGTCACTTAAAATGCTAATTTGAAACAACATATGTGAAGTTTATTAATCTAGTATTTTCCATTTCCATTTAAAGTTAATCTTTACCAATTGAAATATTGTACAAAACTTTTAAGAAAATCCTAAGAATTGAACTTTTCTCTAAAGTTTAATATCTACACAATTTTTAGATTCTTCCACATAATTCATTTCCAAAGACGTTAAAAAACAATTTTACACTTTTAAAATGACTAAATCATGAATATTATTCACAGAATTGACCTATAAGTTATAAATCATATAATTAAATGAAAATTCATATTTGCTGTGCTTTATTCAAACTTAACGCTGTTTTGAAAGTGTTAATTGTCCATAGGTTTTCTGGGTCTCTATTTCATAAAATGAAATTCTAACAAAATATGTCTCTTAATCTTATTATTTTATAGTCTTCTCCAGGGAGGGAGATTTGCCAGTAATTGCTGGAAGAAGGCAGCATGGTGTAAGGAAGGAACATGGCTTTGCAGTCAGATATAACAGGGTTTTCTAGTCCTTTTTCCACTGATTATTTGCTTTGTGCCCTTGGACTTTTGAGTCAAAGTTTCTTCACATATGTATTGGGGCATAAAACCTACCTCCTCGGTTTATTGTAAGAATTAAATGATATAACGTGTATATTAGGCTCCAGACAGTTCCTGTCACATGGTATGAACTCAGTAAATGCGAATTCCTTTCAACTGTTTTTAAACTTCCTCTCTTTTCTCAATCTCTTGCAAACTGTGTTTACAGATTACACTGCTATCTTGTAGTGTGTATTTTATCTCTAAGATACAAATAAAGCTATATTGAAAGTAAGCTCACCGGCTGAAAAATAGGCATTTGAAATTTATTAGCAATATGTGCATGTATTCAGTTCCAGATAAAACTGTAACCATCAGTTGTGCAATTAATGTGTTTAATATTTGTGATGTTTTAATTTGTTTTTTTTTTTTTTTGTTTTTGTTTTTTCTCCTACTCAGCTCTTGCCCCTGTTCTTTGCTTCTCGTTTTGTTGGTGAAGATATCACAGTGATGTCTGCATTCAACCTGCTGCATTTGGTGACAAAGAGCCAGCCAGTAGCCCTTCGAGCCTGTGGGCTTCCCTCAGGTTGCTGCTTGTTGTACTGTACATAGTGAAGGCACAGGGCCAACTGGGTGTTTCTGCTGCAGGAAATGATACACCATCATGCTTTGCTAAATTTCATTTTCTTTTACTTGGGCCCTAATTTGAAGACGGAAATTGGTTATAAATCACCACTCTACTTTGAGTAACATTCATTTCCACAATCCTTGCAACCCTTGGAACATTGTCCAGTTTCCTTGCCCAGTGTATAATTGTCACTAATATTTCATGATATCTTCTTGTTCTTTAATGCACACTACACATCTGCAAATCATAACGTTCATAAGAGGCTGGCAGTCTGAGTAAGAAACTGCCCCAAATCACACAAAATAGGACATTCATCTTGTTAAAGGATAATGAAAATGCTTTTCATTCCACATGTGGTCGTTCCTTTAGGAAAAAATGAAAATGAGCAACGTTAACATAATTAAGTTACCAATTTATTGTAGTTAAAAAGAAAAAAAAGTTCTACTTAACAATGACCAAATAAACAGAACTAATATAGCATGCATCAGTGGGTTCTTAAATTAGAACCACTACACTTTTTAACAGTGTGATTTTAAGAATTTAAATAAGTGAGGCATGAAAGTCCAAAATTTTATATGTGCCTGTATCATAAGCTTAGTATTTTAATTTTATTATGAAAACCGCAGTGGCTAAATATTTTACTTCTGTGAGTATGATTATCACTATATTTTACATTTTTCCGTTAGTGTAAATATCTATCACTACATTGTATAGAGAATTTAATTCCAACTCATTAAATGTTAACTATGTGTGCCAGGCATTGTGTTAAGCAGTGAGGATACAGTGATAAATAAGGTAAAGCTGATTTTTTTCAACAAGTACAAGATGGAAATGGAACTGTGTGAGGACTGTCGAATCATATGTTGACCTGACTAGACTAGAGGCATTTATACTTGGTGTATTAAGGTAATTCAGAGGAGGTTGATCCTAGATCTAGTCTTTAGGAGAGGAAATGTTGGAAGGAAGGGAAGATCTCTGAAGTTTAAGGAGGGCTTTATGGAGGATATGGTGCTTGAGCTGAATCTCAGACTGGGAGCACAGTTAGCCTGGTTTCTAAGCAGGGTGGTGGGGAGGCTGTTTCTAACAAAAGGAGTAGCATGGGAAAACACAAAGGCCTGAAAGAGCAAGGCATGTTCAGAGAAATACAGTTATTCATATGGCTGGTTTGGATGTACAAGGGCAAATAGAAGAGGTAAGGAAGGAAAGGCAGCCAAATCGTGAAGCACTTTATATGATGTTCTAAGGAATTTAAGTCTTGGAGAGATGAACAGGAATGACATGACTTCATTTGCATTTTACAAAGATTATTGATTTAGTATGGTAGGAGGTCAGAGCTGGTTTTTCAGATGTTTCTGTGAGAGAGGCTGGGATGGCAACCTGATTAGAAGGAGTAAGGTATTTGTCTTGCAGCCATATTTATATAGCAAATACACTTTTTTAAAAAGTAGATTTTCAGTCTGTTTGTGGTGACATGAGGGGCTAATGAAGCTTAATGTACAGAGGCCCCAATCACTCTTCTCAGTATGTCCCCTGGGCCCACATCCCCCTGCACTGCCACCGTAAAGAGTACTGGAGGAGTCTGAGGCTGTGAGGAGATGTGAAGTGCTGTGGCCATTACAATAGAGTTGAAAAGGAAGATTGTAATTGGGAGAGATTCAGACTGTAGAACTGACAAGGTTTGTCTGTGGAATTGTATATGACCTTGAGGGAGAACCTCAACCACTAGTTACTTGTGCTATGCAGAACCTTTTCAATGCTCTACGGTACATGTCACAGGTGGACTATGGAGGTTATTTAGATGATACATAATGATGTTTTCCTCTGGAAAAAGCTCCAGTGTGTAAAAGTACCCAGCATAGTTCTTGTAATATGGGTTTGCCAAATATAGAGGAGGCTAAATGTTTATAGAAACCACATTAATTAACAGTATATTCTTCAATAAATGACAGTCATGGATTAAAGAGTTTCATAATGAGATTGTTTAATTGAAATATAAGTATCTTTAAATTTTGATGACAAAATGATTCAAAGATAAATTCAGCAAAGCTGATCATTTTTAAGAAGTTAACCACTGTGGTACAGTGCTTAAGCACACTAATTCTGTCTGGGGTCAGACTGAGTTTAAAATCTGACTCTGCCACTGACTAGCTGTGTGCCTTAGCTTCCTTGTTTGTAAAATGGGGATAATAATACCACCAATCTGAAAGGGTTGCTGTGAGAATTAAATAGATTGGGATGTGAAAAGTGCTTAAACCTGTGGCCGGCATTTAGTAAACACCATATATGTCTTCACTATGTTCAATGTGGAAATTCATGTATCTATATTAATACAGATTTATGTTTTTCTAATACAACAGACTTTTCAAACTTTTAAACATGTCCTATGTTTCATTTAACTATTTTTTTACTTTCATGGGACTCACAGATACACTTTATGTTTGAGAAATAACCATCTTGATCTGTTGTTCTGATCTCTTTATTTTACTTATACACCCTGCTGAACCAGAATTCAAGTCCTATAAATATACAACAGATTTATTTTATTCTTACTACCCAGTACTGGTAAAAGCCAAAAGAAACTCGCATCTTTCTTATCTAGGGCTTGTAAACCCATTTTAATTTGAAAATTGAATTGGCTAGAATAGTATTCCATTAATTTCTTGACCATTCAAGCACCACTAGTTTTTAAAGTGTTATGAAAGTCAGTCTTCCGGTGTCTACATATTTTATAACTTGGATTTAGCAAAATCTTTATCATCATCAATTTCTCTAACAGGATTTTGCTCTTAGATATATAGAAATGTTGAAGAAGTTAACTTCGACAATAATGAAACAAACTGTTTAAATTTTGAAAAATAAAGATGAAATTGAAATGGGAATTCTAGTCCCTATTACTTTGTACAGGTAGGGAAGAGAAGAGGCCAAAACTGGAAATACAGGAAGTGAAGGTGAAAGTTTGAAGTCTTGCTTTAATATGCTGTTGCTGGTCAAAACCCATTACAACAGAAATCTCTGTAAATCAAAAAGATGTCTGTTCCCCAGCCAGTACCCTACTAATTCTGAGTATTATTCAATATGAAATAATTCCAGAACTAAAATATAATTGGAGCAGGCTCTTAAAGTATGTATTAAAAGAACACTGGATTAGGAGTTAGAAAACTCTAACCAAAGCTCTGTCCTTAACTTGCGTGACCTTGAACAAATCAATAAACTTCTCCTGATCACAGTCTCTTCATCTTTATGAGGAATTAGATAATATATTTAGTTCTTAAATTCTGTGATTTTATTAACTGTCACTTGTTTTTACTTTTGACTTTAGGTTAATCAGATCTTAAAACTCAGTACTAATACTGGGAACTTACAGAGAAGTCTGCTGACTTGTGGTGGTAGGACAGTTTCCATGTTTGAACATTAGAATTTCTTGCCTCTTAATCAAGACTGAAGCATTATCTGAGGAGGAATCAGGAAGCACAATTTTATATATAGTTTTAATGCTAGATAAAAATTAAGTGTAATTGTAGCTTATACTAGATATCATGATAGCTTTCAGCCAAGTGAGGGTGAAATAAATAAAATTTGTCTAAATAGTACTAATTAGAGCGATAAATTATACTTTTTTTCTACCATCATACATATAATTTGTTGTTGTGATTCTTTCTTGACGTTAGTGGCATATTTAATAGTTTCCATGAATTGAAGAGTTACATGGCTGTAGCTTATAAATATATCATAGTATACTAATGTAGCAATTAGAAGTCTTAGAGATATTTTGCAAATGGTGTTAGAAAGTCATTGAGTATCATCTGTATAACTAGAACTCTATGAATCAGCGGCTTATGGCTCCAGAGCTTAACACAGTGCCTGGCACTTAATAAATATTTGTTAAATGAATCAGTAAACATTTGGAATGTTTATGTGGAGGTGAAGTCATAGCTGTAAGAGTACAAATTTATTTGAAACTCCTTTATATGAAGATTAAAAGTAAAGTTCATAGTTTGGTTTACTTTTGAATTTATTGTCTAACAATTTTTTTCTCACTTTATTGCATTAGTACAATATAGGGGATGCCATAAGTATAAATCACATTGTAGCTAAACAAATAACAAAAGTGGCAACAGATTCAATGCATATTATCCAGAATTGCTTTTACCTTTTCTTGCAAACAGTTTGAGTTTTGGTAGTAAGCTGTTTGAGGCAGTGAATAAGGATATATTATACTTAGCATAAGACTTAAGAACTCTGGCCCTTTTGATCACTTCTTTGCAGCAGATTATTGTTTATTGTGCTTTAAAGTCTCCATTTGTAAAGAGGAAATACTACAGATGCACATTAAAGCCACATCTGTAAGTAACAAGTACTTATTCAATTTGAGCTGGCAATATTTCATTAATAGAACTGATGTACTTGAAAGATAATCAGAATCGTCAGTGTGCTGTTCACTTACTGAATGCATTGACATTCTATATTAGTTCTTCAGAACCTTTTTTGGGTCATAAAATATATGGACCACCTACATAATGCTTTGATAAAAGTTACGACCTTCTTTTCCAGAAAAGACATATATGCGTCTACACATGTTTTCATATAATTTCAAGGATTTTTTTGTTAGATCTTCTGAAACTCTTCAAGGAGAGCTCTTTGACCGCATGTCCAGAACCTCTGTTCTAAAAGATGCACATGAACCCAACATAAAACTCATCAGAACGCAGTGTTTCTGATTTCAGTATTGGTGTCCCCAAAGGAATTCTCTCCCTTGTGTTCAGATTAATGCCCTCAGTTCTCCAATTTCACCATTCTTACCCAACATCTGACCTAACTTTATCTTACCTAACTTCTTTGATTGTATTAAAATGCTGTGGAGAGGATTTTTTTTAAAAGAAATTAAAAAAAAGGACATAGAAATTTCAACCCGTAATTCACAAAATAATTTGCAATTAATTGATTAAATGGTATCCACTTTTGCCAGTAGATGGCACTAGGTTTACATTCTTTCATAGCATGAATGATTATTGATATTAGCACATAGGTGCATTGTGAAAACTTAAACAAAAGTGTATAAGGAATAGCCAGTTAAGAACATATGGATTTATAAACCACAAAATTTTCTGCTTATATTATGTTCAAACAATATTTGTAGAGCACAAAACCTTTTTCCATTTTCAATAGGATTCCGACTCCCTTATGCTTGACCATCTCACTGAAATTGTCTTTCATGTGTAGACTTTCTATAAACTGAAACAAGTTTTCATAAATTAACTTATCTTGTATCCAAATAGCTGATTTAACAGTCATTTATGGTTTATGTGCAGCTAAATTTTCTTCAGCAGACCACCCAAGAATTAAAGAAAATTTCACATTTTGTTTTGCTGTGTTTTGAATTTTTATAGAATCTTGAAACCGTTATTAGTTTAACATGTTGACTGTTAAGCATGAATCAATTTTTGCATGAATGAAAATATTTTAGAAAACTAAGAAAAATTATATTTAAGATGTTGATTAATGAGTACTCTGATGCAGCTGTATTTTTCTAAAACAAACTGTTTTCGTAGCTCTATAATAAACGTTTTAATGTTGAAAAGTTTCTGTGCAGCATCTAATTACCAGACGAATTTTTAATTATCTGTGGACAATGGATATTAGTTAAAGCTAAATTGTTATACAACAATAAGACTGTATGAATAAGATGTTGGGCATATGGTTTATTAAGTGTGGATTCTCTTGATTTTCTGTTAAATATGGAATACATTCTTTATATACCTTAAGAATTATAAAATACATAACACCTAATAACAAGAGAGTTTAAATAGGCATGAACAAAAAAATTAAATCTTAGTTTCGTTTGAGAAATTCATTAGTTAACAATGACTGTAAAGTGTGTAAAACATAAATTCTGAAAACAAATGATAATTCTACAGGGTTAGAATATCTAGGCAATATGGACTTTGGAGGAATCATATAGGTAATTAGATGCTTATTTGTCTAAACATATTCACAATAATGTTATGTAACAGATTATAGAAGGATTTATGAGCTCTTGCTCTCAACAGACACAAGTTTAATGAAGGAATGAGCCATGAATGACAGTTCACAGATTCGCTAATATTGTGGATAGATATTTGATGAATTTTTACTATCATCCTTTCCTAGTTTACAATTTCATCCTAAACATTTTATTTAGAAATTGAATTTCTCATAATTGCGTCTGCTAGGTACACTCTTTAAAAGAAAGAGCTGTAAGAGAATACAAATTAAACATTTTTAAACATAGATTGTATTAAGATGCATTGATAAATTATCTGAAATTACCTTTTGTGCCTTTGCATTTGAAATCAACTATTTACTTGAAAATTTAATTTTTTTTTGTTTTTGTTTTTTTTTCTTTTTTTTTCTTTTTTTTAATTTTTTATTATACTTTAAGTTCTAGGGTACATGTGCATAATGTGCAGGTTTGTTACATATGTATACTTGTGCTCAATAAAATGCTGGCAAACCGGATTCAGCAGCACATCAAAAAGCTTATCCACCATGATCAAGTGGGCTTCATCCCTGGGATGCAAGGCTGGTTCAACATTCGCAAATCAATAAACGTAATCCAGCATATAAACAGAACCAAAGACAAGAACCACATGATTATCTCAAAAGATGCAGAAAAGGCCTTTGACAAAATTCAACAGCGCTTCATGCTAAAAACTCTCAATAAATTCGGTATTCATGGAACGTACCTCAAAATAATAAGAGCTATTTATGACAAACCCACAGCTAATATCATACTGAATGGGCAAAAAACTGGAAAAATTCCCTTTGAAAACTGGCACAAGACAGGGATGCCCTCTCTCACCACTCCTATTCAACATAGTGTTGGAAGTTCTGGCTAGGGCAATCAGGCAAGAGAAAGAAATAGAGGGTATTCAGTTAGGAAAAGAAGAAGTCAAATTGTCCCTGTTTGCAGATGACATGATTGTATCTTTAGAAAACCCCATTGTCTCAGCCCAAAATCTCCTTAAGCTGATAAGCAACTTCAGCAAAGTCTCAGGATACAAAATTAATGTGCAAAAATCACAAACATTCTTATATACCAGTAACAGACAAACAGAGAGCCAAATCATGAATGAACTTCCATTCACAATTGCTTCAAAGAGAATAAAATACCTAGGAATCCAACTTACAAGGGATATAAAGGACCTCTTCAAGGAGAACTACAAACCACTGCTCAGTGAAATAAAAGAGGATACAAACAAATGGAAGAACATACCATGCTCATGGATAGGAAGAATCAATATCGTGAAAATGGCCATACTGCCCAAGGTTATTTATAGATTCAATGCCATCCCCATCAAGCTACCAATGAGTTTCCTCACAGAATTGGAAAAAACTGCTTTAAAGTTCATATGGAACCAAAAAAGAGCCCGCATTGCCAAGACAATCCTAAGTCAAAAGGACAAAGCTGGAGGCGTCACCCTACCTGACTTCAAACTATACTACAAGGCTACAGTAACCAAAACAGCATGATACTGGTACCAAAACAGAGATATGGACCAATGGAACAGAACAGAGTCCTCAGAAATAATACCACACATCTACAGCCATCTGATCTTTGACAAACCTGAGAGAAACAAGAAATGGGGAAAGGATTCCCTATTTAATAAATGGTGCTGGGAAAATTGGCTAGCCATAAGTAGAAAGCTGAAACTGGATCCTTTCCTTACTCCTTATACGAAGATTAAGTCAAGATGGATTAGAGACTTAAATGTTAGACCTAATACCATAAAAACCCTAGAAGAAAACCTAGGTAGTACCATTCAGGACATAGGCATGGGCAAGGACTTCATGTCTAAAACACCAAAAGCAATGGCAGCAAAAGCCAAAATTGACAAATGGGATCTAATTAAACTAAAGAGCTTCTGCACAGCAAAAGAAACTACCATCAGAGTGAACAGGCAACCTACAGAATGGGAGAAAATTTTTGCAATCTACTCATCTGACAAAGGGCTGATATCCAGAACCTACAAAGAACTCAAACAAATATACAAGAAAAAAACAAACAACCCCATCCAAAAGTGGGCAAAGGATATGAACAGACATTTCTTAAAAGAAGACATTCATACAGCCAACAGACACATGAAAAAATGCTCATCATCACTCACCATCAGAGAAATGCAAATCAAAACCACAATGAGATACCATCTCACACCAGTTAGAATGGCAATCATTCAAAAGTCAGGAAACAACAGGTGTTGGAGAGGATGTGGAGAAATAGGAACACTTTTACACTGTTGGCGGGATTGCAGACTAGTTCAACCATTATGGAAAACAGTATGGCAATTCCTCAAGGATCTAGAACTAGATGTACCATATGACCCAGCCATCCCACTACTGGGTATATACCCAAAGGATTATAAATCATGCTGCTGTAAAGACACATTCACATGTATGTTTATTGCGGCACTATTCACAATAGCAAAGACTTGGCATCAACCCAAATGTCCATCAGTGACAGACTGGATTAAGAAAATGTGGCACATATACACCATGGAATACTATGCAGCCATAAAAAAGGATGAGTTTGCGTCCTTTGTAGGGACATGGATGCAGCTGGAAATCATCATTCTTAGCAAACTATCACAAGAAGAGAAAACCAAACACCACATGTTCTCACTCATAGGTGGGAACTGAACAATGAGATCACTTGGACTGGGGAAGGGGAGCATCACACACTGGGGCCTATCATGGGGAGGGGGGAGAGGGGAGGGATTGCATTAGGAGTTATATCTGATATAAATGACAAATTGATGGGTGCTAACGAGTTGATGGGTGCAGCACACCAACATGGCACAAGTATACATATGTACTTGAAAATTTTAAATCCTCATTTCATTTATTTCAATTTCCTATTTTTTTATTTTTAAAAACATTTAGTATATTTACGCTTGTGTTAGTTATTTAAAAATGTATGTTATAAAAAATACACCTTGAGGCCTGGCCCGGTGGTCACGCCTGTAATCCCAGTGCTTTGGGAGGCCGAGGTGGGCAGATCACTTGAGGCCAGGAGTTCGAGACCAGCCTGGCCAACATGGTGAAACCCCGTCTCTACTAAGAATACAAAAATTAGCCAGGCGTGGTGGTGGGTGCCTGTAATCCCAGCTACCCAGGAGGCTGAAGCAGGAGAATTGCTTGAGCCCAGGAGGCAGGATTGCATTTAGCTGAGATCACATCATTGCACTCCAGCCTGGGCTACAGGGTGAGACTCTGTCTCCATCTCAAAAAAAAAAAAAAAAAAAAAAAAAAATACCCCATGAAATGACAAAAGATATCAGTTATTTAGATGGTAAATAAGAGATATACTTTTATAGAGTTTAAATTTATATATTAACTTATATGATAAGCATTTCTATCAGTAATAGATGTATTTATTATATTGAGCCACATAATTGCAAGGAAGGAATGGAATGTTAATCATTAGAGTATTTGAATTTGAGGTAAGCAAAGAAAATTCAGATTCCTGTAACTATAGCTTTGTAGGATTTTGTTTTGTGGCAGAAATACATGTTGGTGCAGAAAGATAAAACTGTTTATACTATATTCCACTTGATTAATATTTTAATCTTCCTTCGGCAAATTTTAGATAATATCACAGCAAATTTCAGAGCTTCTCATCATATTATTGGTATTGATGAAGAAAGAGATTAGACACTTGATCTGTATTTACTAGTTTGTTTCTACCACCAACTTGCTTTCTGGCCCCAGGAATCTTTGTTTTGTACCTTTTATTCCTATTCTGCATCTGTAAACTGAGGATTTTGTAATATTCTTGTCAAATCTTTTATAATTAGATATGACCTTCAGGTGAGGGTTGTTATATTATATATTAGCTGACATTTTCCAAAAGTTTGTTCTGTGCAGTTTAAATGCCTTGTTGTAAGGGAGAAGAAATTGGGGGAAAAAAGATGGGGGTGTAAGGGAGGATGCCAAAAAGTCCGGGAAATGTGATGGGTTTGATCAGGCAAAATCTATTTCAGTTATGGAAAGTCCTTGGTTCTTGCAAAGTAAGCTCTGGAAAGGCAGAGATTTTTGTCTGTCTAGTTCACTGTTACAATTCAGCAACTACAATTGTGTCTGTCACATAATAGGTGTTCAGTAAATATCTGTTGAATGAATGAATGAATGCTTGTTAATAAGTAACATCATCTTATATATCAAAATAATGTCACATTACAAGTAATGTGATCTCTGCTCTTCAGGGATCTACATTCTGGTGAGAAAGATGGCCACCTCAGGTTCAAATTTTATTATCTATAGGATGAAAGAAGTTATATACTTGAAGGTTTTACGATTCTGTGTGAACACTTTCTCTTTTGTTTTACCATGGAGGCAGGGAGTAGAAGAAGTGGGAAGCATTATGCTTCTTTCCTCCCAGAATGGCAGACTGAATTCTCGGAATAGGATTTCAAGCAATGACAGTTCCTCTGAAGGATATTGAAGGGATGTGTAGATGTAATTAGTGGGAGGTGGTAGGAGTGGAGGATGAGAAGATAGGGGTAGGAGTGGACTGTGGGCACATGGGTTATCAATAGATAGGTATGGTAAAGTGCAACCAAGCATGGGTTCAAGAGAGAAACAGAATGGACAAATAAACTAAAGGAGGAAAGCTGCAGACAAGAGAACCTGGCTGTCATTAACCAGGTATGCAACCATGAGTAGTAACTCTTTTGGGCCCAATTTCCTTTTGAGGGCTTTGGACTAGAAATTCATCATTTCCCAGATTATAATCCAAGGAACACTAATTCTACTGACTTTCCCTTGTAAAATGGATCTCATAATCAAATTGAGAACCAACCCTGCATACTACCCTATTGCATAAATTCTAAGATGCACTCTTTTACCTTCTACCATCTTGGTAATCTGGATGCAGCTTAAAAATCATTGTGACAAGAAATAGTTTGGCCACTTTCTCCCCCCTTTTCTAGTGGAGCAGAAAATAATGGTGTATCAAATGACCACATATTTAATAGTGCACATCAGCATAAGAAAATCTCTGAGAAAGTCTTCAAGAATCCCATGTCACCTAGATTTGCCTAATTTGATTTGACACTGGAACCTTTCCCTTCTCACTCTGCAAGAGGAATAACATGTTAGCATTTTTTTTTCAGAACCAGTATTTTAGACAACGCATTTTGGGGAATGCTGGACCAGGTAATCTTATAATCTTAAATCCAGAGAATTAATAAAATATTAGTTACAATAAGAGATTTGAATGTGAAACCCTAGAGAGGTAACATAGGATTCAGAGTAGTAATCTGAATTACTGAATTAATTTTTTTACTGTCGTTATTTATGTTTAAAATTTCACTGATTTATTAAGCAAATGTTATTGTTGCTGTTCTTAAACTAATTTATAGGAAACATAGCCAAAGTCATCATTTAGAAAACATCTGTTAGAAAGAAGATTTAAACAGCAATAATTAAAGTGGAGAATTGAGTATTTAAATACAATATATACCCATTTAGTCCTTCCTTTTTCTCAGCCACATTACTAGGTGCTGGGGATGCAAAGATGACTAAAATATGTATGAGCACTGTCTCTCAAGAAGATATTGAATAATGTCTTCCCATGTCAGGGGAAAACATGGCTTTTCTTGATAAATCTGAGTGAAAAAGTAAAGTGGATTTTTTTTTTTCTCCAGCACTCCTCAGATTTTTCTGGAATGTATAGATTCAGATTTAGCTTTTTGTTGAGTGGCAATTGAAGACTTGTTTTCTAGGCCTTATGCTTAATTAATTTATATTTGAAATTTGATTTGGGTGGTAACGTAATTTTGGAAATCTGCAAAGCTGAGTTTTTGACAATATATCTTTTATTTTGTTTCTGGTGAAGTATACTCAATGTTATATTTAAATAAAATTCTGCATGATAATCTAAGAGAAGGCTCCTTTCCTTCCTTTTTGTGGGTGGTTTCCGCTCATCTCCCTAGCAGTTGGTGCTCCCCAAGGGAAGAAGGAGGATGAGAGAGCGAGCTAGTTTTTGCAAATCTTTTTGATTGCATGTGAAATGTAGAATGGAAATGAGCCTGTCTGTTTTTAATTTTTTTTATGGGCTATGGTGTTCTAGTGAAGACCCATACTGGAAAAAAAATTAAAAACAGGGAACTCCAAGTTTGTCAGACATTTCACATGCAGTCAGATAGAATTGAAGTTAAGTGACTTTCTCTTCCACTGTTGTCACTTGATGATGGCAGAGACTTTAAAAATTCTCTTCTTATTTATATGCCTTGCAAGCAAGAAAATACTCTTTGGATCAAGACGTTTAAAAAATATTTCCCTAAACTCTAGGCTTTATGGTCCACATTAACACAAAAAATTGTTGCCCTCAGTATTTGCATTAAATTTTGAAGAGTTGATAAGATACTCTTTAGTTTTTTTATGTGCTTAAATAATGCTAATAAAATACACATGAATTCAACAATTAAAAATTTATAATACAAATGAAAGATAGAAAAGTAAAATGTGGCTTCTATCATTCATTCGGGTGAATTATTAATGGATGTTTCATCAGGATGAATGTAGTGCTAAACCGCTATTGTTTCCCATCAAGAAAATAATGTAGCTTCATGAATGAGATTTTACTGTTAAGGTTAGAATTTTAATTCACATTAATAACCTTTCAGTACTGTGAAAAATACATTTACTCCCCTTGACTTACAGTAAGAAAGTGTTTGCACGTTTTCCCCCTTAATTTTAAAACTGCCTTACTTCTCAGTTCCCCAATTTCTCCCTTTTCAAATCTGAACCTACATTTTATCCGGATTTTTTTGTTTGTTTGTTTGTTAAATTAGCTGCTACTCTTACATGAAAGACTGCATACTTTTCATCAGGATAGGGTAATGACCACCTTAACTTGTACACGTTTGATCATATTATATCTATTGGGATGTCTAGATGTAGTTTTCTGTTTGGATCTTTTCTGGCACCCTGTGAATGCTGTTGCTATTAGTTATTTGAGTTTTCTATATTTCATTTATAAGCAGATATGATTAAATCTAGGTGGGAAAAATTTTAAAGTGTTAACATCCTTTTTGTTAACTCTCTTTACACAAAACTTTGCACATACGTTTACTGTAAGACTGCACATTGTATAGATTGTTTGTCTTATCTTTCCTGCTAAAATATGTGTTCTCCTAGATTAGGAACACTACCTTATTTATTTTTAACTTTCCAGTGCTCATGACAGTTCTTGATTCACTGTAGATGTTTAATAAATAGTTGTAGAAAGCATAAATTAATATTAGGCTCAACAGTTTTTATCTTCAAAGAATTTGCAATGTGTTTGGGAAAATAAAGCAGAAATGAATGAAGATGTTTGAGAATGGTTGCATAATACTGTATTTGCCCATTTAAGTAGTACCTTGCAGAGTAAATACACTAATACTGAAAGTGCTAATAGAGGTGAACTTATCAGGATGTGTAGCCTTGGAAGGAAAACTTGCTTGACAACATCTTCTGAGTGTATTTATTCAAACCTTCAGTATGAGAACCATACTGAAGGCCATTTTTATCATTCAACTATGCACCACTAAAACATATGGTCTTGTTTAATTCAAAAAGTTTACAATGGTATGTTGCATGCTTATAATGTCCATTGATGTTAATTAGAACTCTGTGCATATGTCTATGGAATATAATTGAAACTGATCTTGTGCAATTGTCTTATGTGAAGTAATAGTAAAACAGCAAGAAGGCATTAAATGTGATTATTATTATGACAGATAAAGATATGATTTTTTCTTACATATAGGAAAGAATAACTCTTTATCTTAAGAAGAAACAATTTTTTTTCTGAGTCCTAGAACTCATAGATTTATTTTTGTGTGTGTTATATTTGGGGCTCGGAGAACAGATGAAATTAAACTGAAACAAAATGTAAAAATTAAGAATGTTTTTAAAAAATAGAACAGGTACTAATTTTATACTTTCTTTGGTTATGGACGTTTCCTGCCAGGGCCAGAAGATTACTCTGAAGGGGAGGGTTACTGGAGTGTTTCAGAAGGGCAACAGCATTGTCTGGTCAAAGAGTTTTTTGTTCTCCAGGCTCATCCAAAATTCATCGCCAGAAACAGCCATCGAGTATCCTCTTACGTATAACTCCAAGTTGAGAATGATGATCTATAGTGTAAAAACGATGGCTTTAAGTAGACAAAGCAAATTAACAGAACTTGCACTCTGATCATACATTGAAAGTTCAGCCAGAAAAATACTTTCCAAGAGCTATTTTGAGGGTAGCACTTTGCTAAATGGATATTCACTAAACTTTCTCTTGGAAGTAAAAAAGGTAATGCCAAACAATGTCTGTATTAAGATATGTAGTTGTAAACTTCCTGGTTTAAAAGCATATTCCTTATATATTTAAATTGTTGCTTATCTATTCATATTCAGGTTTTAGCACTTGCACTGAGGTTACCTCTCTGTGTCTCTGCCACTGGAATATGAACTTGTTAGTGTTTTCATCTCTTGCATTGGTCGTTTCTGCCATGTGTTCGGAAAGCTATTCCTTCAGAGATCAGCACAGACACCTTCCTCTCCTCCTTCAGGGCTTTGCTCAAATATCACCTCAGTGAGACTTCCTTGGCCACTCTATTTAAGATTATAATCCTTATTCCTTTCACTCCCAGTCCTCCAGTTTTCCTTTTTCCTTCCTGAATACTTACCACCTTCTAAGAGACTATGTAATTTACTTACTTATTTTCATTGTAGTTTGTCTGTCTTCCCTTGCTCCTGCTGGAATAGGAGCTCCAGGAAAGTAGAACTTTATTTTGTTCTCTGGTATATCCTAAGTACTTAGAATAATGCCAGCAGATAATAGGTTCTCAATAAATAATTAGTGAACTAATGAATATATCTTACTTAGCATAGAGTCTGGCACTGTGTAAACACTCAACATTTTTGATGACTTAAGCAAACAATTTAAGAAAAAAATCTTGTATCAGTGGTCCTCAGAGTAAGCCCTGCAGCTCTAGTTTTGTGGAAACCAGAGGACTGAAGCAAAAGTGTCCTGACATATGAGTTTGTATGTTAATCTCAGGAATGTTTTTCCTATATATGTCTACTTTGAGAGAAAAATCAGAATTGGGTATGGTTCTACAAATATAGAGCTTTTCTTTCCCCATGCTTTGTAGTTTTGTCTTAAAGCCTTTATTGAATTACTAGAATGCAAACAAAAAATGATAGTTATGATATATGTTTTACATTTTATTCTAAAAATGTACTAGATTTGGCTTTTCCAAATGGCCAATTATTTAGAAATTCTAACACTATACTATGCCTGAAGTAAAAATTTGCTCAGTTTTCCAGTGACAAACTAATAACCAGCCAAATTTACAGTGAAAAATAAAGTATACCACCTTTAAATATAGCAGCAAGATATTTCAACATGAACTTTACTGTTTTAACCTACTAAACTCAAAGCAAAACAAGATATTCTTATCTCTTATTCATTTATTATCTTGGGAAAATATTTAATAGTTTCATTTTTTTCTGATCCTAGAACCAAAATTAAAGTTATGGAATCCTTAGGTTTTGTTTTGATTTTTCACATCGAAATATAAAATTTATGACTTGAAAGTAAGATTTAGGTAACAGATCTAATTTACTTCTTAACAGGAAGTTAAAAAGCCTTTCAATGTTTTATAGACTTTGTGAAAATCCTGTATGAAACTTGTCACTGACCCTATGTTGAAGGAGTAAATACAGGGAAAAGAGACATTGGCTATAGATGAATGTATGTAACTTTTCTAATGTACTGAGGTGATTATTACTTTTTGCCCCTTATTATTTTGTTAGCTTTTTTTTTTTTTTTTTTTTTTTTTTTTTTTTTTTTTTTTTTTTTTGAGGCAGAGTCTCACTCTGTCGACCGGGATGGAGTACTGTGGCCGGATCTCAGCTCACTGCAAGCTCCGCCTCCCGGGTTCACGCCATTCTCCTGCCTCAGCCTCCCGAGTAGCTGGGACTACAGGCGCCCGCCACCTCGCCCGGCTAGTTTTTGTAATTTTAGTAGAGACGGGGTTTCACCGTGTTAGCCAGGATGGTCTCGATCTCCTGACCTCGTGATCCGCCCGTCTCGGCCTCCCAAAGTGCTGGGATTACAGGCTTGAGCCACCGCGCCCGGCCTATTTTGTTAGCTTTTAAGCTGAAAGTTATTGTATAGTTAGAGAAGAAAGAAAAAAGTTGTTACATAATTTTTCCTGACAGAAAATATGATGATTGGCTGGGTGCAGTGGCTCACGCCTGTAATCCCAGCACTTTGGGAGGCCGAGGCTGGTGGATCAACTGAGGTCAGGAGTTTGAGACCAACCTGGCCATCATGTCGAAACCCAATCTCTACCAAAAATACAAAAATTAGCCAGGTGTGGCGGTGGGCGTCTGTAATCCCAGCTACTCTGGAGGCTGAGGCTGAGGCAGGAGAATCGCTTGAATCTGAAATGCAGAGGTTGCAGTGAGCTGAGATCACACCACTGGACTCCAGCCTGGGTGACAGAGCGAGACTCCATCTCAAAAAAGGGAAGGAAGGAAGGAAGGAAGGAAGGAAGAAAAGAAAGAAAATATAGCAACTATGGGTTTTGCAGTCAGATAGCCCTGGGTTTGAGTTGATATGTCTACTTTCTGTTTGTCCTTAGTAAGGTATGTTATAACCTCTCCAAGCCTCAGTTTCTGTATCTGTAAAATGGGCATGACAGTCACTTTCTAGAATTATTGAGATGATTAAACGTATTTATGTGAAAGTGCCTAGACATGTGCCTGGCATGTAGAAGAACTCCAACTTTATTTTCTTTTTTATTTTCTTTCTTCATTTCCTACTTTAATCATTAAAAAAAAAGATAAGGTGTGAGGAAAATACTGTTCCCAGGGAATTATTATAGAAAAATAATTACCAATAAAAGATTGCTACACACTAAATACTGGACCTGGCCATCTGTTAAAATACAATTTTAACCTCAGAATTCACTATAATTAAAATGAAGTAAGTGCTAATGGCTGTGATCCTTACAGCAGATCTTTGAGGGTGGCAACCCATAGTGAAGGTGACTTGCTTCAGGTCACGTGGCTGGGAAGCAGGCAGAGCCAGAAAGCAAACTCTTGCTGTATGTTTATTTGTACTAATAGCAAGAGCTTCATACTGGGGTTTCGAAACAATACTGGCCTTGAGGCAACAACATAGGACAAGCCTCGATATAAAAAGAGACTGGGCATATTTCAATAAATAAAATATCCTTGGACTGAGTTCACGATGGATCTGATCTATCCCAAAGTTACTCTGTAGGGAACAGTATTGTGATTAGACACCAAAATGGCAATATTATCTCCTCAAATATGTACTTGTGTTACATGTGTATGCACACACACTCACTTGTGCCTTCAAAAGACGCTATTAAACATTTAAATATAGGGAAAAATATTTCCCAAACATACTTCTAAGCCAATTTAGAGGTCATTGAACAGATGTCATATAATACTAATGTTAAATTACCCTGTGTAATAAGAAAATTACAGTACCTGAGTGAAGACAGTAAAGGGATACCATCCAATGAATTACTCTAGAATTTCAAAATGAAATGATTTTTTCAAGATTGACAGTGGCACCATATGACTTTAGAAAAGTGAGTCTGATAGGGAGAAGGGAAATCGGAGACAAAAGTGAAGCTTTTCTGTGTTTATATATGCCAATATTTGATTCTGATAATAGAAAGGCTAATGTAATGGTATAACTTTAAATTGTCCAGGAAGTATATTATTATTAAATGGTGTGGCAAGACACTTATTAAAATCTAACTTCTCATTGCATTGTTTAATGTAAAATCACAATGGTTGTTTCTAGTCTACATATATTTCCTTTCAGTATTAGATATACTTAAAAAACCTAATTATTTTGAGAATATAGTATAACCAAAGAGTGAAAACGTACAAAGTTTGACAACTTTAAATAATCACTAGTATTTCTTAAAGGAAAAACCTCACTTACAGTTAGGAAACAATATTTATACTTAAGGTTGAAAAGCCAGGATGTAGAAAATTTTTGCTAATTTGGAAGGTGACCTTTAAGTGCACCAAAACCAAATAATTTGTAGGCTATGACATAGGGCACATTCCTACAAAATTTGTGTGAATACTGCTTTAGTGGTTCTTGAAAGACAAACAAAGAAAGCTGGAATGAAATCTTTATTCTCCTCCCAAATAAGACGGAGACTAACGAAGGAGTACAGCAGCACTCTTTCAAGGCTTGCCATTAAAACGAGGTCTCTGTAGCACAGTTAATGAGATGTTTCATAGTGGAAAACAATCTGTTTTTAAGAATGTTTAGATCAAAAGTAATTTCTAATCTATGAAATAAAGTCTCTTCAATACCCTTCATTCACTAGTAAAGCTTTTATGTTTGTATTATTTACTTCAATCAGATGTTTTCAATTTTACCTTTTTTTCTTGTACAAATACTTGACATGGTTCATCAATACTGACCAACAGTTTTATTCTTTCTTCAGAAAAGAGAGATTCATGAGAGAGGGAGAATGAAAAAGAGAGAAACATCTTTGCCTAAACGATTTGCAAGCATCTGTGCTTTAAGCTACTTTTTATGAACACTCCTTAGTAAATGACTCAAGGTAAAAAAGCAGAAAAGCATCCAATGTTAGGAAATTGCAATCCAATACCATGTAATTTAAACCTGCAGTTGCTTCTCTTGTACTAAATGGCATACAGATGGGTAGCTTAGTTCTCTCAACTTTGGGAACACAATTGATCTTTTTGTATGAATGAACATATATTAACAAAAATATTTTGGATAGAATTGTTTGATTTTAATTGTACATATTTTAATTATTTATGGCATTGAAAAGAATAATTTTAACGAAGTCATTTTGTCATGTTAAGTTTGCAGTTAATGATTTTGTGACACTATTAACTAAGATACAACCCTTCCAACAAATAAATGAGAATAAAATCATTTTTAAGAAGTCTGTACTGAATTGAACAGAAACTCACCTATTGCTGTTGACTGATTATTTAAGAAAGGGCCACTTTGCATTCAAGCTATTGAGAGGCTTGTTCTGATAGGACAGACATTTCTCAGGGAAACATTTCTACCTAACCCGTTGATAACAGCAAAAATACAAGTAGTAAGTATTTGGATAAAGCGTAGGATAAGATGGGATCCAGTGAGATGAGAGATCAACATGCCATGAGTGACATGCCTGCTGTGCCTGTGGATCTTTCTAGGCCAGGGAAGGGCCGAAGTATTTGTGGAGGGTCAGCAGAGGTGCTGTCTGACAACCTGCAGGCCCACTCCAAGGTGTATCTTGCTCTTTGGCTCTGTCTTGCTTTTGCTGCCTCCATTTTCTCTTGTGGAGAATCAACCACTCTCTCTTGGTGGCCCTGATTCTGCAAGCTGATATCCTTCTTCAACCCCCCAGTCAGGGTAACCGGCTAGATAATGTTTTCCTAGTTTAAGGTCAGTGATCTCATACTATGACATTAGGTACCTTGAAAGTTAAAAAAGCGGGAAGCATTTCTACTCCTAAATCATATTTCTTTATATTTCAAAAGAAGTTGCGTTTACTATTTGGGAAACTAAGCAAGCTTTCTTGTAGTAATTTCAAAACATGGCAAAAACTCTCCACATTTAGGACCATCTGCAGGCTTCTTTCCCACTGTGATGGATGGCAAAGAAAAGCAATTTTACTGCAGTGAGTAATGGCTACCCTGTCCTGGAGTTATATTTCTTTTCAGTCATTTGCTCATGTAAAATAAAATACTACATATAAACAGGTGTTGTCTGAACATTTTACTGCAGGCTGTATAGGGTGAAATAAAAGCTGCCATTGTTATCAGAATCACGTTAGAATTATTTCACCATTCAAATACAGTTAATCAGTGAAGTCTTCCTAGATGTACTTTGCAAAAAGAAAATGTAGGTTTCTAAAAATCGTCTTCACGTTTCCTTTTTTCTTTGTCTTTCTCCTTTTCTATTTTTCCCACTCTTTCTTTGGAATTTCTTGAATCTGCATTAGTGAAAGTGCCTTCTCCTATAGTGTACTGAAAGTTTCTTGCTGCTCATTTAATATGGTAAGATACAGTCTTTGAAGAGATATACAGAATCTTTATATTTTGAAGGAGTGTACAGAATCTAGTGAAGTTTCTGATGCAATCATGGAGAACAGTAATTCCTGGTCATAGAAAAAAATATTTTTAGAGCTCATAAAATAGGATGGTAGTTAAATCATCCACAATGGAAATTGAATTTTGATGGTTTCAGGCTATTCTACTAAGTTGCAAAATTATTGCAGACTTATGGTTTAACTTAATATGCCCATCATTTTATATATACAGTGTAAATGTTTGTAAATTATGTTTTGAATTTATTTGGAACAAAAAGGGTTTCAGGATACTGGGAGATATAAAGCATGTATCTTGTGAATGATCAGTGAGTTTTTAGTATCACATGCTAGAGACTTTGGCTATAGCATATTGTCACTGCTCCAGTGGAATCATCTGAATCTTAAGAAACATTCTTTTTAAACTTAGAGAAATAATCAGCTGCAGTTCAGGTAAGCATTTCCAGTGCATTAGAGACTGGTCTGGTCATTGACAAGTGACTGCAGAAGCTGTGCTGTGGCGGCCAGCCAAAGCAATTATTTAGGATTCAAGCTAAAAAGCGTTCTTCTCCCATATCCTCTCTCTTTTCAGGGTCATGTAGGGATAAAAAGAACTGTAAGGTGGTCTTTTCCCAGCAGGAACTGAGGAAGCGGCTAACACCCCTGCAGTACCATGTCACTCAGGAGAAAGGGACCGAAAGGTAAGGTGAGCTTTAATAAAAAGTCATTAAATAAGAGCTAGATTTCTTCTCCCCCCACCCCCTGCAATCCTCTTCCTTGCCAATTAATTTAAAGCATTCTATACTTACTTGCTAAAGTCTACAAATTAGTATCCTTGAAAAGGTTAAAATGGTATTGTTTAGGTTAAGACTAAGTTTTATTTGTTCTTTTCTCCATTTAATGAACACTCCATATCTGATATAAAGTCACAAAGCTTTTGTTAAGGGCCTGTTTTTAGTTTACTACAAAATGTGTGGAAGTAATAGCGATTTAGGTACATTTTTTGGGAAGACATCACAGTAAGCAAAACCATGAGGGACTTGGCACTATGCCAGGATGCTGAAATTTTGAAGGTGGCCATTGTAAGTATAGACATTTTGGCTGCAAAAAGAAGGTAGCATAATTTAGTTCTTTTCTACCCCACTCCAATTTCTTTTTGAAGCACATGTGGAGAAAGTATTTATTGGCTCATTTGTGGTTGGAATGTCAAAAATTTTCAATAACTGCCCTCACATGGCTTTGGTCCTTGGAAGTTCGCCCTAAGTCCTGAAAAAAGAGTTTGTTCACTTCCAAGACTGTTTTTAGTGAATAAAGCCTCTCTCAGCTGATTCTAGCTCAAAGGTAACTTGCCAAGGTCCAACGACTTTGTTGTCTAATTTATACCATGGAGCTTGGCATAAGACCGTAGCTTACCTCTGATCCAAATTTATTAATGATGTAACTTCTTATTTTCATTCATGAACTGAAAGAGCTCTCTACTACACATAGGATCCCTGTTAACAGGCAACACTCTCTTCCTGTCACAGTATCTCCTGTTTACTGAATTTACCAAATGTTGACTCTCTGACGGAGTCCACCCTTAGCATACGATGAGCTAGCAGTGGACTTCAGTCTCAGCTTGCGAGGATTTCTATCCATTCTGTTGTGTACATGACTAGCAAAATGATTTAATGCACACAAACAACCAGAGATTAGGTCATTCCTAAAAATTCTGTTTATAAAAAAATTGGACCTCATAAAGAGGGTGAAAGGATAATAAAAACAAGCTGCAGAGCACATAGACTTTTTGTTGGGCTAGCACAGCTGATTTGTATTAGCTGAATGACCTCCTAGCCTTTAAGATTGTTAACTTAGAAAAATATTCCCTTAAAGCTGCAATATTCCTTTTCAAACCAAAAAATAAGACTCCTTCCACTTGAAGTCTTGGACCCTTCTGCATTTTCTGGTATATACTCTTGCACCCTGTAAAGTAGCAAAATCTTATGTAATGTTCTTTCTGTGAATCTAAACTACAGGCTTTTTTTTAATAGAAAAAAAAAATCTTTTTCTAAGCATTATGTAACTAGATGGCTTTTTTAAATGTAACCTGCACTAGTTTGTAGTAGTTATATGCGCATTTTATTATATAGATTTGAAATGTATTAGTAAAGTTCAGATTTCCATATGTTTGGTTTGTTTTCATTCTAGGACAAAAAGACCTTGAAAGATTTGTTAGAGAAATATAGTTTAAGCAAATACATTCTGTAAGAAATAATGCTAACTTTAATTTTTTCCATGATCTATTATTTATCAGTGCCTTTGAAGGAGAGTACACACATCACAAAGATCCTGGAATATATAAGTGTGTTGTTTGTGGAACTCCATTGTTTAAGTAAGTATGTTGAAAACCTATAGGTATGGCTACATCACAGATGGCAGCAAACTAGTTATTGCTTGTTCGTCTTAGAATCTTTCCATTGCTGAATTTTCTTCTGTTTGTTTTTCTATTTCCATTTACCCCCAACGAAATAAAAGTAATTATTGATTTCATGGTAAATTACCAGTGTGACAGACTGGCTGATTTTGCACTACTTGGATCTTTAAAATATCCAACATTAACTTGTTCATATTAATAACCATGGTGCTAAGTAGAGCTATGAAAGGTATTTTGGCAAGCATAGAAATGTTTATGCATTTACTGATTTTTTAAACCTTCAAATGATGGCCTTAAATATTTATTGGAACATAATGAAAAGTTCTTCATGTATATCCTTCACATTGAATAATATCCACCAAGTAGATTATATTTTTGCAATGAAGGGAAATACCTGTATTGAATGTAACATGGGAACATATCTTTACATAGGTAAGCAAATTATGTAATATGAGGTTAACAGTTTTGCATAGATTCAAAATCTTTATTTTAAAGATCCCAACAGTTTACCATAAAATAGGCAGCACACTGGACTTTCTGACTAAAATAGTTCATTCAGATAGTATATTCTGGAGATTATGGATGTTATTCAAGAAAGGAAAATCTTTACCGAAAATTTATTTATCTAGGTGGAGAAAATTCTAGAAGCCCTATACTTACCACGGGTTACTGATTTGGGGGAATAAAAAGGCAGAAACCTTAATTGGGAGTAAATGTCATTGGCCAGGTGTGGTGGCCCAGGCCTGTAATCCCAGCACTTTGGGAGGCCAAGGTGGGTGCATCACTTGAGGTCAGGAGTTCAAGATTAGCCTGGCCAACAAGATGAAACCTCATCTCTACTAAAAATACAAAAATTAGCCAGGCGTGGTGGTGTGTGCCTATAGTCCCAGCTACTCAGGAGGCTGAGGCAGGAGAATCACTTGAACCCGGGAGGCGGAGGTTGCAGTCAGCCAAGACTACACCACTGCACTCAAGCCTGGGTAACAGAATAAGATTCCATCTCAAAAAAAAAAAAAAAAAGTAAATGTCATTTATTTAAAACAGAATTACAGAGTTTCTTAGGGGAAATAAATAAACAAAGATCTGATACTTATAGCTAAAACACACTTAATATCTCTCCATAAATGTTTCTCTTTTAAAAAACCAGCATTTACCGATTTTCCAGAAATAACAGGAAACAGTGGTTTCCTTGAAATTAAAAAAAAAAAAAAAGATTTAAAACGTTTCTTACATTGCACAAACCTTATTGAACATTAGCATTGGTTGAGAATCTGTTCTGAATTCTTATGTATTCCTCCTGTTAAAAAACCAACCCTTCAAATTGTCACCCATTTCCTCTCAGAAAACACACTCCTTATATAATATTTCAACACCTTTAGCTTATGTCATAATAGTTGATATAACACTTAAGATAGTTTTTGCTGAGCCATGTTAAACTTGTTAATATCCCAAATGGTAAAAATTGGCCACATCCCCTTTACTTTTTGATTCAGATTCTCCATCTCCTTCCCTATCATGTGATTCACTAAAGTATGGGATCTAAAGAAAACTTACTGTTTTAAATAAGAAACAGAACCACTGTAAATGAACAATTTAACCCATGTGAGATTTTTGAGTCACAAATCCTAAAAGCAAGACCCTTATCCAAACATAGATGCTAGTGGGAGTCAGGTTTCACATTTGATGGGATATTGCCTCTATTTCATCTACTTCTATACTTACAAGGAGAGCTTTTATTTTCCACATTTATAAGGAATGTGATTTAATACTTTTATTCTACTTTTTTCTAATTTTAATTGTTTGCTTCTTTTTACTTGTTTTCTTGTCTATTTTGGAAAAAAATTCCTTGCTGTATCCTTCATTGGAGAATATAGTTGAGTAGCTCATTGGTCTAGTGCCAACTTCTGTATGTGCATTTTCCTGAAACTGATATGTCTGAATGTCTGTGTTTGGCTGTGTCTTCCTCCCACCTCCTCTATCATAAACACCCTTCTCCCACTTCACAAGAGATGACATATCTTTCACCCAGGCCAAATCTTACCATGTATTGCCCTGGGGTACAATCTCCAGGGCATCAAACAAAATGACAGTTCGGGAACTTTAAAGAGACTCATTGAAAGCAAGGTTCAAAACGTGTTGGTAAAAAATAGTGAAGTTGGGGCTGGGCGCGGTGGCTCAAGCCTGTAATCCCAGCACTTTGGGAGGCCAAGGTGGGCGGATCATGATGTCAGGAGATCGAGACCATCCTGGCTAACATGGTGAAACCCTGTCTCTACTAAAAAATATAAAAAGTTAGCCAGGCGTGGTGGCGGGCGCCTGTAGTTCCAGCTACTTGGGAGGCAGAGGCAGGAGAATGGGGTGAACCCGGGAGGTGGAGGTTGCAGTGAGCTGAGATGGCGCCACTGCACTCCAGCCTGGGTAACAGAGCAAGACTCCGTGTCAAAAAAAAAAAAGTGAAGTCATATTTCACCTTGGCAAGGCTCCTGGCACAGCACAGTCCACCTCCCTGTCTGCCTGCTTGTCTGTCTCTCCATCTGCTGTCTGTCCATTCATTTTCTACTAGCCTACTTAAGTGAGAAGGCTCCCATGAATACATGTATTCATATCTTTTTTCAAATGAACAAAAATGAAATAAATGGAAGTCTTTTTTTCAGACACGGAATACATCTGATTTGGTTGATTCATTTGACAGTGAGGACTGGCTTTGTAGATTATATGGAGGACTTCATCTGCTCAGTGATCTAAATATGTATCTCTAAGGTTTTGACAAATCTACATTTGAAGTATGTATAAAATACACAAAACACCAGAAAATTAATCTTCTGCAATTTAAAGAATTTCTGATAAGACATTTTAACTTAATTTAAAATGTATGAGCTGGGCGTGGTGGCTCACGCCTGTAATCCCAGCACTTTGGGAGGCTGAGGCAGGCAGATCACAAGGTCAGGAGATCGAGACCATCCTGGCTAACATGGTGAAACCCCATCTCTATGAAAAATACAAAAAATTAGCCGGGCACGGTGGCTGTCACCTGTAGTCCCAGCTACTTGGGAGGCTGAGGCAGGAGAATGGCATGAACTCGGGAGGTGGAGCTTGCAGTGAGCCGAGATGGTGCCACTGCACTCCAGCCTGGGTGACAGAGCAAGACTCCATCTCAAAAAAAAAAAAAAAAAAAAAAAAAAAAGGTACGAGGAAGTATCAGTCAGCACCCAGTCAGGACACAGAATACACAGTATTTTGAATAGTAAGGTTTACAGAATTATGAACTGTAAGAGAGGATTGTGGTAATAAGGTGTTGGGTAGTAAGAAATGAAGAGAAATTCTAAAGAATACAGAAATAGCAGATATAAGAAACAATCATGACTCCTAGGACTGAGATAGACAGCCAAAGAAATCCTCTGCACCCCTCCGTACACACAGGGCTGAGGACTAGACCTTGTTGGAGAGGGCATGGCTGTAGCCACTAAACATCAGAGAAGTTGTTATGGTGCCATGATGGTGCAACTTGCTGGAGCTTTCCTGAAATCTGAAATTTGCTGGAAATTTACCCTCTGGGAAGCTGGGGAAAGCAGTTTGTAGGGTGTCTCAGTGGAGACACTCCACTACCAAACCATCTGAGTGGAGTGCCAGGGGAAGCTGCTGGCCGCTGACTGCTGCTCATCGCTGTGCACAGAGAGCAGCACCTGGCGCTGAAGAAGCCACTCATGTAGCTGGGAAGCAGAGTATGCTACCTAAGCTGGAGGCAGAAGGAGCTGTGTGCTCTGTAGGAGTTGGTTGCAGGAAAAGCTGCATACACGGGAGAAGATGGGTGCAGGAGAATCCAGTCACGTAACAGGAGTCTGGCACTAGAGAAGCTGCCCTCATTGCAAAAGCCTGGAAGCAGAGAAACTGCATGGGCTGTAGGATCTGGATGTGAAAGATGCTGCAAGCGCTGGTGGAGCTTGTTAAGCAAGCATCCCGAAACCAGAAAGGAAAGGCCTTTTCCTCCTGGAGTCTGCCTCCTGTGCCCTCAGCTGGCGAAGTTAAACATCATGCTGGCTGACAAAGAAAAAAATATTTAAAGGGCCCAGCCCCATTTTAGCAGAGCAGGCAAAGAAGATGGATTTAGAGGTGAGAGGCTCTAACTTTATTTAATAACTGGCACAAAAAGTCTATTTTTTTATATCAAAATTCTTTTAGGGGTTCATGAGCAAAAGTTTCAAAACCACTCACTAGTCTGGTAAATTAATGTTGTCACTATCAGGGGCCCTGTAGGTAATTGGTTTTATGCTTTGAACAAAAGTGTAGGAAACAACTGAAGTGTGTGTGTGTGTAAAGTGTGTGGAGTTTCTGTTTGTTAGAAAGGAGTGAGGGTAGAAAACTAGACAGAGCAGATTAACTAGAAGAACGGTATGACAAATAATAGTGGGCGGGAAATAGATAAGAGAGAAGAAATAAGAAGAGTGCTGAATATAAAGTATCTAGTCATTGTGAAAAGATCGTTTCCCCCACTGCTATTTCTGTTATTTTATTCACACTTAAAGTGTATGTGTGTGTGCATGCACGTACGAGCATAATCCTCATCATTTACTTGACTGCTGTGCGTATTTCACTTCCTCACAAAAAAGGCTATTCAATTATTCTCATTTCATTTTCAAACTTGTACTCTACTTTCCCTCTCTGAACAATATACTGCTTTCTTACTGCTTACCAAGTACAAGAACCTCATTCACAACCTTCTTATAAACCAAATGTATAATTTATTCCATGGTTCACATTTTCTTCACATTCACAAATTTTACCAAGCTAGTTTATTTCTCATACAGTACTAATGACTTTCAGTTAGTAAATTAACTGACAGAAGTAAGAATGTTTTCTCCTCTGGTTATTTGAACTTTTAAAACTTCATTAACTGAATTTATTGCACATTAGATAAACCAAAGAAAGCACTGGGAAAATAATTCAGAAAGTATTTTTGACCATTTATATTTTGCTTTGATTGACACTTTCCTAGGTATTGTAGAATAAATAAAATAAATTTATGAAATTTTTTTTTTCCTCAACATACTTACTTTTTTGGCATAGTAAGAAAAACACGACAAACCATTATGAAATATGACAAAATAATGCTAGTGTCTCTCTGAATGTGCCTGTTTGAAGTGCTTTTATATGTAATAGGAAGGAATATGACTACATCAAAGTCAGGCAAGATTTCATGGAAGAGATGAGAACACACTTTACCAGGCCAAGAGAGGGGTTCAGTTTTTCCCAGTTGGAGGATGCCTAGTAGAGAATGCCATATGAAAAGAGGTATCAGAGACAGGATCAAAAGTGGATTTTCCAAGGGTATGGAACACTAACTAGTCCAATAGGAGTGGGCAAGTGGGTTATGTTGGGAGTAATGGGAGATATGGCTGGGGAGTTACAGGGGACCAATTAAGGAAGTCCTTGGATGCCAGAGAAGGCATCTAAATTCCTACTAGAAATCTTTTAAGCCTTGGAATCTTTTCCTCCATAAAGCCCTATCTGATCCTTCTAGTGCGAACTTGGGTATCCCTCATCTCTGCTCCATAGCACTTTGAATGCACTTCCATCATTGCAATTTCTACTTTGTTTTATAATTATCTGCCTATGTGCTTGTCTGCCCTCTAGGAGTGAATTTCACAATGGCAAGGCCATACCTCAGTCATATGTATGTTTATAGCCCCTGGCTACATAGTAATCACCAAATACTTAGCTGTTGATCACATGCATACCTGAACTTTGTTAGATAGATAGTGAAGAAATTTTGAATAAGGTAATAGCATGATGAAAATGAGATGTAAGCCATAACAGTGCAGAAGATAGATTCTGGGAGTGAAAAAAGACGGAAATAGGGATATTAATTAACAGCCTCAGTGGAAACTCTTTCCTTGTTAGCTGATAAACTTCAACACTATGCATGTCCAATCAACTTCTGATAATTTTGTTTGAGACCTTGAAGAACCACATAGGACATTTTAATATTTTGTATACACTTATTCAGCAGGCTTTGCACTAATAGCTCATTTTCTATAGATTCACTAATGATAATCATGATAATGCTAAAACAATAGCTAACACTTACACAGAACTTACCATATGCCAGGCGTGGTTCTTAGTGCTTCATATATATGAACTCATTTAATCTTCACAACCACACATTTTATAGATGAGGAAACTGAGAGAGGATAAGTAACTTGTGAAGATCACATAGCCAGTATACAAATGGATTTACAATAGTAGCACTCAAACATTTAAAAAAGAAGAAAGTTAAAGAATTATAGTGGAATGAAATTTTAATATTTCATTTTAATCACTCTTGGTTATTTCGCTTAGCATCATTGAAACAAATGGACCACAAACAAACATGCACACACTCACACACACACATCTCTCAATTGTTTGAAAAATCTGTTTGTCATAGTATTTAAGTACTTAAGTTGAAAATTGAAAAGTGTCTCAATGTGGGAAGGGCTAGCACAAATGTAATGAGATCCATCATGGCAGGTCATCAAGAAGGACTGAGTTTCAGGCAGGTTATTATCTATCCTTAGGGAAGTCCCTTGGAATCCTGACAGGAAAATGGAGCCAATGTTCAGGAAGTCATCGGGCCATTCAACATCTGGGAGCTAGAGCAGCAGCTGGATTTATGGGCAAGATTTTAGTAATTGAAACTGGGAGTCATTTTATTTTCACTTATTGACTCCCTGTCACGTTTTCTCAAATAGCTGCATTCCAAATTTTCACTAATCTTTTCTTTTTTTTAAATCCTCTCTCTACATTTTTTGAGAAGGTTGATGCCGACTGACACGAACTATTGTAAATGTCTGTCTTACTATTGGAAATTTCTGTGTCCCGTCATCTTCATCAAACAATCAGAACAGGCATTGGCTAACAGCAGCTAGTGGTGCCTGCTGAATATCAGGCCAGATGTGTGATCTCAGATTCATCACCTGTAAAATGGAGTAAATAACACCAAACAGGTGTAAAAACTAAATGCAGAAAAATGCCTTGGATATGCCAGGTATTCAACAAATGTTAAATACAAGTGACCTGTCCAAGTTTGGGGAACATATCATACTATCACAGCAGCCTAAAAAACCCTTACAATGTGAGAAAGTACAGGCTTTATTAGACAGAGTCTGTCTGTTAACAGTGGATATTAGTGTGATGAGTCACAGCTCCAGCTGTGTTGCTACATTTCAAATGGAACTCTGCTGCAAGACTGTTCACACATGCTACATTTCACATGAGCCTCCTATGCAATTTTATTCTAGGCTACCAGAAAATTTAAGCCATTTTTCAGCTCTTTAAGAACATATGCCCTTTCACTGAGGAAATTCCAGTCCAGTGCCACACACAATTCACTCAACTGTGCTACTCCATGCATGCTATTCCGTTCACCACTAAAAGACACTTTCAACATGAACATTTCCCTCTGTGATGCAATTCTGTGTGTGTGTATGTGTGGTGGGGGAGGATGTAAGAGCACAGTGAGAAGACAGAGTTTTCCCATTTTCCTCTCTATTCAAATGACGTCTCCTCAACCCTTTTAAAACTCTCTTTATGATATTTACCAACCATTTCAGTCACTGTGGAATTCTGTTAGGGAGAGTAACATAAATTTAACTTAAGCTTTCTTTTTGTGGAACTCTAGCTGGAAATTGCTCACAATTCCAGAAAATTTTTCTTAACCTCTAACAAAGTACATTTAGCTTTAATTTTAAAAGATTTGAATTGCCTCTCACCTTATTCAAAATCCTTTAATAAAGAAAGCTTTCCAGTATAAAGAAACTGTTCTGAAATAAACTAGAGTTCTGAGTGGTGGCTTACTTAAAGTTGTGTTATAGCTGAATAAGTAATATATTATTTTGAAGAGAATATAAAATTGACTTCTCTCAGCCCACTGACCCTTCCTGTCTTGTCCCCATACAATGATTTTTAGGAAAAGTATTTGTAATAGAGACAGTTACTTTTCCATCTTCAACTCAACTGAAAACTCAGAGAAAGACCACAGCTGGATTGGAAAAAAAGAACTTGCTTGAGACAGGGAGTAAAAACACAGCCAAAGCATGACTTTAGAAGAAAGAAAAGAACATTAAAAGCATGGCATAAGAAAAGGAAAGAACAACTCTATTTGAGAAACTAGAAAACTATCGCAAGGCATGATTCAAAGTATGACACTATACAAAGATAATTATAACTGTATTTTTCTTTTTTTAAAGTTATATACACACGGAAAAGAACTGAAGCAATACATACATATAAAATACCTAGGTATGTGAAGGTGTGTGTGTGTATTATTTGGGGAAAGGAAAGTGAGGGAAGAACAATCTTACCTTGCCTCGCATTACCTAAATAACAATCTTAGTTTTTTAGTTAATTTTCCAGATGGATTACATTTTTCACAGTTAATTAGAATGGATAGTTAGAATAAACTGGGAAACATAATAGGGAAAACTTTTAACTGTAATTCATGTACATTCATCTTGTTTGATAAACATGAGTCAGAAAATTAATATTATTCCAGTTTACAAACTTTGAAATTACTTAAAGGCAGTTTATAAAAAATCATGTATAAATTTTAGCAAGTACTTCTGAGATAATTCACAAAGCCTTTTTTGTAAATAAATGATTCGTTTATTGAAAAATAGTTATTGAGAATTGCACAAATTTTAATCAGATAGATGTCTTCAGTGTGTTTTACACGTGAATGAAGAACCCATCACATAACATTGTCAAACAAAGATAGAAGCCATCCAGCTCACCAGTTGGAAACATGGTGTCTCAAAAGTTTTAGCACAGGCCGGGTGTGGTGACTCACGCCTATAATCTCAGCACTTTGGGAGGCTGAGGCGGGTGGATCATGAGGTCAAGAGATCAAGACCATCCTGACCAACATGGTGAAACCTCGTCTCTGCTAAAAATACAAAAATCAGCTGGGCGTGGTGGTGCATGCCTGTAGTCCCAGCTACTTGGGAGGCTGAGGCAGGAGAATCACTTGAACCTGGGCGGCAGAGATTGCAGTGAGCTGAGATCACATCACTGCACTCCAGCCTGGTGACAGAGTGAGACTACATCTCACAAAAAAAAAAAAAAAAAAAAAAAGTTTCAACACAGTTTTGTTGCATAACCATTGGCAAGTTATTTTAATGTTCTATCTCATTTTTCTCAACTGTTAAATAGTGAGACTAACATCAACTCTTTCTAATTCATAACCCTATCATATCAAAGGAAAGGATCACAGAAACATGCTAGAAAAGATATAAAGATGGAAGTATAAAGTAAGATTTGTAAAAACTGCCCCTTTAAATAAATGTACACAGTAAGCCATAAACAGCATGCAAATCTGAAGTTCTCAAAATAAGTCAGTATAATTGACTTTTGATGTCAACATTATTGCATAATATTTTATAATATATTATTTGACACAGTGATCCATCTCATCCAAAATATTTCTGGTTTCTGTTTAATAATTTAAAAACATTTTAGTGTGGATTTTAAATTCTCCAAATTGTGTGACTTACATGAGTAACTGAGAGTTTTAATACATTCGTCATTTGCAAATCTCTCTCGCCAACAAAACTATAAACTTGAGATAATAGGTTATGATGTAGGACTTTTGTAGTCCCCACCTCTACTCCATTGCATGGGCATTGGATTTTGCAAATCCTAGGTACTTGACTATTTGTTAAATAAATGCAGTATAATCCTGATAAGAATAACAGCAGAATAAAATGATTCAAGTTGACACTAAAATGGTGGAAATGTAGATAGATACTTGGTAATGGATTCCCATAATTATTAATCCCCTACCATGTTTTCTGAATAATTTTTTTATGTATTTTCTGTTTTCTGTGATACAAATGCTTCTGCTGTGGGCTATTTCAAGTACAGATATGACATCACTAAATGTGGGGTTGGGAAGTGATGTTTGGTAACACCATTACACAGTATTTCTGTAATACAGATATGACAGTTGTAAATAATGTAGTCTAATGTAGTTAAATAATTGGGAAGTGATGAATTTTGAATATTTATTATCTTTGTTTTTAATATACTACTCCTGGAACTTACTTTCAGTAGATGCTTATTACAACAATAGCATTGCTTGCATCTGTGAAGTTCTACCTGTCTCACCTAAGGGAGTGATGACGATGTCTATGGCTACAATCTTTAACAACAAAACAGTACATAGACCAAAAAGTCATAAAAAATAGGATCAACCACCCAAAGCTATATTAAAAGAAAAATTCATAGTCAAGCCTTTTTATTATCAAATATAAGGAAGATTAAAAATAATGAAACTAAATCTTCATCTCAAAATGCTGGAAAAATAACAACAAAATCAATAAAAGAAAATGGGATAAAATGTCCACCTTTTTCCTCCAGGCGTTTGCCAATTCTAGGCATGAGAAGAGAGGTAAAGATTCCAAGCTGGGCGCACTGGCTCGTGCCTGTAATTCTAGCACTTTGGAAGGCTGAGGTAGGCAGATTGCCTGAGCTCAGGAGTTCGAGACCAGCCTGGACAACATGGTGAAACCCTGTCTCTACTAAAATACAAAAGAAACTAGCCAGGTGTGGCGGCATGCAGCTGTAGTCCCAGCTACTCGGGAGGCTGAAGCAGGAGAATTGCTTGAACCTGGGAGGTGGTTGTAGTGAGTCAAGATTGTGCCACTGGACTCCAGCCTGGGCGACAGAGGAAGACTCTGTCTCAAAAAAAAAAAAAAAAAAAAAAAAAAAGCTTCCAGACATTCCAGACAGAGACATACTACTAAGAAGCAGACATGTGAATAGACAGGTGTTTCTCAACCTCAGCTCTATTTACATTTTGAGATGGACAATTCTTTGTTGCGGGGAGCTGCCCTATGCATTGTAGGATGTTTAGTAGCATCTCTGACTTTCCACTAGATGCCAGTAGCATTGTCCCCACTTCTTCCGCAGTTGTGACAAACACAAATTTCTCCAGACATTCTCAAATATTCCCTGGGACAAAATTGTGTCTTGTTGAGAGCAACTGAGCTAGACAACCAACAGAATGGTAAATCTAGCTGTAAATCAACAAATAATAAATCAAACACTGACTTTTAGTATTTTCTGATTTATGTGGTGCAAATACTTCCACTGTGGGCTATTTCAAATACAAATATGACATCACTAAATGTGGGGTTGGGAAGAGATGTTTGGTAACACTGTTACATAGTATTTCTGTAATACAGATATGGCAGTTGTAAATAATGTAGTTAAATAATTGGGAAGTGATGAATTTTGAATATTTATTATCTTTGTTTTTAATGTAATTCATTTAATTATAAATTTACATAATTTATTTTTAATAATGCCTATGTTTAGCAACTAGCTCAACAGGTTCTTTAAATGATAACAATAGGTTCTCCCAAGCTTCAGCACACCACTGTAATGGGGGCAAACAAAAGGTAGACCAAACTTAACAAAACCTGCAATCCAACCTCAAGTCAGCTCAGTCCCCAAATAGATTAAGGTGATCTTCCACCTCCTTTCCCCAGTCTAGCTGGCTATCAGAGAGCTATCAGAGGATGAACCCTCTCTGGAAGAAGATTAAATTATCTGGAGTGCAGTTTTGCATGCACAAAGCCTGGCGTTCATAAAAAATTACCAGGCATACCAAAGTACAGGATCAAGGGAAATAAATTGACAAAACCAACAGGTCTATACATGGCCCAGATATACAGATATTTAAGTTAGGCTTTAAAATAACTGTGATTAATGTATCATAGATGACAAGATGGAGAATTTCACCAGAAAGCTGGAATCTGCTGTAAAAAATTAAGTAGTTTTAAGGCTGAAAAATGCAATAACTGAAGGTATAAACACAATAGATGAATTTAACAGCATATTAAACACACAAGAAAGTAGGACTGGCAGACAGCAACAGCAAAAAACAGGTTAGTAGAAAATATCCAGACTGAAGCTAGGAGGACAAGAAAAAAATATAGATAAGAAATATGTTTCAGTTATAACATGGATATAATATAACATGGAGGGAAAAGAAGATGGGAAGGAAGCAATATTTGAAGCGATAATTACCAAGAATTTTCTCAAACTGTCAAGCTTGGAAAGAAACATCAAGTTACAGATTGAGAAAGTGCTTGAAATCTGAAACAGGGTGAATAACCATATCTTATTATCATACTGCTGAAAATCAAAGGCAAGGAGAAAATCTTAAAAACATCCAGATACATTAACATGGAAAATAAAAAATGTAGAACTGTTAAATAAATTCAAGAGGTTGATCTCTGAAAAGACTGATAAAGTTGACCATTTCTGTCAAGTTAAGAAGGAAAGGAAGAAGAATATAATGTTTAAAACACTACAAATGAGAATAAGCTAAAACCAAAGAGATGAAAAAAACTATTTTAATGTAAGAGAATACTATGTATAATCCAAGTATAATAAATTAAAAATCTCAGTGAGGTGGGTAATTTTCTAAAAAAAAAATAAAATACAAAATTTGACTCGGAAAGAGTTACAAGACCTGAATAGACCAGCAGCCTCAGAAGAAATTGAGTTATCACAAAAATAAATTATTCCTCTGCTATTATAAACTGTGTCAATTAAAGAAAACAGAATAACTCTTATCAACTTATTGACAAATGTAAAGTACCCCTAAAACCAAGATCTGATAAAAAGGTATTCAATCAAAGAAAAACTACAGACCAATCTGATTTATGAAAATAAAATGCACTCACATTTTATTGCAGCACTGTTCACAACAGCCAAGATTTGGTAGCAACCTAAGTGTCCATCACAGATGAACAGATAAAGAAAATGTGATACATATACACAATGGAGTAGTATTCAGCCATAAAAATGAGATTCAGTTATTTGCAACAACATGGATGGAACTGGAGTTCATTATGTGAAATAAAGTAAGCCAGACACAGAAAGACAAACATCACATATTCTCACTTATCTGTGGGTGCTAAAAATTAAAACTGTTGAACTCATGGAGAGAGAGAGTAGAAAGATGGTTACCAGAGGCTGGAACAGTTGGGGGAAAGGGAGGATGGTTAAACGGTACAAAAAATAGTTATAAAGAACAAAAAAATTGAAAAACTGAATGAGACCTAGTATTTACTAGCACAGCAGGGAGACTGTAGCAAAAAATAATTGTACATTAAAAAATACTAAGTATAATTGGATTGCTTGAAACAAAGGATAAATGCTTGCAGTAATGACCCTGATGTGGTAATTATGTATTGTATGCTGGTATCAAAATATCTTAGGTAACCCATAAGTATATACCTGCTATAGATCCACAAAAATTAAAAATAAAAATGAAAATAGATGTAAGAATCTTAAATAAAATGTTAGTTAAAGGAATATAGCAATATGTTGAGTAAGTAACATGTCATGATAAAGGTAAGGTTTATTTCAGGGATATACAAATGATTCAATACTGGGACATCTTAGGAAAACTATAATCATTTTAATATGTACTCATAAGAGATTTTTATACACATTCAAAATGTATTCCTTAATTAAAAAACCTCTTAGTATAAATTAATACTATGTTTCATCAAATCTAAGAAGCCATTTGTAAGGGTATAGAAGAAAAACCAAAGTGTTTTTTTCTGTTGTCTCTCACCACTCAACACTATGACAAAACAAGTCCTAGGGGAAAATGTAAGTGGGAACTTGTATAACATTGGGGTGATGTAGGCCTTTCTAAACAAGATTCCCAAAGCAGAAATAAAAAGGTAAAAGACATTGGATTGGACTACTAAATATTTTACATTTCTAGAGCTCATAAACACCATAGAGTATATTGTAAACAAACAAACAAACAGACAAAAAAACCAGCAGTGACAAAAAAGCAAACTGGGAAATACATATGCAACCCAACCCATTTGGTGGACAAAAGATTCATATCAAAATCAACTGAGAAAGACAAACATCAGAAAAATGGGCAGAAGATATAAACAGATACTTTTCGGAATGAGAAATACATATGATCCACAGGCTAAGGAAAAATCTTTCACCTATTAATAATAAAAAATGAGGTAAAAGGATGAATAATTTTTCACCTACCAAATTAGTGAAGATTTCCAATATTGTCAAATTAAGTATTGATCAGAGCATAGGAAATTAACACTTTCTACTGCAGGGTAGGGTGTGAATTGGTAGTACCTTTCTGGATAGCAGTGTAACACATTATTTAAAAGTCTTAGAATTCTACATGCCATAGGTCTAGCAATTACATTTCTAGGAACTTATTCCAAGAATCATTTTTATGCATAAAGATATAGCTACAAGAATGTTCTTAATCATTCTTCTTATGATGGCAAAAAATAATTTCAATGTCCAAAATAGGGGTCTATGTAAATAAGCCATATGGTGAAAATATATCTGACATTTCAAATAATAGTGCAAAAGAAAATTTAATTATCTGGAAAGAGATTTAAAATACATTTATAAGTCTAAAAGAGTATTAACATCTGATCCCATATTTATAAAATATGCATACCTGTAAATATATGCATATGAAATAGTTTAAAAGGTTTTGTACCAAATGTTAACAGTAGTTGTCTCTGGATGGTGCAATTATAGGTGATTTTCAAAATCTGTAATTTTAAGTTTAAAATTAGCAAGTATTTATAAGGTATCAGAAAGACACTAATATTTTCATATTACCTTTGTTCAATGTGTTACAAACACTGAACAATTTATTTTAAAAACTGACTTTAAACACATCATCTCTCTATGACAAAATTTATCTTAGGAATGACTTAGAATGTAATTCCACATTTATTTTTAAAGGCCAAAATCCATGTTGCTCATCTACTCACATTCATGGTAGATACTTTGCCCACTGCCATCTCTTCTAGGTTGTTGCTGCTTCTTTTCTTTTTTATCCCTAAGTGACTGGTAATGGTGATGACATCCTAATGAAAGGTAGCCACCGGAAGCTTAAACTTCTCAAACCTTCTGGTTTCAAATTTTCTCCCTCCTCATGGCTATCTTCCATCTTCCTGTAGCACTTACACTGTCCTATTCCCAGAAGCCTAGAGGCAATTGATGAAGGGCGGGACACCAAAGTTAGATCTGCATTTATTTTCAAACAGATTGATTTTATTAACTGTTTATCATGTTTGAATATTTTAAAATTGGTAATATTTTAAAGCCACCATTGGTTGATAACTTACTGTGCATTTTGCTAAGCACTTTAAAGAAAGAAAATTGTCTCCTTTATTTTTACTGACTTAAATAGAAAATCAAAGCTCACAAAGGATGTGTAATATGCTCAAGGTAACACGGGTAGTAAGAGATGGAACTAGGACACAGATTCATGTCTGTCTGGTCCCTAAGACACCCTTCCCCAGCTCACTATTATGTTATAATGCTTCGCTGTATTCTGGCTGATTCTTCTTTTTGCTGAGTAATTCACCATCTGGTAACTATCACACTCTAGTGTTAATTGGTGCTAATTTTCTGATGATGGCCAATGACTATACTTGGATTTTAAAGTGGAAAAAGCTATGATTAGGTGCAATACATGTGAGGTTAAAGTCACAACTTTCCCCACTTTACTGTGTGTGACTTTGAATAAGCTACTTAACCTCTATGAGCCTTAATTTCCTCGTTTGTAACATGAGGATAATACCCTTGTCACAAGAACTTTTGAGAGGATTAAGTAAATAATGTTGAAATGTTTTGTAAGTGGAAAAAACACTGTACATGTGAAGCATTGATATTAAACAGTATAAGGATTGGTATACATAGCAGTTTTCAGAACAAAGGTTCATCAGTGAAAGGGAGGCATGCTGCTTATTGGAATAGAGACTGGAGATCTATTAGATAAGGACTCCTTTAAAATTCTGGGAAGGTTTGTTTGTTTACTGCATCATATTCTGTTATTGGTCATATTCTGGGTTAGTTCTGGTTATTGCCGATTGGTGTTGATGATAACTAGTAATAATTTGCTGCAGGGATGGGATGGGGAAGAGAGCGATTTTGCTTACTTAGAGTAGAAAGAGATCTAGAGAAACTCAGGAGACAATGGATAATTGATAGTTTTAATAGCTTACCAAGTGGCCAGCCTGTATCCAGAGCACTGTGTGGTTCAATATGAGACCCTCGCTTTAAAAGATTTATAGACGTAAAGTGGTATGTGTATTATTTTTTTGCCCAGAACTGGGTCTTTTTCTAGATTTTCACCTGTTGGTGCTTTGTTCAGTGCTTCCCACTAAGATAGCTTTGTAACAGTAATGCTTAAAAACTTTTCAGTGTGGAAGTTTATACAATGTGAAGGGACTTTTTTTACTTCCCCATTGGGTAAAAAGCTACATTCAGAGAAGAGCAACTGATGCTAAGGAGACTCAAAACCATGTCACTTTGAAATGACAGTGGAAGAGAACTGAAAAGGCTTAGCTCAAGGGGAAAAGTCGTAGAGCTGTCAGGGTCTACTTCAGTAGTTTGCAAACCTCACTGTCCATTAGAACCATACCTTCCAAGCCTCTCCTCAAAGTTCAGATGTAAAAGATTATAGTGGATTCCAGAAGTTTCTTTTTAAACTCTCCCATAGTTCTTATGCTTGGTTCCCATGAGTCCATGTGAAGGTTAAGGAAGCCCTGCCTTACGGTGATGTCAGAGGTCATGCAACAAACAGTACAAACAACAGGCATGGAGAGCTGAAAAGATTTATCAACTGTCTGAATGTGAGATTGGTGAAAAGCTATTCCTAAAGATTAATTTGATGTTTAAAACCTAGTTTGGAAAGTAAGATGATGAATTCAGTTTTGGAAGCCTGGTATATTTGAGATTTGAACATAAAATTTCAGGTATATGAGTCTTCCCCAAAGTGTGTTCCACTGAATATTTGTTTCATCATACCATTACATCTACATAATGCTAGTTCCAGGACATGTTAATATTGTGTTCTGTGACGAAAATGAGTGCCATGGACTAGGAAAATAAAAGATGGCTCATTGGGAAACACTGAATTAAAGTAAGTCAAATAGTTGCTTTATCATAAAACTCATGGAGCCTACAACTCACTAATGTTCATTGTAGAGCTCCAGGAGTAAAATATATGTAGCACTTTCAAAACTTTTTCACCACAGAACATTTTTTTAATTGAGGAAATGTTGTGAAGCTAATGTTCCTGATAACACACGTAGGAAATGCTAAAGTAGATAAGGAAGATATTTAAGTTGACTACAAAGGCCAAAGTTAGAGTATAAGTTTCATGGAAGGGTTGAATAAGGCAGTGAAATGCTGCAGAGACTCACAAGCATAAGAACCAGTCATTTGTGTTGGCAATATTAGAAAATTTAGAAAAGGCAATTTTAATAGAAGTAGTAGTGAAAGTAAGATTTTGAAGATGTTAGGATGCAATCTCATGTTTTCAAACCACAAGCTGAAATGGAGACAACGTGTTAAAATATTTAAAATTGGAATTACCCCGGAAAATATAGTCATTATAGTTATGCTACTATAGTTAGAGTAGGAGTGGTAAAATTAACTCCTTATAATAGGAGGGAAAGTAGATTCAAGGAAAAATTTTAATTTTTTGAATAAATTGAAGAAAGGTGTAAAGAGAGATGAATTTAAGGTGCTAGAAATGAGGGAAAGAGATTAAAGAACAGGTAGAATAAACTTTAGAAAAGGAGATTACTTTTTCTCCTTCTGGGGGATAGAAAATTTTTTAGATAAATAATCGTGTTAGATTTTTTTGATTAATGATTGTCCATCTATGAGATTAGTTTTTAGTATTCCATTTTTTGGATTAGCTAGTTTCTTTGCTTGTGTATTAGTGTCAAGTATGTTGCCTAGAGTAGGAATTCAATACATGGCTGTTCTCATTAGTGATGCTGTTATTTTCTATATTCGAACATGTTGCTGCTTCTTACCACCACCAGTAAGTAGACAAAGGAGACTCCATTAAGGTCAAACCAGATAATTAACTCCATTTGGTTTATCAGTACTGTATTTCATAATCATAAGTTGGCTGACCATGATTCCTTCTGCTGTTTATATTTCATCTTCATTATGTTGCATTGCACTTGAAACAACCTACACTTTTGTTCATTCATGTCTTGATTTGTTTTTCAGTGGTCATTCTAGTTGCAATTTTTTTTTGTTCTAAGGAAGCTTGCTTTATGCTGCTGGAGATTTGCGCATTTTACTTCTATGTACTCACTTAAGTATATAGTGTTAATGGCAGTCGCATGACTCATAGTCTGCGTAAGCATAAATTAACTCCAGTACCTCTGTGGTATGCCCTCTTTGAGATTGCTCTGGAAGACCACCCAGAAGTCTGAATTTACACAGACTGCAAAGACCCATTGAACTTAAAATCCAGCAGCACTGACTGACCAAATACACCTGCATCTTTCAGTATGAACGAGCTATCCATTTGCTCTTGATTGAGGTTCAAACTGTTGATCTTACACTATAAAGGGCTTTATGGGCTGAATTATGGATACTTTAAGCAAGACCTCATCCTTTAAATAGAGTGCTTTGCACATAGTGAGCACTCCATAAATGCTCTTGACTGACTATGACTTATGAATGTTCCAGTGAACTTCTTTTCGTGATTTCTAGATTTGAAGGAAGGGTTCTTGATATTGAATATTTGTCTTTCTTATTAGTTTTGCTTGGGGGCTTACTATAGTGTAATTTTACTGACCACAGGAAATTTATCTTTTTAGTGATGAATCATTTTAGGTGGTCTATTGGCCCTGCCTGAGTAATCAATGGAATCTAAGGTTTTATAATTTGATTCGTGTGTTCAGAGACAATAGCTGTAAAATAAAATAATAGTTTTAATAAGTTCACCAAGAAAGTAGCAAATGTATTACTTTTTGCCCTGGGCCTGGGTCTTTTTCTGATGGATTTGCACTTGTTTGGTGCTTAGTTCATTGCTTCTCACAAAGACAACTTTATAACAGTGCTGTTTAAAAACTTTTCAATGTGAAAGTTTATACGATGTGAGGGGACTTTAAAAAAAAATATTTCCATAGTTTATTGGGGAGCTGGTGGTACTTGGTTACATGAGTAAGTTCTTTAGTGGTGATTTGTGGGATTTTGGTGAGGGGACATATTTCACTTCCTCATTAGGCAAAAAGTTACTTTGGAGTAATTAGAAAAATAGAATGCTCTATTTTAAATAGGTGAGATTTTCTTAGCTTTAAAAGAACATCCAGGTTAGTGGTTCTCAGGATTATCTGGAGAACTTAAAAGTATAGATTTCTAAATTCTTCAACTGTGCTTTTCAAAAGGTTAATGTAATTCGGATAATCATACATGTTCTTGAATTATTGATTTGGGCCCAGGGAACAAAGTGGTTTAGTACTGATTTTCTGTCCCCAAGTTAGGTCAAGAAACATTTTATACTATCTCTTTTCAAGGCAATTATATACTATTCTATTATAAAGTAGGCTTTTAGTATCCTTATGATTTTTTAAAAAACAAGAAAATTATATGAATCTAATATCCTGTGTGGGACCATGCAGCTTGAAGTTTTCTTATTGATCCTAGTAGCTCACAAGAATAAACCAGGAATAAGGAACAAACTGAGGTGGCAAATGACTCCAAAGGAACAAAACTTACTCCTCCTTCATTTCTTCCCCATATACTAAATGAAGGTACTACTCATTATCCACCGAGTTACTGGAGCTAAGAGCCTCTCAGTCATCTTTAATTATTCTTTCCCTCACCTCCCATATCTAGTCTACCAATGCATTTTGCTCTATGCACCTTCAAAATATATTCTGAGTCTGACTCCTCTTCATATCCATTGCTACTGCTCTAGTCTAAGCCACCATCATCTTTACCCTCTTTGACCTGAACTATTATGAGCCTATCTTCTTTGGCTTTTTAAAAATAGACTTCATTTTTTAGAACAGTTGATAGTTCAGAGAGTTCACATATATTCTCTCACACAGTTTCTCCTATTAACATCTTATATTAGTGTGGTATATTTGTTATCATTATAAATGAATATTGGTACATAATTATTAGTTAAAGCCCATTTTATTCAGACTTTCTTAGTTTTTACCTAATGTCCTTTTTCTGTTCCAGGATTCTATCCAGGATACCACACATTTAGTCCTTCTGTCTCCTTAGTCTTCTCTTGACTGTGACAGTTTCTCAGACTTTTCTTATTTTTGATGACCTTGGCAGGTTTGAGGAGTCATGATCAGGTATTTGCAGGATGCTCCTCTGCCAGAATTTGTCTGGTATTTTTCTCATAACTCGACCGGGGTTATGGGGTTTTTGGAGGAAGATCACAGAGGTTAAGTACCATTTTCATCACTTCATATTAAAGGTATATGCGAACAACATGTCATCACTTTTGATATTGACCTTGACCATGTGGCTGAGGTAGTGTTTGTTAGGTTTCTCCACTGTAAACATACTTTTTTCTCCTCCTTTTCCTACTGTATTCTTAGGAAGAAAGTCACTACACATAGCTTACACTTAAAAAAGAGTAGGGATTTATGTTCCCCATCCTTGAGGGCAGAGTATCTCTACATAAATTATTTGGAATTCTTCTGCAAGCGAGAGTTGTCTATTTTTTCTCTTTTATTTTCATTTATTATTATCTTTGTTTTGTAGAGGCGAGATATTACTCTGTCACTCAGACTAGAGTGCAATGGCGTGATCATAGCTCACTGCAACCTCAAACTCATGGGCTGTAGTGATCCTCCCACCTTAACCCCCCGAGTACTTGGAACTACAAGTGTGCACCACCATGCCCATGTAGAGAAGGGGGTCTCATTGTGTTGCCCAAGCTGGTCTTGAACTCCTGGGCTCAAGTCTCTTCTTTATTTAATCAATAATTATTTATATCAGTATAGACTCATGGATATTAATTTTATACTTTTGAGTTATAATCAATACTACTTTATTTATTGTTGTTGCTCATACTGTTCCAGGTTTGGCTATTGAGAGCTCTTTCATTTGGCTCCTGTGTCTCTTTGATATATTCCCATCAATGTGGGGTGTATTTTTTTTTATTGTGTTTTTGAGTGCTTCTTACTTTTTGGCACTTCTTGATGATCCAGGCTTATCTTGTATATTTCCTGCTGTAGTCCTAGAATCAGCCATTTCTTCAAGGAGTCCTCTTTATTAGACAGTAGTGTTGGAAGCCAAAATCTGGATGGTAGGTGGCCTCTCTGCTTTGGCTTTTGTCCCACTGTAGTTCATTCTTCACATAGCAGGGTGAAGACTTAAGTACACTTAAATTATATTGCAACCTGTGATAGGTTATCCTTATATCTTTCAAAACCGCAACTCCTTACAATGGCATTTAAAGTTGTGGTCTACCCTTACCTACTTCTATAACTTTATCTTTTACCATTCTCTCTCTCATTCTCTCCTTCCTGGATGCATTGGCCTGCCATCACCCTGCCTTTTTCTTTCTTCTTCCCCCTCCCCTCTTCCTAATTTTAACCCCCAAATCATTAACTAATGATTTTTAATGTAGTATTGTCTAAATAGTATTACCTTCCTTACTAAAAAGAAAAATGTAATGATTAATTTTATGACTTACAGCTATCATTATATGTAATAAATTGAGTTATATAACAATGTTGCGTTTAGGCCCTTAATGAGCTACATAGGACTCTCTTTGCCTTCTAAATAATTCTACAGAGTTCTGTAAAGTGAAAAGGATGCTCCTCCTTTATCATCTCATCCACATTTATGTCCTCAGAGGCTATCGAAGTGTCCAAAGTGCTAGTCAACTCTGTATTGCTCTTGTCTGAGATTTTTACAGCTCTAAACTTTTAGAATCTGTCAGTAATTGTGTCTAGAACTAACCCGCTAGCCATAACTTCTATTGTTCTTTTCCTGATTACAACCTAAGGCAGAAATGAAAATTTATGGGGAATATAAGAGAATAAATATTATGTATGAAACTGGTAAATTTTACTAACTCCTAATCTGCTTCATCCCCCAGAGAACACATGACAAGTGTGTACACAACACCAATCTTGAAAGACAAGACCAAGAAACAAACACACAAACAAATAAATGCGTTGGAAATTGTCACAAAGTGATATGAACAGACAAAGATCCCATTGATTAGAATCTTCTGGCATGCTACTGGTGGTCTCCAGTAATTTGCAGAAGCAGCTGCCCAGTGGCCAAAATGCAGGTTAAGCACTTCGGCAGAATATGTTTGAAAATAGTGATGAAGAGTAGGGAAGTCAAACACATTTTGTAAAACGAGTTAAAGTATGGAAGAACTGTATATGTTTTGTTTGATTTGGCTCACTTCTAGGTTTTTGGCTTTTATTGGAGGTTTGGGGTTGCTAAGTGGCTAACTGTAGAAGTGAAATGTAGTTTGCTAGGACTGCCATAACAAAGTATCACAGACTGGGAGACTTGACAAAATTTTATTGTCTCATAGTTTGGGAGGGGAGATGTCCAAGATCAAGATGTCACCAGGTCTGATGTCTTCTGAGGTCTCTCGTTGGCTTGTAGATGGTTATCTTCTCCCTGTGTCTTCCCCTGGCCTTGCCTCCTTGTGTGTCTGTCTTAATTTCCTCTTTTTATAAGGTCACCAGTCACATTGGATTAGGGTCCCCCTGGATGACATTTTAACTTGATTAACTCTTTTAAAATGTTTTTTTCCAAATACAGTCACATTCTGAGATACTAGGGGTTAAAATATCAACCCCCAGCATATGAATTTTGGGGGAACATAATTCATCCAATAACATGAAGGTGTATTCTGTTCTCTTTAATGTTATTTTCTTAGCATTTTGAATTTATTCTCAATAGATAAAGGGCCTTGACTTTCAAAAGCCTCATTCTCTGTGGAGATATAAATATACACAAGAAACAATTACATTATTTTAGAGGAAACATAAATCACATAGACAGGAATTCAGAGAAGGTGAATATCCACAAGGCCTAGGGAAGAATTGTAGAAGCTGGGAGCCAAAAATGGCCTTACAAATTATTTATTTTGTCAGCATTCTCTATCTGCAGGTTTGAGTTCTACAGATGCAACTTTTTGTCCCTTCACGCTTACTTTTTCCTCTGTTCGCTTCTCTCTGTGTTCCCCTTTCTTCATTCCTGGGAATGCAGGGGGGGAAAAAAAGTAGGTAATTTACCTTTTTAATGGGATAGCTTGTGTGGGGCAACATTGACTCACTTCAATAACCTCATTTCACTAATGAGAAGAATGGAGTTCACAACTTAAATGATTTGTCCAGGTTTCTGACCTAGAATCCAGGTCTTCTGATTCTCACTGCACTATGCTTTCAAGTGCATTGTGCCACTGTTTTAGTGGGAGAATGTTTTATTTGTGTTTTAAGAACAAATAAGATAGCCTTTCCATATTGCATAATCAGGTCATTTATATTATTTTCCATTAGCCTTCCCTCTTAAACATTTCCAATTTCTTCAGCTATTTTTGTAACTATTCTGTTATTGTTTTTCTACATCATTTTGGCATCCATATTAAAGTTTCACCTCACATAAGATCTTAACCAAAGTAATAATTATTTCTTTTATAATGTAGTGCTTTAAAAAAAAAAAACTTAGCTTTACTGGTATTTGTACCTCAAGTATGATATTACTAATTGTGCTTGTGGCCATAGGTAAACTTCACTTAGTATCATTGTTTCGATGAAAGCTACCTTTTACTCAGCTTCTAATATGTGTCAGGACCACCTGGGTACTTTATGGTATCATCTCATTTAATCCACACAAGCGTTCTTAAAGGTGAATGTGTTACCTGTTTTATAGATGGTAAGACTTAAAATCGTCATTGACTTCTCTAAAGTTGCATAGGGTGGAAAGTGGGAGAGCTGGGACTTGACTTGTTCTGTTTGTCTCTGTTGGCTCTTTTCCCACAACTGTTACGTGAATATGGACAAGAAATAGACCTGTTTGCTTACCGTGTGTACCTCTGATGCCTACATGGAGCCTGCTTCCTTAAAAGTCAATTTGTGGAAAAATGAATGTGGCCCACAGCTTCTAAATGTATTTTTTATATACCTTTTGCTCTTTTAGTTTCTTTGAGTCATTTTTATGTCTCAATTTGTTCTCCTAGATATTAATATTTTGTAATGAATTTAGACTTCTTGGAACATGATTTATTCCTTCTTGATACTGGCAAATCTTAAGACTTTGGCATGATTTAATTTAGTGATATATCTTAACCAAGCAACCATAAATCTCATTTTCACATGAAAGTTAAAAGAAGTATAATACTATATTTTGTTAAACCACATGATTTGTCATAATAGTTGTAATTGTATCATGTTTTCAAAGTGGCTTGACTGAATTCTTGCTGCTCTTTTACTCATGATTATCCTGATTTCTAAATTTCTGGGTTTTAAAGTTCTGTTTTTTTCAGTTTTTTAAAAAATTAACCATACAGTGAATAGGCACCTTTTATTTAAATCATTATTATGGAAATGTAACATAGAGGCCTAAATTTTAAACACAGTAAGGAGGTAACTCATAACCTACAGCTGATATAACAATGTCGGTTAATATGTTGGGTTAAAAGGATAGAAATACCCAAGTAAAAGTGGACTGGCAATGCCAGACCCTACTATCTAACTCAGTGAGGACTCTAGAGAAAGGCAGGTTTGGAATAGAAATTATATCAGAGTTGTGAGCTGGGATTTCTGTGATTATCTTGGTGTCCCTCTCAGGGCTGCAAGATTGCTATATCAGTTCTAAGTGGCATATCCTTATGTGGTATTTTCAAAGGCAGGAAATAGGAAAAGAATAGAAAAAGGGCCTTCTCCTTAAATCATCTTTCTCCTTTTCATGCAGAAAAAACCTTTCTGAGAAACATCACCAGCAGACTTTACCTTTCCTCTCACTGCTCAGGACTGGATTAAGTGTTTCTCCTTGTACCAGTCACTGACAACAAATAGGGTTGCCATGATTGGCTTAGTCCAATCGTGGTTCATCCCTGGGGAGTGCACATTTTTTAGCACTCTTCAAAATGGAATTCTGTTATTAAGACAGGCTGTTAGGTAGGCAATTAATAGTGTCGCCACTATTACTGAACTCCTTTAGTATGATCAAATAATTATTATGCACAAATGTACAATTACAACTCTGATGAGTGCAAAAGAATGACTGCTGCAATGAAATGAAAGGGATTTAATCGAGCCTGCCCACTCTTCTTCAAATAATTGATAATTAGACTAAGATGTGGAGAAAGTTTCAGAAGTTAGGTAGGCAAAGGGGTTAAGGTATAGTAGAGTGGGGGAGGGAGGAGGAAGCATTCCACGCAGAGGAAGCATATTGTGTTTATGTAAATTAAAAGGACACATAAATATTCACTGCTGTTCTCACTAGGCTGGTCGGTGAAGGCCTTTGAATTACTTCTGGGGGTAGAAGACATTGGTAGACCTTGTAGGTCTACAAGTAGGACGCTGAAATACTGGAATTTTTGAAAAATTTTCTTGTGTTGAGGGGACAACAGGATAGATTATTTGACTTGGATTGTTTTACAAAATCCTTGCTGTGAAGTTGCCATATATAATGCGCTTATAGGCAAAAATCAGGCTGTCACCCATGCTCCTTCCCGCTAACAGTTGCCTGCAGCTAGAATCTTTAGTTGATATCAGTTAAAAACATTAAGAACAACACCCTCACTTCTCTGACACCTTCTGTGATGCTAATTTCTGTACTTGATACTCATGTGATTCCCATTTTAAAATTTTTGATATAGTTGAACATTAAATGAAAAGCAATGTTCTCTGAGATTTTGTGGATTTCCCAAGAGAGACAATAAAATAAAATAAAATAAAATATCTTTTGGCTTCAATATATATAGAACTTTTGTGGACACTGGGCTATTCTCTGTAAGGGTAAAATGGTAGTTTTCTAAATTTGTCCAGGAGTATACAGCTCTAACCAATGACTAAAAGTGACCTCTTTTGAAAATTTGCAACTCTATTATCAAAAGAGTGCATGTATTACATAATTTAATTATTTAAGTAGTATACATGATACTTGAATTCTCCTAGTGTCTACCCTTTCTGGCTTACAATTCATGAAAAGTTCATTTTCAGATTTAAAATTTTGGAAATTTTTATTTAAATCTTGTAAAATGTGGCAATATTGCTGTGGTAGATAGGATACAGGCTCAACTGTTCTGACAAGACTCCAAAATAATAGTGGCTTAAAAAAAAAACAGCTTGGGGCCAGGTGTGGTGGCTCACACCTGTAATCCCAGCACTTTGGGAGGCTGAGGCAGGCGGATCACTTGAGGTCAGGAGTTCAAGACCAGCCTGGCCAACATGATGAAACCCCATCTCTACTAAAAACAGAACAATTAGCTGGGTGTGGTGGCACATGTCTGTAATCCCAGCTACTTGGGAGGCTGAGGCGGGAGAATTGCTTGAACCCAGGAGGCGGAGGTTGCATTGAGCTGATAGCATGCTCCTGGGCAACAGATTGAGATTCTGTCTTAAAAACAAAAAAACAAACACACACGCACAAAAAACAAAATAACAGTTGGAGATTCATATGGCAGTTCTATAGGTGCCTTCTATCTTATTGCTTTACTATTCTAATATCGGTTTTCCCCTCATGATCTAAGAATGGCTACTTCAGCTCCTAGAATTACATTAACATTCCAGCCAGTGGCAAGGAACAGAAAGACAGGAAGGGTACATTCCTTCTCTATAAGGGAATAACTCAGATGTTATCACCTCACTTTTGCTTGCATCCTCTTGGCAAGGACTTAGTCATATGGGTACAACTAGCAACAAGACAGTTGGGAAATAATGTGGAAATATTGTCTGTGTACCCACTTAAAACTCAAGAGATTTTCTAAAATTAAAAAGGGGAGGATGAATATTGGAAAGCAGTAACATTCTGTGCTATAATCACCATCTTTTGGCAGTTGCCAAAAGAAGTGGTTGAATAGTTTTGAACTTAGAAGTGAGTATATAATTCGAGGTAAAATGGGTGTCTGTGGAGACACAATTATATTTATGCATATTATACCCTATTTTATGCAATTTTGTATCCCTACCATCTAGCATAGTATACTACTAAAAATAAACACGTAAAAATATGTTTGGAATGAATGACCATCCTTCTTTTCTTTTCTTGTACAGTCTGTATTAGATATGTACTCTTTTTGTACACTTGCCATATATTCGTCCTTATCCATATTTCACTTCCTTTCTCAAAGGGGATTTAAAAGTCGAGATGATCATAGTTCATAGGATGATAGAGGAGTACTTTGTGTCTCTCTGTGTTTAAGTCTGTATGTAAAATCTAATAGGAATCTGAATTAACTTAGAACAACAAGGGACCAATTTTCCCTAACCCCATACTGACAGTTTTAACTTCTATTATCATGTTTTAATTATAAAAAAGGGTAGCTGTATTCTTTTGAATGTTCAGTATTGTGTCTGAGAATTCTGAAGATTTTTTTTAATTGATACCCAAGGCCACTAATTGGTTTGTGAAGATGTTTTCTCTGCACTTTATGTGTATATTTTATGTATTGACCAGCTATCCCTAGAGAAGATAAGACAATCAGAGGAATAAAAGTGTTCTGACATGATTTTTTTTTTGTATCTCAGAATTAGGTATTTTATAGACATTTTAATCATTTATCTTGTTTTTGGCCTTCTATTAATATACAGATTCATTTGTTCTTGTGCTAATTTCTACTACACATTTTTAATAACTCTTAAGTGTCAGGTGCCGCATTCAGTGTTGGGAGCATGAAGATGCATGAAACCCAGTGTGCACCTCACTCAGCTTAGTGTTGGTGCCACACCATGTGGGGAGTGCTGTGCCAGGCCCCCACTGTGGGGTAACTGAGGGGGAAGCAAGGAGCCTGTGAGGTGATGGGGGCAGGCGGGATGCCAACATGATCACGTGAGCCTTGATTATTAAGAAATAATATGGCAATAGTTTCATCTGATGGGAGTGATGCATACAAAGTGTGAGTTAGAGATGGAACGGAGAGCTGGATCATGGAGGACTCTTTATATGCCATGCAGAGGAGTGGGGACTTAATGTCCCCAGGTCAGTGGCTTTCAAACCTTTTTGTCCACAACCCATAGTAATGCCTATGTTTTTACACGATGACTTATTACTAGGCCCAGACCTAACATTTGCAGGGCCTGGGCAAGAGGACAAATGGTAGCATAGATACATACAGTATAGCTAAATATTTAAAAATCAAGGCAAAAAACTGTTAGAAAAGGATACACCAACCTACCTTGACACATATATCTTATAATGAAAAATGTTACCAAATAACTGAGAGTAGTGCAAATTTAAAATTAATTTTGTCTTCCACCAAAAGACTATGAATTTACCCTAGGAAATGCCAGGGCAGTGGTAACTGGGCCAAGCTGGAGGAGAGGAGGGAAAGGCTCACTCAGCTTTCTCTTCCAGTGGCCATGGAATCTGCAGATAAATACCTCCTTTCTCTTGCTCTTTTTGTGGGGAGGGGCTTTTTCATTTCTGCCAGAGGCTCTGGGCCCCCACCCGTTGCTCCTTCTATATCCAACAGCCAGGCATTGAGTTCCAAAGTGATCTAGTTCATGCCAATCCAGTCCAAGGGCAACCTCTGGCCCCCAGGTGCTCTCAGTCACTCACCCTCACAGGAGGGTTTGCATTAAGAGTTCTCTGAGCAGGAATGTGAAGGGTAGTGAGACAGCTAGCACCTGCTTTCTATGGCACACCTTTTCTCCATTCTTTTAGGGCCAAGGGGTCCCTCCAGCCCTCGGGTGCAAGCTCTTTCATTCATCTGACAACTTTTGGCCACTTCTTGGACTGGAGGTACACACATGCTAGTAGTACTACCTAACCTGAAGAAGGGGCCCATGTAGGTCAGAGAAGCAGCTTACAGCCATTTGGGTAGAGAATGATGGTGACCTTGGTAGTCAGCGCTTCAGGTGGAAAAGAGAACTCCTTGGCTGGTGGAAAAGAGCACAGGCAGAGGAAGGCCAGAGCAAAAGCTTCTTGCTCACTACTGGTGGATCTGAAGGGAAGGAGGACACTGGTTATGAGGTTATTCAGCCAAGGAAAGGCCTAAAGATAGTGAAAGTGAAGATAGAGAGGAGGGGAAGGATGTAGAATCCACAGGTCTTGATGGCTAATTAGATATTGGGGGTGCAGAAGAAATCTGGAATAATGCCATCATTTCTGATGTGTGCCATTTAAGGCCACAGTGTGACATTCAGGTAGTATTTTGTTTATTATTTGAATATATGGGTCAAGATATGGTCAAGTAAATGTTTTCATTTGGACAGTTTGTTAAGATGGGAATTTCTTCTAAATCACCTACTAAATCAGAATCACCAGGAGAAGTCCTGGGAGCCTGCAGGTGAGCAAACTCCTGTGGTGATTTTGAGACACATCTGTACCCTAGAGAGTGGGAACAGTGTTTCAGGTGGCCTGAGGGCTGAACTCTGGTGCTCACTAATACTTAAGGGACAGGAGGAGGAAGGGAAGTGACAGACACACTGGAAAGAAGTGGGCAGTATGTCCGATGAAAGAAATAGGTTTAGTAAAGTAAGGACGGTGACACGGCTTGTGCATTTAACATTGGGAAGCTTCTGATAAACCTTAGCAAAGGCAGATCACACTGGTTCAAGGATTGAATATGTTGGGAGATTAGGAAAGGGAGATAGATGATATAGGATATAGTCTATACATCTTTTTTACATTACAATTTGATTGTAAAGCCAGATAAAAGAGGGATAACAAAGCAAGGCACAGATTTGAAGGGGTCCTTTAAAAACAATTCTGGAGCACTTACATCATGAAGGGAAGAGGAATCTGTGGAGAACCAGATATTGAAGATAAGGCAGAGAAAAGGAGTAATTGATACAGCATGGTTTCAAGGGAGATGAGAGATGCATTTTAGGACCCAGAAGGAGGGAAGCTTAAGCAGAAGGAAGAACACCTCTGGCTTCTATACGGTTAAGAAGGAGAAAGGGCATGCATAGATGCAAAAAATTATCTTTACAGACATTTGAACACAAACTCTAGTCCCAATTTAGGTGTTGTGGCTACAGAGGTTATATAGGGCATGGCTGTAGTTGAGTGGGGGAGATAGACAAGGAAACCAGCAAGATAACATGTGGCAAGTGTTGTTAGAGTTGTGCTAAGAGATGATGGAAACACAGAGGAGACATGAGACAAGGCTTTGCAGAATTGGAGAGAGGGCAAAATATGAAAATGGGTTTGTACCTGAAATAGAAGGCAGGGACATGGAAGAGAAGGGTTGAGATGAGGACTATGGTAGGGCCAGGACTTAGGGAAAATGTGCATCAGGATTACGGCGGTGCTGACTGATAACCATGGATGCAATTTTACATATACATGTATATGTGTGTATTACATATTACACATATATGTGTATATATTTTTTATATATATACACACACACACAATCATACAATTACAAGTACCAGCTGAAACTTTGTTTGGGAGGACTTCAGAAAATCATTGTTTGTGACCAAGGAAACTTCTTGCTTATCCTTCCCTTTTCCCCTTTGATAACTTCTCTTGAGGCTAATTTAGGTACAGAAAGCCACCGCTTCCAAAAATGCTTGGTACCCTGGCATAATTTCAAAGAAATCTCTTTTCCCACTTAGTTAACTACATTTCTCCAGGAAAAAAAAAATCTTCTCTGTCAATGTAACATCCTTTAACAGGACTCCTGCTGGTCGGTTCTTATATCTTGCTGTGGCAGCTGTGAACATATATACTATTGATTGTTGATGTGTGATATAAATCCGACGGCAGCATGCCCACTAATTGGTTTGAGAGCTAGATATAGACAATGCTGTTTTATAGTAGCTTGTGTAGATAGGCCTAGTCATAGGGTTAATTCTGCTTGACAGCACATCAGCAGCATCTTGAGAGTAATTACCTAACAGAAGTTTTCCCACAGCCAAACTGCGAGCTTCAAAGGCTTCTGAATTTACAACCAGTATTAACCAATATCTGAAACATAATGTTCCCACAAGAGCTCAGAATTTTTTCTTCTTATTATTAAATGTATGGGGTTACTAGGTTCATTTGCTGTGTCCAAAGAACTTAGTGAAAAGTTACTTGGTGTTGAATAATTTCTCAAACCTTGAATAATAAAGAGAATAATTATGAATTTGGTTTTGTATTGCTTTATTAACTTACTGAAACAAGTTAATCTGTAAAGATCAGGTGCCTTTTAAAAAAACATATTTTATCCTGTTTCACCCAAAAACAAATTTAAAACGTTAGTATCTTTTCCATATTGTGCTATGTGTATTGATATTTGCATATTTAGAGGGCCTAGGGTAATGTATGTATTTAAAATGGTTACTCTCTCTCTCTATATATATATTTTTTTATATTTTAGATATATACACTGAAAAATGTAACTATGACCTCCCCTCCCAATCACAGCTCCCTTCCCCGTGAAATAACTGTTCTTTTACAACAGATTTTATATTGTAAAAACTTTCTTTCTCTTTGCAGGTCAGAAACCAAATTTGACTCTGGTTCAGGTATGTTTACATTAATAATGCTATTCTGAATATATTTTATTTATATTATTCTCTAAGGAGTAATTCATCAGATCAAGAAACATTTTGATTTTAAACAGACTGGGCAGTTTTTTTTCAAAATGTGAGTCCCACCTCAAAGCAGGGCTATTGACTGCTTCAAATCATAATTTGAGATGTTCACTTTGGAGTCTTCATAGCTCTGCAATAAGCATTACATGCCCTATATCTGCAGAGTTTCATTTTAAAAGCAGAGGTGGGGGTTATACATACTAATTGCTCAAAGTAGATTATTATTTTCTCAGTGGACAAAGCATCCTGAGTAATTTGAAAATTCTCTTTAGGTTGTCACCAAATGTGGGAGATGGATGCATTTAATTCAGCAAACTATAGAGAATTCAAGCTAATAGAAATAGAAGTTTGTCTATGGCTTACTAGCTTGTTTTCTGTAAAAAAAAAATTTATTGCTAGATGGGTGATAGAAAATGAAGGTCACCTTAAGCCATTATTTTGAATCTATTAAGACAAAATTTACATTCTCACAATCAGTGGCATATCAGCCTCCTTAGACATTTTCTTTTCATTAAGCATGAATGTAGCTATATAATTCTCAGGTTTGACTATGTCATTATGTCACTTGCTGAGATTTATGTGCTTCACAGTTTCTGATGGCATTTACAATTAAAGCACAAAAATTGCCTCATGTCTCATACAAAGGAATTATGTATGCCCTTTGGTAGACTAACAGAAAAATAAACATTAATTTTTGAATTCCAGGAGAAAATAATTTACAGATAAATATATAACTTGTTGAATTTAAAAGTAACATTTTTACTCTGGTTCGAGTTTCACTATATTGTAACCTGAAAAATGTTTTTACTTATTATGTTCACAAAGGAACAAGTGCTATATATTCTTTTTGATAGTAGTGTTAAGGGGATAACACACTTTTTCTTCTTTGTAAGCTTTGTCTGTCTTTTATTGTATAGTTTTGTGAATTTGGTGAGACTCATTAACTACGAAGTCTGTACGTTTGAGTTAACAAATTTACCCAGTTTGAGAACTCCAGAAATCTTTGTATCCTGTGTCTTCTGCAGCCTCTGAATCAGATGTATGAATGACAGTATAAGATAAACATTTTTGGTTGAAAACATTGACTATATAGAGACTAAATGTGGGATGGCGTTGTATCAACTGTTTGACTCCTTGATTCACAAATGGCTCAAAATGAGACAAAAAATCTTTCTCATTTTTTAACAGTTAAAATCTTTAAGTATAATAAAAAATAAATGAATAAATTTGATAGAGAGTGCATTTTTACATAAAAATTACATGTCTTTTTTTCCCTGCCAGTCACCAAATATTTATTAAGAACCCACTTGATTATGATCTGATGTAATTCCCTGAATATCAAGTCAGAAACTGGTTTTAGGGTACGGGGTCTGGAATATAGCTTTTAAAAATGAATAAGTCCACTAGGTTCATTTTGAAGGTAGAACCTGGAAGTAGTGTACAAAACTGAAATATTAGGCCGCTATTGTCAAAGTCAGACAATTTATGTTAAGTTTTCAAATCCAAATTAAAGTGTGCTGCTAAATTCCTGTAGTGAAAGTAAGTATTTATCATGAAAATAGTTATAACATCTGTACAGGCACACATCTTTCACTCTGGTGACCAAAGATTTTGTGCATGACTTATTTTTTTTTCCAAGTTCTTATTTAAAAAAAAAAAATCTATCATGGACAACATCTGCATGTCTTTGAAAACTACAAAGTTCTGTACTCTGAAAACTCTTATAGGGGAATACTGATTAAAAGTTTATTTATTCTTTTAATTTTAAACTTAAATATGTTGTGGAAAGAATTCAGATGTTTTCAAATTAAGAAACAGAATTTTTTTTTTATAAGCTCCTTTTAGCTTATGACTGAAAGAATCATGACAAAGGAAGTTAGAAATGTATTCTTTGGCATCCTATAACATAAATTCTAAAATTTTGGTTAGAAATAAGGTAGCACAGGGCCAGGCACAGTGGCTCACGCCTGTAATCCCCAGCACTTTGGGAGGCAGAGGCAGGTGGGTCGCAAGGGCAGGAGATTGAGACCATCCTAGCTAACACAGTGAAACCCCGTCTCTACTAAAAATACAAAAATAATTAGCTGGACGTGGTGGCACGTGCTTGTAGTCCCAACTACTCAGGAGGCTGAGGCAGGAGAATCACTTGAATCCAGGAGGCGGAGCTTGCAGTGAGCCGAGATCTTGCCACTGCACTCCAGCCTGGGCGGCAAGAATGAGACTCCATCTTAAAAAAAAAAAAAAAAAGGAAATAAGGTAGCATATTGGAACAATTAAATGTATGACTTTAATGGGTTCAGATTCTCTATTGTTCATCAAATACAGAAAGTAAACTATGTCTGTCTAATGTTGTATACAGCTGTGACAAAGTAAGATTTTTAAATGAAGGAATATACCAATCTTACTAAGAAAAAAAAAAAACCATAAAAAATAAATACCATGGTCAGTGACTAGCCATAATGGAAAGGATTTCAAAGTTAAATTATATGTGTGTGTGTGTATACACACCCACCCACATACTTCCCCCGCCCCCACACACAAAGTATATCAAGGAGAGTACCCAACTTATGCAGAGCTTACTGCACAACATTTTTAGTTTATGTAAATAAGTTTAATGCTGTGGAGTGAGATTCAGGAGGAAGGAAGGAAAGTTTTCATTGTCAGCTCATGGTAAAAAGTTTCATTTGTTGATTGTATACCAAATGATTATTTTCCTAGAAATTGATTTAAATTTTTTCTGTTCAGAATCACATCTTTTTTTTTTTTTACAAATGCAAATCCTCAAACAACCTCCTGTGCTTTTTAAGTTCACAATTTTTTATAATGAAAAAATTTCAACCATGTATAAAAGTAGAAAGTATAGTGTGATTAGCACCTATATAGTCATCATCTAAATGTTACGTTTGTTAATTCTTTGCTGAATTTGTTTTAACTTTTTTTTTTTGCTTGAAATATTTTAAAGCAAAATACATACATTTCATGTGATTTTTACAATCTGGAAATTATAGATGGTCTTGAATTATTAAAAGGAGTCAAAGTTTTGAGGTTTTCATCTATTTTAGAAATTTGAGTCATGTACACATGATTGTGTAAAGGATTGTGGCATTTTCATGTCCACATCCAGTTGAAGACTCTTTGAAAGTCCTATTTATGGTGAATTGTATAGTTAAGAAAACCTTCAACCAGAAGGCAGAGGCCCTGAATTAATTCTGACCTGAGAACTCCAGAAATTTTCTATTCTCAAAATTAATTTAGTTAAAATGTCAGCTGCCATTTAGCTGTGGTCTCTATGTACTGAGTAATATACTGATTAGAAACCTTTTCTGCTGATTTATAACTCAATCACCTAAAGTTTTTGGCTTTGCCAATTGAGAACAGTCAGCTTACCTTCTTTTTAAAAGGAGTTTTAAGGTTTCCATTTTATACCTTTTCCTAGTTGATGTACTAATGTTGGCTTGCCTAGGATTGTGTGGAGTTGGTGATTTTACTAATAGAGTAAAACAGACTTCCTTTTATGTTCAGAAGTAGCAAGAAGCTATACTCTTCTCCCCACCTCCCAAGAAGGGAAGTTAGTTGATGCTGGGGGAAGCAGAGCATTGAGTTTAATGTAGTGATTACACATGAAAGCCATATATCAAATCTCAGGAGAAACATGCTTTTGAAAGAGGCAGAGAACTGTGGAGCATATTGCATGATAGGCTATATAAACAGAGCCCTGGAGGTCACTGTGTGGATGCAAACCAATTAAATAACAGAACTTACTGGCTTTGCTTTCTGTCATCTGGATAGGGAGGATCACAAGTTAACATGCACAGGATTGAAGTGTAAACTTTGTTTAAATAAGCTAGGCACCTTTGGAAATTTCATTAACTCTTTCAATCCATTGCTAACATATACTTTCAAAAACCAAAGTCTCTGGGAAGTTTTTAAAAAATCCAGAATATATGTTCTCTTGGCCTTCTGTACATACCCATTGACAAAGGGTAATGAACTAGTAATGAGTAGGATAGAAGAAAAAGTGAAGGATGAGGGTGAAAAGACCAAGAGTTGGCTCTGTCGCCAAATTTCAAGAATGTGCTTGTCTTTCAAAAGCAACCCATTTGGAAAAGCAGAGCTCTTGCAAAATAACTGAAAAAAGATATTTTTCTCTTCTGAGTTCTGGGTATAAGGATATAGGTGGAATTTACTAGTCACTAATATAACATCAGGATATTGTTATTTCTGTTCCAATAAAGTAGAATAGCTTTCTGACCAAGAAGAATCTAACTTATTATAAGTTAACCTTATCTTATTAACTTATTTATAAGTTAATAACTGGATGTTAAGGACAGCTTGTACTATAATTCTGTGGTCCCAACCTTATCAGGCAATGTTTGGGTGAGAAAATGAAGTAAGAAAGTTAAATGGTATAGATTCGTGGTCCATAAACATTCAAAACAAAGATTCTTTTTTTTTTTCTATGGAGTCATGTTGGCTGAGAAAGTGAATAAACTTATGTTTAGTGCTTGTTGATTCTGGGCTGCTTGGAATAGCTATATGAAGGAAATGGGCTCATAGAACACAGCAACTCAAAGGTATAAGATTTCATGAAAGCAAATTATGGAGGATTAAGAAACCTAATGAGCATGGTTTAGTGTGCAGAGTTGAGGAGGGAGCTCACTATTAAATAAAGCCGAGAGTGTAGAAGGTTAGGAGATCCTAAAAGACATGATTATAAAAGGCACAACAGAATATAATTATGCTGAAGGGGCGGGGGGGGGGGGGGGCAGAATCCAAGGAACAAAAAGCAGCTAGTGTCGCTTTTAGGATCTGTAGTTAAAAAGGAATCTACACCAGGGTAAGGAAATCAAAGAACATAATCAGTGAAAACTTGAGGCAAAAACCTAAGTGCAGGGAAAAATAGAGTGGGGCTGTTAAGGTAGTCACTAAGTTGAAGGGAAATGAGGAATTTGAAAGTAGTGGAAATAGAGTTTTGAAAGCTTATTAACAAATGAGAGAATTTGCCTAACGTAGTAAACCTTCCTCAAGAGCTATTAATAAGGAAGTTATTTTCAGTTCTTGTAAGCTTGAGAATATGTTGACAATACTTTTTAGCTGTACAGTTCAATTTCTTCATTTTAAATTTCTTATTTTAAACTCGTAACATTGATGAACAAGGAAATAAAATATAAATATTTATATAAGAATATTGAAATCTGCATTTAGGCATCATTTATCAGCAGAAATAAGAAAAATATCGACTATTCATCTATTCATTCATTCAACATATATTTATTGGGCATACCATATGCCAGATGTTGAGGTTATAGCTGTGAACAGGGTGGATACAAGTCCTTCTGTCATGGAATCTTACACTGGTTGGTTCCATGGTCCATTATACAAATTCACATGAACTTACCTGCATACTTAACTGAGGAGGCCTAACAAGACTAAAACTTAAATCTAAATGGTGAATCAGAGACCTCTTGATATTTAAACATAAGCCAATTTATTTTAGATTTAGACAAATTCACCTTTCTTTACTTTATTCAAGCGATATCATTCTGTTTTCTACAGAATTTTAAGAGAACAGCCTAATAATGCTAATAGTTAGGGTGTAATGTTTCTAGAGTTTTAAATAAGGAGCGACATTTTCCATTTGATTATCATTTTTTAAAAAATCAACTTAGAAGAGAACACACTGACAAATATTTGTGAATATGGTTCTATTCTTTGTTTTTGTTTATTTCTTTGACAGGATCCTGTTCAAGGTTAGCCTGAAAAATCAGGCAACCTTCTCCATAGCAATCTTTTTTTTTTTGAGACAGAGTCTTGCTCTGTTGCCCAGGCTGGAGTGCAGTGGCATGATCTCAGCTCAATGCAAGCTCCGCCTTCTGGGTTCATGCCATTCTCCTGCCTCAGCTCCTCAAGTAGCTGGGACTACAGGCGCCCGCCACCACACCTGGCTAATTTTTTTTTTGTATTTTTAGTAGAGATGGGATTTCACCATGTTAGCCAGGATGGTCTCGATCTTCTGACCTCATGATTTGCCTGCCTCGGCCTCCCAAAGTGCTGGGATTACAGGCATGAACCACCGTGCCTGGCCTATGGCAATCTTTCTTGATTGAATAGAAGCAAGTAGAGGGGACATGGCTCTTCATCCCCTTTTATAGACTAACTTGACCAGGAAGCAGCGAGGCATAGTGGCTAAGTGCTGAGGTTTGGGTCAGATAGATGTAAGTCTCTCTTTCCAATAATTTCCTATTGATTTTCTCAGATTTCATATGTACCATTATGTCACATACTTACATTTTGTATTTTTTCTTAGAACTAGAGCATTTAAAAACTGAATTTCCTTCATTGGAGCTTTAGCTGAATCCTATAGTTTTAATATTTTACTTATTTTTATTATTTTTTTAGAGGCAGGGTCTCTGTCTGTTGCCCAGGCTGGAGTGCTGTGGCACAATCATAGCTCACCATAACCTTGAACTCCTGGGCTCAAGTGACCTCATACCTCAGTCTCCCAAGTAGCAGGGAATACAGGTGCACACCACCATACCGGGCCGATTTAAAAAAAATTTTGTAGAGACTGGATCTTGCCATGTTGCCCAGGCTGGTCTCAAACTCCTGGCTTCAAGCAATCCTCCTGCCTCAGTCTCCCAGAGCACTAGGATTAGGCATGAGCCACTGTGCCCAGCCCAATATTATATTTTAAATCAATGCAGTTTTAATTTTATTTTGAACATGATAGTTATTTAGGGAAGTGTTTTGTTTTTTTTTTTTTGATTTCCAAATTTTCTACCCTCTACTTTTATTAATGTTTTTCAGTTTTATTGTTTGATAGTCAAAGAATTTGGCCCTACTACTTTTTAAAAAGTCTATTATTCAGTACTTATTAAAGTTCTAATTTTGGCCTTCCATGTATTTAATTTTTGTGGCTTTTTTGATGGAAAACTATATTCTCTGCAATATAAAGGCTTCAATGGACATTTAATTAGATTAACCTGATTCATGATAATTAATCCTTTGTATCATTATTTATTTGGTTTTTATTTTTTCTGACAAGGACGGTGAAAGGAATGAGTTTGTCATTTTTTTTTTTTTTTTTTTTTTACCTGAATTCTGCTTCTTTAGATATCACCATCCCTGTGTTGTCAGCTCCACATACTCCATAAGTCTGGTGGCAGCCAATTTACTTGGGGCGTATATTACACTTGTCTCCTTGTAGAGAACATTTCTGCAAAGCAATGCTCCTATAAATGAAGGCTGCTAAACTAACACAGGAACAGAAAACCAACACTGCATGTTCTCACTCATAAGTGGGAGTTGAACAATGATAACACATGGACACAGGGAGGGGAACATCACACACTGGGTCCCGTCAGGGCATAGGGGTTCTGGGGAGGGATAGCATTAGGAGAAATACCTAATGTAGAAGATGGGTTGACGGGTGCAGCACTTGTATACCTATGTAACAAACCTGTATGTGTCCCAGAACTTAAAGTATCAAAAAAAAAAAAAAAAAAAAAAAAAGAAAAGAAAAGAAAAGAAATGAAGGCTGCTGTAAAGAGGAAACATGTTATTCCAAACTCATATGTGAAGCAAGAAGTTGCTGCAATTACCATCTGTAAATACCAGTGCTCTCCTCCTTCCACATATCCCATAACTTTATAAGGAAGGAGGCTCTGAGACTTTATATGATTCAAATGTTTGTTTTCTCCACTTAAGAGCTTCCCCAACTACTCCATCTGTTTGGCAAGGTTCTATTTACCTTTTAATGCTCACCTCAAACATTACTATATCAATTAAATGTAGCCTTCCTTGACACCTTCCCAGCAGTCAGCCATCTGTTTCTCTGTGCAAACGCTGTCTCTTGTAGCACTTATCATCTGCAGTAATTATTCGTGTGAATCTTTTCTCTCTCTCCAAGTCTGTGAATTTCTTAAAGGCAAAAGCCATGTCTCATTTACCTTTATAGCCTTGATGTCTTTTTTTATTTTTTATTTATTTTTTATTTTTTTGAGACAGAGTCTTTCTCTGTCGCCCAGGCTGGAGTACAGTGGCACGATCTTGGCTCCCTGCCTCCTGGGCTCAAGTGATTCTCCTGCCTCAGCCTCCCCAGTAGCTGGGATTACAGGCGCACCCCCCCCCGACCCCTCCGCAACCATGCCTGACTAATTTTTGTATTTTTAGTAGCGATGGGGTTTCACCATGTTGGCCAGGCTGGTCTCAAACTCTGTATCTCAAGGGATCCATCTGCCTCGGCATCCCAAAGTGCTGGAATTACAGGTGTAAACCACTGTGCCTGGTCTATAGTCTTGATGTCTTATATGAGATAATTACTCAATAAATAAAAATCCCATGAGGTTGGAAATTTTTGTTCTTTAATAGTAGTAGAAATAACTATGGAAGATTTATTCTCCCCTTTTATAGTGTTGAGTTGTTGCTGGGAAGTTACTACTGGGCCAGAGTTGACAATTTCCAAGCTCTTTGCATCTATGTAGAGACATGTAACTAATTCTTACAGTGGTATGTATGCCATTTTTAGGTTAAAGGTATTAAGTAGTCAATATGCTTTCCTTATATCACTTTTCCTCTTCTGAGGTTAACTCATAGTTACATGTTGAACATGATGCAATCACAGTGTGGAAGGAGTTTGGATTGATACATCATACTTGGAGGAGATCCACGCAAGAGAGCCATTCATCCTAGATTATCTTCGTTGGACTTCATGTATTATGAAATAATTTTTTTGTGATAAGCCACTGAGATTTTTCTATCACTTATTATAGCAGCTAATGTTACTTACCTTGACTAGCCCAGTGCTTCGACTAGTACTTGGCAAAAAGTTATTTGCTTATAATTATTATCTAGTGGCAAATATTCCTAGATTTTTTTTGGATAAATGATTGAATGAGTGGCTATCTAACCTGAAGGATCCTTTAAACGAAGGATTATACAAAAATAGAATACTATGTTCTGTATAGTCACCAAGCCTATCAGCTAGAGAGTATCACAATAGTGCAGTATAATAGGCCATCTCAGAAAGTGGTGATTTAAAACAATCATCATTTATTCATGCTTATATGTCTATGGGTTGGTTGGGTATTGGCCGGCACATGCTAGTTGCAGGTTGGGTTCAGGTCTGTTCCACACTTGTCAATGATGGTAGAAGATAAGAGGGCAAGCCCAAATATGCAAGCACATAATTATATGATTATAAAACACCTTGAAAATATAAAATGTAGTACAGATTTGTATATGGTTGCAATGTGGCCATTAGTAGGCCATTAAAAAGGTTGCTGGCCACACACAAAAAGTAGCATTAATTGCCTTGGTGAATTTTTTGTATATAGTATCTGGCTATTAACTTTCAGGCTCAGAAACCTAGATATTTCACTATCTCTCAGGGGTGGACTCACATGGACAAACCCAGAAGACGGACGGATGAAGCCAGAATGCCACTGTATTTCTTTATAATGAAAAATGTAATTTCCACATGAGTGAGGATACTTACATCTGCATGATCAGTGTTTTCTTTTTTTGTAAGTAATTCAGCTACATGAGACACAAAATCACAATAAAAATTCACTTGATCAGTTTACCAACATAAATCATTAATGTTGGGACTGAAATTTCCTTACTGTAACATATCAGCCTAAAGCTAGATATCTTTGAGAAGTTGAATCAAAATGGAGAATTGCTGTTGAGTACAGACTAAGAACAAAGAAAACAAATTGAATGTTTAGTTGTATGAGTTTAAGTTAACAATTGTCTGTCTCCAAATAGGGATGGTCCTGGCTAGTGAGACCTTTTATGACATAAATTTAATTGGCCACAACTTCATTCATCCATTCATCCATCTACCCATCCACCATCTACCCATCCATCTATATAAAAGATAGCCTTGCTGTTGGACCTGGACAATATACTGCAAATTCATTGCCTAAGACCTTGTTTCCAAATTCACAGAGCAGACCTTGGAAGCAATTGTAGAGCTGACAATTTACAGTTTAAATGTTTCCTACCTTATTGAAATAAATATTAAAATTTCAGTGGTTTAATAAACCATGTCAGTGTACTTAAATTAACATATAGAACAAGGTCAGTATATAGATCAAAATATAGAACATTTCCACCTGTTACATTCCCTTGTATCTTTCTTTCGTCAGTCCCCACTCATCAGAGGTAACCACTCTTCTGACTTCAGTCACCACAGATGAGATTTCCCTGTTCTTGAATTCCATATAAAATAGAATTATATGGTATATACTCTTTTTCATATGGTGGCTTTTGCTCCATATCATGTTTTTAAGATGTGTTCATGTTATTTGTACATATCAATAGTTATAGCTGAGTAGTATAAATTGGGAAGTACATTTTGCTCCAAGTTTGGCTACCATTGATGCAGTTGTGTTTACTGAGCAGTCTTGGTTTCTAATATTCTCAGACCCACAAGACAATTATTAATATATTGAACCAGCATGTAGGCATTTTTACTTTGACTCAGTGATCAGTCATGATCAGTCAGTCAATTTGCGTGTGCATGTAGAGCACTTACTCTAAGACATGGTGGAGGACGCATGAGTATGAGATAGTTTCTACATTTGTGGAGCTTATAATCTAATTAAAGAGATGAAATATATACACATGAAGATATCTGTAGCTTCAGGGTAATTTGAATGGTCTCAGCAATGGAGTCCTAGAATAATTTAGAAGACATGAATTACTTTAGAGTATGGTGATTGATCAGGGCAGTTGCATGGTGGAGGTAGAACTGAAATAGTCAAGGGTAGAATATGGATAGATTAAAAAGAGGGAGATAATTTTAAATAGAGGGCCCCTTAAGGTCAGGCACAGAGACATCGTTGCTAAATGTATTTGAGGAACAGTAAGTAATCCAACTTGCCAGAACTGGAATATTTTTGTTGGGGGGATTCTGATATAGTTGGGAGTCTATTAGAGACCACAGGCTTGGCCAAGGCAGGTGGATCACCTGAGCTTCAGGATATCGAAACAGCCTGGCCAACATGGTGAAAACACATCTCTACTAAAAATTCAAAAATTAGCCGAGTGTGGTGGTGCACCCCTGTAATCCCAACTACTTGGGAAGCTGAGGTGTGAGAACTGCTTGAACCCAGGAGGCAGAGGCTGCAGTGAGCCAAGATCGCGCCACTGTACTCCAGCTTAGGTGACAGAGCGAGACCCTGTCTCAGAAAGAAAAAGAATTGGTACTTAACTCTGTGGCTAATAATAATAACAATGACAATGACAACAAAACAATTTCAAAATTGATTTTCTGCCTAATATGTAATATACACTGTACTAAGTGTTTAATATTAACTCATCTAATTTGTATAGCCCATGCATTATTATTCCCCTCTTATAAATGAATAGACCAAAGCAGAGGAAGTTTAGATATTTGCCCAAGGTCACATAGCTAGTAAGTGACAGAACTGGGATTTGATCCTAAGTAGTCCGATTCCAGAGTCTTAACCTATATGCAGTATAAAAACCTAGAATATGAGTTGATGGGATGAAAACAATAGTTTATGCATTTTTAGTCATACACCCTATTCCCACATGACATACTTGCTCACACAGTCACATGTAGTTGTAGAAATGTTATCCCCCTCCAAATAGTTACTCAGATTCAGTAGTCTGTTGAGAAATGGATTTTGAAGGTACTGTAAGAATTTTAATTAAAATAACATGCATTTATTCCCCTAGCTTTAAATTCCCTGCTAAGGAAGATATTCATGAAGGATTTGTTGCAAAGCAATGATAGAGGAAGAGTTAACTGGTTCTAGAGAATTTATAATAATTTGTTTTAGACTAGGGTTTTATTTTTAACATAGATCAAAATTAACATAATTCAATTAATATAGTTTACTATGGTTTTGACAGGAGGTGAAAGTACTTACCTTATATTGATAGATATTTATAAATTGGAATGAATTGGTGATCATGGTCACCTTCTTTGGGCAGCAGAGCAAGGATTATTTGGCTATTCATTATGATTGATATATCTTGCTCATTCCTGGGTAGAAATAAGCTACATTCAATTGCAACGTGTAGAAAATTTTGCTATAGCACATTACTTGTTTGCAGGCTTAAGATTTTTAACATCTTGTTCCACTATGAAAATATTTTATTTACTAAGGAATATGTACAAATTTAGTAAAACTATCAGTTATTTGCTTATAGTATCAAAATATTCTAGTAAAAATCCTTTAAAATGATAATGACTTTTTAGTTCTTTTTTTTATTATTATACTTTAAGTTCTAGGGTACATGTGCACAACATGCAGGTTTGTTACATATGTATACATGTGCCATGTTGGTGTGCTGCACCCATTAACTCATCATTTACATTAGGTATATCTCCTAATGCTATCCCTCCCCGCTCCCCTCACCCCACAACAGGCCCCAGTGTGTGATGTTCCCCTTCCTGCGTCCAAGTATTCTCATTGTTCAGTTCCCACCTATGAGTGAGAACATGCGGTGTTTGGTTTTCTGTTCTTGCGATAGTTTGCTGAGAATGATGGTTTCCAGCTGCATCCATGTCTCTACAAAGGACATGAACTCATTCTTTTTTATGACTGCATAGTATTCCATGGTGTATATGTGCCACATTTTCTTAATCCAGTCTGTCATTGATAGACATTTGGGTTGGTTCCAAGTCTTTGCTATTGTGAATAGTGCCTCAATAAACATGCGTGTGCATGTGTCTTTATAGCAGCATGATTTATAATCCTTTGGGTATATCCCCAGTAATGGGATGGCTGAGTCAAATGGTATTTCTAGTTCTAGATCCTTGAGGAATCACCACACTGTCTTCCACAATGGTTGAACTAGTTTACAGTCCCACCAACAGAGAAAAAGTGTTCCTATTTCTCCACATCCTCTCCAGCACCTGTTGTTTCCTGACTTTTTAATGATTGCCATTCTAACTGGTGTGAGATGGTACCTCACTGTGGTTTTGATTTGCATTTCTCTGATGGCGAGTGATGATGAGCATTTTTTCATGTGTCTGTTGGCTGCATAAATGTCTTCTTTTGAGAAGTGTCTGTTCATATCCTTTGCCCACTTTTTGATGGGGTTGTTTTTTTTCTTGTAAATTTGTCTGAGTTCTTTGTAGGTTCTGAATATTAGCCCTTTGTCAGATGAGTAGATTTTGAAAGTTTTCTCCTATTCTGTAGGATGCCTGTTCACTCTGATGGTAGTTTCTTTTGCTGTGCAGAGCTCTTTAATTACATCCCATTTGTCAATTTTGGCTTTTGTTGCCACTACTTTTGGTGTTTTAGACATGAAATCCTTGTCCATGCCTATGTCCTGAATGGTATTGCCTTGGTTTTCTTCTAGGGTTTTTATGGTTTTAGGTCTAACATTTAAGTCTGTAATCCATCTTGAATTAATTTTTGTATAAGGTGTAAGGAAGGAAGGGATCCAGTTTCAGCTTTCTACTTATGGCTAGCCAGTTTTCTCAGCACCATTTATTAAATAGGGAATCCTTTCCCCATTTCTTGTTTGTGTCAGGTTTGTCAAAGGTCAGATGGTTGTAGATGTGTGGTATTATTTCTGAGGACTCTATTCTGTTCCATTGGTCTATATCTCTGGTTTGGTACCAGTACCATGCTGTTTTAGTTACTGTAGCCTTGTAGTATAGTTTGAAGTCAGGTAGCGTGATGCCTCCAGCTTTGTTCTTTTGGCTTAGGACTGTCTAGGCAATGCAGCTCTTTTTTGGTTCCATATGAACTTTAAAGCAGTTTTTTTCCAATTCTGTGAAGAAAGTCATTGGTAGCTTAATGGGGATGGCATTGAATCTATAAATTACCTTGGGCAGTATGGCCATTTTCACGATATTGATCCTTCCTTCCATGAGCATGGAATGTTCTTCCATTTGTTTGTGTCCTCTTTTATTTCACTGAGCAGTGGTTTGTAGTTCTCCTTGAAGAGATCCTTCACATCCCTTGTAAGTTGGATTCCTAGGTATTTTATTCTCTTTGAAGCAATTGTGAATGGGAGTTCACTCATGATTTGGCTTTCTGTTATTGGTGTATAAGAATGCTAGTGACTTTTGCACATTGATTTTGTATCCTGAGACTTCGCCGAAGTTGCTTATCAGCTTAAGGAGATTTTGTGCTGAGACAATGGGGTTTTCTAAATATACAATCATGTCATCTGCAAACAGGGACAATTTGACTTCTTCTTTTCCTAATTGAATATGCTTTATTTCTTTCTCATGACTGATTGCCCTAGCCAGAACTTCCAACACTATGTTGAATAGGAGTGGTGAGAGAGGGCATCCCTGTCTTGTGCCAGTTTTCAAGGGGGAATGCTTCCAGTTTTTGTCCATTCAGTATGATATTGGCTGTGGGTTTGTCATAAATAGCTCTTATTATTTTGAGATATGTTCTATCAATACTGAATTTATTGAGAGTTTTTATCATGAAGGGCTGTGGAATTTTGTCAAAGGCCTTTTCTGCATCTATTGAGATAATCATGTGGTTTTTGTCTTTGGTTCTGTTTATATGCTGGATTATGTTTATTGATTTGCTTATGTTGAACCAGCTTTGCATTCAAGGGGTGAAGCCCACTTGATCACGGTGGGTAAGCTTTTTGATGTGCTGCTGGATTCACTTTCCCAGTATTTTCTTGAGGATTTTTGCGTTGATGTTCATCAGGGATATTGATCTAAAATTCTCTGTTTTGTTGTGTCTCTGCCAGGCTTTGGTATCAGGATGATGTTGGCCTCATAAAATGAGTTAGGGAGGATTCCCTCTTTTTCTACTGATTGGAATAATTTCAGAAGGAATGGTACCAGTTCCTCTTTGTACCTCTGATAGAATTTGACTGTGAATCCGTCTTGTCCCGGACAATTTTGGAATAAGTGCGATGAGGTGCTGAGAAGAATGTATATTCTGTTGATTTGGGGTGGAGAGTTCTGTAGATGTCTATTAGGTCCGCTTGGTGCAGAGTTGAGTTCAATTCCTGGATATCCTTGTTAACTTTCTGTCTCGTTGATCTGTCTAATGTTGACAGTGGAGTGTTGAAGTCTCCCATTATTATTGTATGGGAGTCTAAGTCTCTTTGTAAGTCTCTAAGGACTTGCTTTATGAATCTGGGTGCTCCTGTATTGGGCGCATATATATTTAGGATAGTTAGCTCTTCCTGTTGAATTGATCCCTTTACCATTATGTAATGGCCTTCTTTGTTTCTTTTGATCTTTGATGGTTTAAAGTCTGTTTTATCAGAGACTAGGATTGCAATCCCTGCTTTTTTTGTTCTCCATTTGCTTGGTAGATCTTCCTCCACCCCTTTATTTTGAGCCTATGTATGTCTCTGCATGTGAGATGGGTCTCCTAAATACAGCAAACTGATGGGTCTTGACTCTTTATCCAATTTGCCAGTCTGTGTCTTTTAATTGGATCATTTAGTCCATTTACATTTAAGGTTAATATTGTTATATGTGAACTTGATCCCGGCATTGTGATATTAGCTGGTTATTTTGCTCGTTAGTTGATGCATTTTCTTCCGAGCATTGATGGTCTTTACATTTTGGCATGTTTTTGCAATGGCTGGTACTGGTTGTTCCTTTCCATGTTTAGTGCTTCCTTCAGGATCTCTTGTAAGGCAGGCCTGGTGGTGACAAAATCTCTAAGCATTTGCTTGTTTGTAAAGGATTTTATTTCTCCTTCACTTATGCAACTTAATTTGGCTGGATATGAAATTCTGGGTTTAAAATTCTTTTCTTTAAGAATGTTGAATATTGGCCCTCTCTCTCTTCTGGCTTGTAGAGTTTCTGCCAAGAGATCTGCTGTTAGTCTGATGGGCTTCCCTTTGTGGGTAACCCAACCTTTCTCTCTGGCTGCCCTTAACATTTTTTCCTTCATTTCAACTTTGGTGAATCTGACAATTATGTTTCTTGGAGTTGCTCTTCTCGAGGAGTATCTTTATGGCATTCTCTGTATTTCCTGAATTTGAATGTTGGCCTGCCTTGCTAGGTTGGGGAAGTTCTCCTGGATAATATACTACTAAGTGTTTTCCAACTTGGTTCCATTCTCCCTGTCACTTTCAGGTACACCAATCAGACGTAGATTTGGTCTTTTCACATAGTCCCATATTTCTTGGAGGCTTTGTTCTTTTTACTCTTTTTTCTCTAAACTTCTCTTCTTGCTTTATTTCATTCATTTGATCTTCAATCACTGATACCCTTTCTTCCAGTTGATCGAGTCGGTTACTGAAGCTTGTGCGTTTGTCATGTAATTCTCGTGTCATGGTTTTCATCTCTATCAGTTTGTTTATGGACTTCTCTGCATTGGTTATTCTAGTTAGCCATTCGTCAAATCTTTTTTCAAGGTTTTTGGATTCTTTGTGCTGGGTTTGTAATTCCTCGTTTAGCTCAGAGAAGTTTGATTATCTGAAGTCTTCTTCGCTCAACTTGTCAAAGTCATCTCTGTCCAGCTTTGTTCCATTGCTGGCGAGGAGCTGCGTTCCTTTGGAGGGGGAGAAGCGCTCTGATTTTTAGAATTTCCAGCTTTTCTGTACTGCTTTTTCCTCATCTTTGTGGTTTTATCTGCCTTTGGTGTTTGATGATGGTGACGTACAGATGGAGTTTTGGTGTGGATGTCTTTTCTGTTTGGTATTTTTCCTTCTAACAGTCAGGACCCTCAGTGGCAGGTCTGTTGGAGTTTGCTCGAGGTCTACTTCAGATCCTGTTTGCCTGAGTATAAGCAGCGGAGGCTGCAGAAGAGTGAATATTGCTGAACAGCAAATATTGCTCTCTGATCGTTCCTCTGGAAGCTTTGTCTCAGAAGTGTACCCAGCTGTGTGAGGTGTGAGGTGTCAGTGTGCCCCTAGTGGGGGATGTCTCCCAGTTAGACTACTAGGGGGTCAGGGACCCACTTGAGCAGACAATCTGTCCATTCTCAGATCTCAAACTCCGTGCTGGGAAAACCACTACTCTCTTCAAAGCTGTCAGACAGGGACATTTACATCTGCAGAGGTTTCTGCTGCCTTTTGGTTGGCTATGCCCTGTCCCCAGAGGTGGAGTCTACAGAGGCAGGCAGGCCTCCTTGAGCTTCTGTGGACGCCACCCAGTTCGAGCTTCCTGTCTGCTTTGTTTACCTACTTAAGCCTCAGCAATGGCAGACACCCCTCCCCCAGCCTTGCTGCCACCTCACAGTTAGATATCACACTGCTGTGCTAATAATGAGGGAGGCTCTGTGGGTGTGGGACCCTCTGAGCCAGGCACAGGATATAATCTCCTGGTGTGCCGTTTGCTAAGACCCTTGGTAAAGCACAGTATTAGGGTGGGAGTGACCTGATTTTCCACGTGTTGTGTGTCATGGTTTCCCTTGACTAGGAAATGGAATTCCCTTCCCTCTTGAGCTCCCCGGGTGAGGCGATGCCTTGCCCTGCTTTGGCTATTGCTCGTTGGGCTGCACCCACTGTCCTGCCCCCACTGTCTGACACGCCCCAGTGAGATGAACCTGGTACCTCAGTTGGAAATGCAGAAATCACCCATCTTCTGTGTCGCTCACACTGGGAGCTGGAGGCTGGAGCTATTCCTATTTGGCCATCTTCGCATGGATTCTAGTTCTTATGTCTCAATAAATTTTTCATTGAGTCTTTTGTGTTGTAGAACTATGCTAAGAACATTTTATAAGAGGTCTTTTGATTTTTCATTAATTTCCCAGGATAGGAATGAAAAATTGACAGATTTAAAGTAAATATTTGCTTAATGATCACTAGTCTTAGTGAATTTTCAATATCTGTGTTTTAGATGTTCAAACATTATTCCTTAATTAATAACTTAAATGGCCATATGGTCTATATTGTATTCGATGTTGCAAATTAGTAACCTTCTATTCTAGTTGTACTTTTGTTTTTGTTAATATTCAAGACATACTTAATTGATATATATTTAAGATGTATAATTGACACTGTATTTTCACACAATAGCATGTAATAATGTTTGTTGAATAAGTGATAAGTGAATGAATGACATATGGAGTAATGTTGTTTTGCCATTTCCAACCAATGTGGAGTATTTCCTGCTAACAAATATCACCCTGTCTTCACAAAATATGTCTATATATTACCTTGCATCTAAATCATTCACATTGTGAATGGAAGGCTATATGTAGATGGTGAGAGGTAAAACAGACAAGAAAATTTAATGACAACAAAAATATTTTGTGGCAGAACATAGGGACACAAAACAACAATGTAAAGATTCAAGTTGTATGGCCTATCAGTGGTTTTTCTACCAAAAATAGTAACCCTCAGTCTCCCCAGTCAATCAAAAATAGACTTTGGAGTTTTATCCTAGATTTAAATTTATTTCTGTGTTAGAATAGTCTATTAAAATTATTTTCCCCATGTTGTTATACACTAATAGTCAGTAAAATACATTTTTACAGTGTGAATGAAAGTGACATTAAAATTCATTTAAATTTATACAGTAGAATTATATTTTTGGGAATCTGTTTAAGTTTCTTGTATTTTGTGGCTTGTTTCATATCACTTTTTTATTTATTTTAGTTTTTGAGACGGAGTCTCGCTCTCTTGCCCAGGCTGGAGTGCAATGACACAATCTCGGCTCACTGCACGCTCCACCTCCTGGGTTCACGCCATTCTCCTGCAGCTTCTTGAGTAGCTGGGACTATAGGCACCCGCCACCGTGCCTGGCTAATTTTTTATATTTTTAGTAGAGATGGGGTTTCACCATATTAGGATGGTCTAGATCTCCTGACCTCGTGATCTGCCTGCCTCAGCCTCCCAAAGTGCTGGGATTACAAGCGTGAGCCACTGCGCCTGGCAGATACTTTTTTTCTACATATTTGCTTTTTCAATTATACTACATAGGAATTTATTCAGTTTTTCTTCATCGTGACCACCTGTTTAGTTAGCAGTATTCCTTGAAATATTGTGATGATATGTGGCTTTTACTGATTTATTAGAAGATTTGTTGGGGCTTATTTTGTTGTTTTAAGTGATGTACTAATATATTACTAATATATTTATTTTTTATAGCTATATGGTTTTATTTTTTCAGGCTTGTAGAAGAATATTACATATCAAGAACTTAGAATTGCCTATAGTTTCCAGCATATATGTTATACACACACCCCCACCACACACATGTGTATATATACATGCATATATGTGTATATATATGAATATGTATGTGCATAAAAATTTCCTCCTAAACGTTTTAAAATCAGGTTAAATTTATTTATGATAAAATATAATTTTTTTCAAAAGCTTTCTTTGTAAAATTAGTATGCATTTTATGCAATTTAAGAATTTTATAAATAGCAAATATAGTTATGTCCAATATGGAAGCAACTTCATAGAACTATATTTACTTTTTTTTGTTAAAATGATATACATTTTTATGACAAAATGTACAAATCAAAAAGGAAATTTTAATGTCAAAATGAATGTGATTTCATTAGTTTGTAATTTTAATTTACCAATATTTAATTTCACAAATGTTTGTTGATCACACACTCTGAGTTTTGTGCATTGCCTCGAACAAGCTAGCTGTAAAGTTTGTAGAATAATTTAGTATCTAGCAGAAATAACTCTTGGCATAGAAATATACTAATGGTAGGATAGTCTTTCATGATTGTGACAAGTATGAAAGAAGATTGCCTCTTTCTGAAGCCTGTTTGTTTTGTAGTTAACAAGGCCAGGGGAGACTTGATTATTTTTTGCTTGTGTGCCTACACATACCTAAGGAAAAATTAATCACAGATTACAGTGTCACTTTAATTATGCTATTAATTTAAGTATTGATTCAATAGCTATTTACTGTTCACAATATTTTAGTATTTGTAAATTTCTTGGTGGTATGGGTAACAATAAAGTAATGATAAATGGATATTTTTATCTAAAGTAGGAAATCACATAATTGAACAAAGATGCATTGTTAGTAAAATTTTTTTTTTTTTTTTGAGATGGAGTCTTGTTCTGTTGCCGGGGCTAGAGTGCAGTGACATGATCTTGGCTCACTCCAACCTCCGCCTCCCTGGTTCAAGTGATTCTCCTGCCTCAGCTCCCAAGTAGCTGGGATTATAGGCATGTGCCGCCACGCCTGGCTGATTTTTGTATTTTTGTAGAGATGGAGTTTCACCACGTTGGCCAGGCTGGTCTAGAACTCCTGATCTCAGGTGATCCACCCGCCTCGGCCTCCCAAAGTGTTGGGATTATAGGCATGAGCCACCGCCCCCTGGCCAAATTATTTTAAATGTAGAGATATGATGCTCGATATCAATCAGCTTTATTATTTACTGTACATGACTGTATATTTTGAGGGAAGTGTTTAAAGACAGATTATATTCTTAAATGTGATTAAATGTAATCCCTATTTTGTAACCAGTTTTAAACAAATGATATTTTATGCATTTTCAAAGTACTTTAATTTGTTTTGTAGAAATGCAAAGGACATTATTATGTCTTTTATAAAAAGATTGGTAGGAACTTCCTTTTCTATTTTATTCTTCTTACTGGTAGATTTAATAATTTTCCTCTTTTGGAATGATTTTTTTGAAAGATATTTCCCAATTCATATGAATTTTGATATCTATTATGTGTCACCATGCAAGTAATGTGTCTATGTAACAAAAAGATGTGTATATTTATCTGTTACCTACATTTGTTAATAAGAGTCAACACGATGGCTTTATATAGGATGATCAAAAACAGGAAAGCTGTGGTTTAGAAAATGTTTTAATCTGTTTCAAATAGCTTAGCAGGGCAATCTGGTAAAAATGACATGATTAATGACTGAAGAAGATTAAAATATTTTCACATTCTGTTTTTAATGACCTCTATCTTAAGTTTCTACCCTAAAATTTACAACTAGTAAAATATTATAGGAAAAATATATCATTCATAATCCTCTTGAAGTTGTGTTTTACCTTATCAAATTGTGCCTTCTTTTTAGCCGAAAATAGCATAAATTTAAAACAAATTTTAACTGAAATATAGCTTTTGTGTTATTCTTAAATACATTCATTAAAGTGTTAATATTTACTAGGTTTAACATAAAAGATCTAAGATTATGTTTTCAATTAGACAGGATAAGACTTCAGTCAGTGTGTAATTTTTAAAAATTTATTCTTACAACTAGGCAGATCTTCATCATTTGGAAACAGGTCATTTTAGAAAGTTTAATTATAAATGTTTTCTATGTGCATAAATAGGTGGCAAGTATAAGTATTAATGTTGGAGTTTTGCCCATTGACTCTAGTGGCTCTGTCTTTTTTATCCAAAGATAATGATGTGTATTCAATCTCTGTCATATTTACCTAGAGGAAGTCTTTTTAATCCCTCATTTTTCTCCTTCACTGAGGTTATGTGTAAATACTACATAAAATAGCAAATGGAAGGAAGTCTGTTTTGTCTAAAGATACCATTCATCTTAAACAAATACATCAGCCTGTCTCTGAAAGGACAGTGATATGGGTTTTATTTGGTGGGAGAAGGAGGAGGATGGATAAGACCAAAGCAAAAATATGTGGCAAATTATATGAACTGGTGTTAAATCCCTTTACAAATTGGATACATTTTTTTGATTGTTTCTGCTTAGGGGAATCACATCAATGCCACCCGACATTGTTACAGCATTTCTTAATTTTCATTACTATTTGCATATTTATTCATTCCTATTTTCATAGTTAGGAAAACTTGTATTGATTTCTGACAGAAATCTGAAGCTAATCTTTGCTTATAGCACCATTTTCTGGAAAGCCATATATATGAATTTATAATTCCAGTATGGGAAAAAGAATGTATTACCTTCTCTTAATTATATCTGCTTCTAAATTTCATTATTTCTAAATTTAAACTCCCACAAAATTAAATAAAATAGCTTTCTTTAACCTGCTATGTTGTGAATTCTTTTCGGACAGAGGCCCTGTTAAATTTATCTATTATATTTATCCCCAGCACTAAAAAAATTAAAATGAATTAATTTTTAATTGCTTGCATTTGCTTACTTATATTTATTGTGAAAACTAATGTATTGGGTGTTACTTCTGCCATCTTGTTTCCTCTTTATTATGCCTCCTTGTGGTCTTCTCTTTCCTTTAGTTGGATTAAAGTTTTGCCCTTTTAAGAAAACTTCTAGTTGTAAATTAAACATACTATTTCTGTTTATTCTGTCTACCATCTAATTCTAACAAACATATTTGACCTGATATTTTTTCTGTTAATATCAGGAATCAATTAATATCTATAACTTCCTTTCTTTATTTCAGTATGAGAACTTTAGTACACTTTTGTCTCTGACCCCTGCATGTTTCCCATTATGCCTCTACTTACTTATCATTTTTTAAGAATGCTATTAAGCATTACAGCATCATTGTTAACTCCCGTTTAAACTTAACTATTTAATTTTACCTATTTATTTACTCATTACTGCTTCTTGTGTCCTGTCTTTACCTTTTTTAGACTTATTTTTCATTGTGCTTCTGTTCTTCTTTGGCTATTCTTTCAGAAATGGTTCTAGATATTTTATTTTTTCTTTAAGAGTAGTTGGTAAAGAGAACTTACCTGATTCTGGGATCTTTATGTTGCTTCCATTAAGGGTGGAATCTTTTTTCTTTTGAATGATAAACTTTTTCATAAGTATGATTTGAATTTAGTTTATAACTCATTTTCTAAAGTTTTTCTCTTGGAGAAAAGGAGAAATTTGTTAGGTATCATACAGTTAAAAATACACTTAAACAAATACTTCCTAGACATCTTTTCTATGCAATAAATATCCAGTATTGACAAGAAACATATGAAGTAGATATCTGGTTTAGCATATTAAGATGTGCATCTTTTCGTGTTATAGCTTAAATTTGGGCTTGATAGTTCCTTTTTTTCTTCAAGAGTAGTAATTTTAAATCAAATACATACAAATTAAATTTTAAAGAAATAGTATCTTTGATTAAATCAGAATACACATTGCATCAATTTTTGAATGGTATTACTATTTTTGGATACTTAGTTAACAACAATACAGCAATTCAAAGGATGACAGGATTTTACTTTGATTTTACATTTGTTACAAAGACAAATGTAACAAAGACCTTTCATGTCAGTTTTGTCATGAGTGAAAGAGTAGAATTATTGGTTACACAGATACATGTACCTTTAATATAGACTGTATATCCTAATACTTCTTGGTCTTATCTCATTATTTCAATTCTGAGTTTATTTATGTAAGGCTATTGTAGACCTAATGGGTGACAGGATTACAGTTCAACAGCAGTATCTCATTTTAAAAGCACTGAGGGAGTAAGTTTAACACAACAAAGAATATAGTTTGAGAATGAAAGGCAATGAACAAGGGGAACTAAAAAAATTAGCAACATGAATAAATAAATATAAAATCTATGAAAACAATGGCTAATCTACACATTTTTATGACTTTTAAGTTTTACTGTGAAATAGCCTTCCAGAAAAATTGCGCCAATTTCTGCTCTCACCACTGTGCGTAGTAATTTTTTTTCCCCCTTGGACACACTGACAGTCTCTGAGTGTTACTATTATCTTTTTTCTTTCCAGCTCTGAATATTTCTATCTGTATTTTCTTTGCCTATGTGATAGATAAAAAGTAGACTCTCATTATTTTAACTTACATTTTTGATCACTAGGGATGTTGAATATTTTTATTCTTATGTACATTGACTGTTTATAATTCCTTTGTGAATTGCTTATTAACTTTTGTTTCTTTGATGAGGCTGGAAATAAGAACAGGACTTGAGTCAGACAGACCATCATTTGGATCCTGACTCTGTCTTTTAAGCACTGTGTAATTTGGGGCAAGTAATATAAACTGTCTGAGCTTCAGTTTCCTCATTTGTAAAACAATATTTATAATTATAATGCCTACCTCAATGTTATGAGAATTAAATAAAATAACATATAGTTAAATGTATACCATGCAGTTTGCTTCGTATACATTAGTGATGCTGCTGCTGATAAAACATAAAGCTGGAAATATTTTCCCAGTTTGTTGCTTGATTTTTTTTCCTACAAAAATAAAACATAATTGTAATTAGTATATGTCAGTCTTTTCTTTCTTTTATGGTATTTACTTTGGGTTTATACTAAGAAAATTGTTCTTCACACCGAAAAGTATAAAAATATGATGAAAGTGTTGTTGAATGTGACTGAGTTCTAAATGGAATCATCAACTTTAGTTACACAGACTAAGAAAGAAACTAATAATTCTATAATCTTTCTATTTCTTTAGGAAAATATTAGCATTCACTGTGGTTGAAGAAATCCAGAAACATTAGTTCACGTATTTAACAAGTTTTTAAAAAATGTGTTAAGACTGACAGTACATTCCCCAGGATTATTTGTATATTTAGGAAGGGTCTCTGTTATTCTCTACAGTGCTTTTGTGTCCACTAGAAAATGATGTTATGCTTGGGCCAATGAATGAGAAAAAGGGTTCTCACCTTCCCACCCCCACACCCCTGCCCACACTGCAGGTAAATGACTCCTGTGGGTCAAGGCAGGACACAGCCCTGGGAGTGAGGGGAACAGGAGCTGGAGTTCAGCTCCTACTTGTTTCTTCCACCAGGTTCCTTGTGCACTGCCCAGAGTGCAACACTTTATCAGATGGGACTGTGTTTCAGTGTTATCTCAAAATGGTTTTTGAAATAGTTTGATAAATTAATGATTATTTTATCTAAACCCACTCGTGTAATTCAACTAAATTGAGCAGCTTTTTGTGCAGGCACTTTTATAAAAGAAAAGAAGCCAGGAGCAGTGGCTCATGCCTGTAATCCTAGCACTTTTGGGGACCTGAGGTGGGCAGATGGCTTGAGCCCAGGAGTTCGAGACCAGCCTGGGCAACATAGTGAGACCCTGTCTCTCCAAAAAAATACAAAAATTAGGCAAGCATGGTGGTGGGTGCCTGTAGTCCCAGTTACTCAGAAGACTGAGGTGGGAGGATCACCTGAGCCCAGGGAGGTCGAGGCTGGAGTGAGCCATGATTGTACACTGCACTCTAGCCTGGGTGACGGAGTGAGACCCTGTCAAAGAAAAGAAGAAGAGAAGAAAAGAGAAAAGAAAGTTTTTTAATTTGAATATTGTGAGCAAAAAACAAGAGAGCCCTGGTACAAATATGCCCCCCTCTTTTCTTCTACCTTGTTTATTAATCCATGAGCTCTTAAGGGATGGCTTCTTCCTCCTCGTAAATAATGATGTTAATGACATATCTGGAACCATGCCCTTTTGCATGTCTTCATTGTTATGGGTAAATTAATTAGCATTGTGTGGAGTATCCAGCAAAATGTGCTCTGCAGAAGTCTCATCCTCCAACTGTACATAACCATCCTGTGGTGTTCCTCTCTCCTGCCCTTATATTACCCCATAGCTTCTTATCCATGATTCTTTCTTACTATCCTCCCAGTCATTTCTACTGTGCTCTTTGGAGCTGTGATTCCATTGTAAATGCATTCTTTTTTATCCTCAAATCTCTTCACAAAATGTTTTCTTCATTTTTGTTAAGTTGAGACTTGTTTCTCTCCCAAGGTTCCTCTTGCAGCTGCAAGAATAGAGGCAATAACTCTTCATTACCTCCTTCAGAACCTCACTTTTCCTTTCTCATATAAGAACTCCTTATACAGCCACTTATTAACTTTCATCATTGCTGTGATTTATTAGCTCCCTGGTAATGCCCATCATTTATTGAGGACTTTAGTTTTCCGCTCTAATTCTTGCTATCCTCACATGTGATTTCAGTGACCATGTGGACTGTCCAGTCAGCAACTGAGTGTCTTCAACCTCCATGTCCTGACCCCTCCCTTTCTTCCCAGTCTGTTGTGTACTTTGTCACTTTACTTCCCTCCTCATCCATCCTAGACTCTATGATGACCATTTTGTCACTTTTGCCAGTGCCCTCTGGGTCCTGGATTTGTTTTCCTTATGTTAAATTCCCCAGAAAAATCCTCAATCATCTGCTTTCAGTTGTAGCTCCTTCACACAGGCTGCATGGCCCTGCTGGAGGAAAGAGTATAATTATGGGATAATTGCCACGAAAGATTTATGGTCTTCAATTTCAGGTTGTCTCTTGGCACTATTCTGCAGTCCTTCGGTGTCTTTATCACTTTTCTCAAATCCCCTTTTCTACCACCATTTTCTTTTTGAACGATAATCTTGCCTCCTGTTTCATAGAGAAATTTAACGCTGTGAAGCTTGAGCTTTTCTTTCCCAAAACCAACAAACATTTATAACCACACTGAATCTGCTTTCTGTATGCTTGGAGGAAGAGATGTCCTTTTTTCTAGTTCAAAGTAGTCCCCTCAACTCTCTCCTATGGGATGTTACTCCATCAGTCAATTACTCTAATTCCTGAAGGTCTTTAATTCTGCTTACTTCTTCCCCACAGCCTAAGATAAACTGAAGTCATACTGTCTTAAAAAGAAAATCAAATAAAACCCAACTTTGTCCTCTTCTAACTCTTATCTCTTCTTTCCACTGGAATTAAGGTTCTCAGTACACTATGCTGTTTGTTTTTTATTTTATTCATAGGAATAACCTAATTAAAAAAAAAAGGAAAACTGAAGAATTACTAAAGACCAGTAAGCATTTGCAAAAGTTTAACCTCACTATTACTCACAGAAATGCAAATTGCATCGACTGTAAGAATATTTACTCAAAAATTAGGGCTTTAAGACTATGGGGAGATGTTTACTCTCAAATATTACTAGTGAGAATATAAATTGATGCAATCTTTCTGAAAAGCAATTTGGTAATTGTTTAACCCAGTAATTTCACTTTGGGAGACTTTATGAAGAAAATATTCAGAGATAAATGTGATAGAATGTTCATAGAACATTATTTATTGTGGCAAAAAAACCTTTAACAGCCTAAATGTCCAATAACAGAGGCAGGCAAGGTACCATACTCTCTACAGGGAAAAAATCCAAATTCCTTTTGGATTTTAATGGTAGTTATTTCATTATGATAAGATTGCCGCCGATTTGTTATCTTTTTTATAGTTTTCTATGATTTTCTAGTTTAATTTACAAGAACATGTATTGTATTCAGAAATATAAAAGGTATATATACCATTTCCTAATCCTTCTACCCCCACTGTCTTTGCCTTTGGCAAAAGAATAGAGTAGGAGTTTTTGTGAAACGGTGTTTGTATGTCCATAAGCCTTCAGTATGTTCCAGTTGTTTTTACATTTTCTTTTATGTAATATTGATGTTCATGATGAAAAGGAGAGGGAATGTGATTTGCATAGGGTTTTCCATCAAGTATTTGAACAATAGGAACATGTTGACCTGCACAAAATGTTAGACGAGGGAAAAGAGGAACTCTTCAGTGAATGATGGGTGGAAGCATTAAAGGAGAAGGAAGAGAACCAGCTGGAAACAAAGGAACCGATCGTCTCAAGCTGAGAGGAGGTAGGTTCACATCAATACTGGGTAGATTGTCTCATAATATTTTCACTGAATATAAGACAAACAACCAAACAGCCTTTAGTTAAAAATAAAGATGAGTTGGCTCCTTCCCCAGAAAATGTGAGAAAGTGATTAGTGACAGGAGAATATTTCTCTTCAGAGGCAAGAAGCTGCTGTTGTTGGTTAAACAGAGATATCCAGGATATGTGCTTCTGGTTGTAGACTTTTAATTTCTGACTTTACAGATGTAGGCTGAAACTTACCATGTGGGTCCCTTGGCTCTGTTTTTTGTTCATAATTTATATTCATACAAGTGATACTGTCATATCAAATAATGGCCAGTATGTGATAAGCAGAATATTCTCAAATAGGTGAATAGCTTGTTTCTCAAAAATTCATTTGTAAGTTGGTTGTTTTGAACTTAGAATACATTTTACTATGGAAACAACATAACAGAAAAATTAGATTTTAATGCTAGTTCACTAAATATTTTTAATTTATAATATACTTAAAGAAGAAGCCCGAGTGCTGGAAGAGTTATCAATATAATTGTTGCAGTTACAGAGGATCATGAAAAGTTGAATTAGAAAGAGAAAATTTGAGCCAAGTGCTAAAAGAAAACGGGAGAGTGTCCCAGGGATCCACAGACGGAGGGGAGAAGAGGATAATTGAAGACTTCCAAAGTAGAATTCCTTGAATGATAAAACTCTAAAGGGCCTGCCTGATTTTCCTGCTACAGTAGTACTATTACGTGCACCTGGAATTGTTAGTATTTACACTCACTTTAAGCCAAACCCTAACTTTGCTTACCAGGTCAAATTGCTTTTAGAACAGTTTTTCTGAATCTTAGCCACACATAAAAATTATGTGAGGAATTTTTTTTTTTTTTTTTTTGAGGCGGAGTCTTGCTCTGTCGCCCGGGCTGGAGTGCAGTGGCCGGATCTCAGCTCACTGCAAGCTCCGCCTCCCGGGTTCACGCCATTCTCCTGCCTCAGCCTCCCGAGAAGCTGGGACTACAGGCGCCCACCAACACACCCGGCTAATTGGCTCAAGCCTGTAATCCCAGCACTTTGGGAGGCCGAGATGGGCGGATCACAAGGTCAGGAGTTCGAGACCATCCTGGCTAACACGGTGAAACCCGGTCTCTACTAAAATACAAAAAAAAAAAAAAATTAGTGAGGAATTTTTTTGAAAACAGAGGTGACTGGGCCCATCCTAGATCAATCAACTCAAAGTATCTGCAGTTGGATCCCAGGCACTGGTATTGTTTTAAAAGCTCCCTAGATATTCTAAGTGCATGTAGAAGGAGGGGCAAACTGCTCGCCAGCCTTAGAAGTAGTAATAAATTACACAGGGGTAGAAATAGTAGGTGTCTATTTTTTCTACCATTTTACCTCTGCATCCAGCATACTTCTTGATTATTAATGGAAATTCAGTGAATATTTGCTTGAATAAAAGAGTGAATCAAGGAATGAAGAATGAATGGATTTAACTAGCTCTAATCCCATAGATTATAGTTCAGCATTAGGGCACAATTTATGACTAGTCCTTTATTGACTGTATCTCAGTTCATACAGCTGGTCTTTTGTATGATTCCCAAGTAATACCTTTGGTACCCCGATTCATTCCTTCTTGCTTGGTTACTGTTTCTCAGTCATTGTTGTCAGGAACCTGCCAAGAACTGTGATCCTCTCCAGTCAGACTCACTTTCTAAGATCCAGAATGTTACCCATGAATCTCAGCCAACTAGCTGCGAGCCTGTAAATTTGGCTGACATTTTGACTTCTTCAGTACTACTTTCTCCAAGATTCCTCAAGAGTGTGTTCTGTTTCTTCCATTTCATGTTCCCTTTTGTTGACTTGTTGCTCTGGAACTAATTGTAGTTGTAAATGCACGAAAAGAGTTCTGTTATTTAATAAGGCTTGTTATTTATATTATTCATATTTTCTTCCTCATTTTTTACCTTTATTTTTTGTATTGAAAGATGTACATTAACAGCTCCCACAATATTTGAGGATTACAAAGTTTCTTAGCATTTTTAATAGTTTTTGTTTTATATAGTTTACTGCTCTATAGTAAATAAAAATTCTTTAGTGTTATATCTTGTGAATTATTACTTTCTATTGAAAATATTCTTTTTTATTTTTGTCACTGTTTTTGGAATTGATTTTTTTTGTTTGATAGTAATTGTATTATCTCTACTTTCCTTGTGTTGTATGCATTTACTTTTACTATTGTCTTATATTTGACCATATTTGTCACTTAATTTATATGTGCCTCTTAGAAATATAATATAGCTGAATTTTGATTTTTATTTTTTACCCATTATGAGAATATTTATTTTCAAATTGAAGAATTTCAACCTTTCATTTTATTATAAGGGAGATGCTTTAAAAAATGCCAGCTGGGTGTGGTGGCTCACACCTGTAATCTCAGCACTTTGGGAGGCCGAGGTGGGCGGATCACGAGGTCAGGAGATCTAGACCTGGCTAACATGGTGAAACCCCGTCTCTACTAAAAATACAAAAAATTAGCTGGGCGTGGTGGCGGGTGCCTGTAGTCCTAGGTACTCAGGAAGCTGAGGCAGGAGAATGGCATGAACCTGGGAGGCAGAGCTTGTGGTGGGCTGAATTCATGCCACTGCACTCCAGCCTGGGTGACAGAGCAAGACTCCATCTCAAAAAAAAAAAAAAAGAAAAGCCTACTATCTTATTTTATGTTTTCTGTTTGCTATTCTTGTTTTTTGTGTGGTGTGTGTGTGTGTGTTTACCTGTTTACAAAGGATATACATACACACACGTATACATATAATACAAATATTATAAAATCCAGAAAATCTCCCATAATCCTATGACTCAGTGTTATTGTTGATGTGTGTGTATGGATGTGTGTACTTCTAGATTCTTTAAAAAGAATTCTTTAAAAAGGTTCTTTAAAAAGATTCTTTAGACGGGTGGATCACGAGGTCAGGAGATCGAGACCATCCTGGCTAACCCGGTGAAACCCCGTCTCTACTGAAAAATACAAAAAACTAGCCGGGCGTGGTGGTGGGCACCTGTAGTCCCAGCTACTCGGGAGGCTGAGGCAGGAGAATGGCGTAAACCTGGGAGGTGGAGCTTGCAGTGAGCTGAGATCTGGCCACTGCACTCCAGCCTGGGTGACAGAGTGAGACTCTGTCTCAAAAAAAAAAAAAAAAGATTCTTTAAACATTTTTTTAATAAAAATGAATTTATCTTGAGTATATTGCTTTGCAACCTGCTAAATAGTTATGCTACTAAATATTTATCCATAATATTCCTTCATGGTTTTAAAATATATTTTAATACAAGGTATTTATAAATAAGTAAGGTAAATTACTCTATACTCTGACTAAGTAGGAATATGTAGACTGGTGGAAAGATTATCTAGTTACTGAATTATATATGGAATATGAAACCATTTAGATAAAACATATGTTTGTATGCATGTATATGAATTAGATGCTTCTATATGCTTGTATATAAATATTAAAGACTTCTTTATGCTTGAATTTTAATTTTATTTTACTTAAAACATTTTTTGTTTGAAATTTTAGAATTGAGGATATCATTATGTATTACTTACATAATAAAAAATAAAACTAACACATTCAATTAAAATATTCAAGCAAATGCCAACACATTAGATAGCTTAGATAAAATGAACAAATTCTTAGAAAGACAGAAACTACTGAAATTGACTTGAGAAATAGCATATACTTATAACTGAATAGACAAGTAAAGAGATTACATTGGTGCTCAAAACACTACCCACAAAAACAAGTCCCAGCCAGGATCAGTTCATTGATAAATTCTGTGAAATATTTAAAGAAGAATTAATGCCAATTATTCACAACTCTTCCAAAAAATAGAAGAGGAGGGAACACATCCCAACTCATTCTAAAGGGTCACTATGACCCTGATGAAATCCAGACAATGATCACAAGGAAAGAAAACTATAGATCAATGTCTTTTATGCATACATCCTCAACGAAATACTAGTAAACCAAATACAGCAACATAAAAAACATAACCAAGTGTGATTTATCTTAGGAATGCAAGGTTGGTTTGACATTGAACAGTCTATTAATGTAATATGCTACACCAATGTTGCGGGAAGTCAGGGACCCCAAACGGAGGGACCTGCTGAAGCTGTGACAGAAGAACATAAATTGTGAAGATTTCATGGACATTTATTAGTTCCCCAAATTAATACTTTTATAATTTCTTACGCCTGTCTTTACTACAGTCTCTGAACATAAATTGTGAAGATTTCATGGATATATATCACTTCCCCAGTCAATACTCTTGTGATTTCCTGTGCCTGTCTTTAATCTCTTAATCCCATCATCTTCATAAGCTGAGGATGTATGTTGCCTCAGGACCCTGTGATGATTGCATTAACAGCACAAATTATTCATAAAGCATATGTGTTTAAACAATATAAAATCTGGGCACCTTGAAAAAAGAACAGGATAATAGCAATGTTCAGGGAATAAAGGAGATAACCACTGGGCCTGACTGCCTGAGGGGCCGGACAGAACAGAGTCATATTTCTCTTCTTACAAAAGCAAATAGGAGAAATATCACTGTATTCTTTTTCTCAGCAAGGAACAGCCCTGAGAAAGAGATTGCATTCCTAGGGGGAAGTCTCTAAAATGGCCTCTCTAGGAATATCTGTCTTACATGGTTGCAGATAAGGGATGAAATAAGCCCCAGTCTCCTGTAGCGCCCCCAGGCCTATTAGGATGAGGAAATCCCTGCCTAGCAAATTTTAGTCAGACCAGTTGTCTGCTCTCAAACCCTGTCTCCTGATAAGATGTTATCAATGACAGTGCATGCCCAGTGGGACATGAAACTTCATTAGTAATTTTAATTTCACCCTGGTCCTGTGATCTTGCTCTGCCCCCATTTGCCTTGTGATATTTTATTGTCTTTTGAAGCATGTGATCTCTGTGACCCACACCCTATTTGTACACTGCCTCCCTTTTGAAATCCATAATAAAAACTTGCTGGTTTTGCGACTTGGGGGGAATCATGGAACCTGCTGACATGTGATGTCTCCCCCGTTCACCCAGCTTTAACATTTTTCTCTTTTGTACTCTTTCCCTTTATTTCTCAGACTGGCTGACACTTAGGGAAAATACAAAAGAACATACGTTGAAATATCGGGGGCTGGTTCCCCTGAGACACCAAAAGAATAAAGGTGATTGTATCAGTAGACACAGAAAAAGTATTTGACAAAAACCTGACAATCTTTCATGATAAACACACTCCATAAACTAGGATAGAAGAAAACTTCCTAACTTGATAAAGGACGCATGTGAAGACCCACAGCTAATGCCATATTTAATGGTGAAAAGGCAGAATGCTTTCCCCAAAACAAAGATGTCTGTTTTCACCATTTCTATTCAGCATTATGCTGGTGGTTCTAGCCAATTAGGCCAGAAGAGAAAAAAGAAAGAACAGAAAATGGAAAAAATAAAAGAAAGAAAAGGCACTCAGATTGGAAAGGAGTGAGTAAAACTATCTCTATTTGCAGATGATGTGATCTTGTATATAGAAAATCCTGGCTGGGCGTGATGGCTCACACCTGTAATTCCAGTACTTTGGAAGGCCGAGGCATGTGGATCACTTGAGGTCAGGAGTTTGTGACCAGCCTGACCAACATGGTGAAACCCTGTCACTACTAAAAATACAAAATTAGGCGGGCATAGTGGAGAGCACCTGTACTCCCAGTTACTCAGGAGGCTGAGGCAGGAAAATTTCTTGAACCTGGGAGGCAGAGGTTGCAGTGAGCCAAAATTGCACCACTGCACTCCAGCCTGGGTGACAGAGTGAGACTCCAACTAAAAAAAAATCCTAAAATATTATGCATTTCTTCTAGATTTTCTAGTTTATTTGTGTAACGGTGTTTATAGTATTCTCTGACGGTAGTTTGTATTTCTGTGGGATCAGTGGTGATATTCCCTTTAACAATTTTTATTGTGTCTGTTTGATTCTTCTCTATTTTCTTCATATTAATCAGGCTAGTGGTCTATCTATTTTGTTATTCTTTTCCAAAAACCAGCTCCTGGATTCACTGATTTTTTTGAAGGGTTTTCTGTGTCTCTATCTCCTTCAGTTCTGCTCTGATCTTAGTCATTTCTTGTTGTCCACTAGCTTTTGAATTTGTTTGCTCTTGCTTCTCTAGTTCCTTTAATTGTGATGTTAGGGTGTCGATTTTAGATCCTTCCTACTTTCTCCTGTGGGCATTTAGTGCTATAAATTTCCTTCTAAACACTGCTTTAGCTGGGTCCCAGAGATTCTGGTGCACTGTGTCTTTGTTGTCATTGGTTTCACAGAACTTCTTTATTTCTGCCTGAATTTCATTATTTATCCAGTAGTCATTCAGGAGCAGGTTGTTCAGTTTCCATGTAGTTGTGCAGTTGTGAGTTTCTTAATCCTGAGTTCTAATTTGATTACACTGTGGTCTGAGAGACTGTTCTGATTTCTGCTCTTTTGCATTTGCTGAGTGTTTTACTTCCAATTATGTGGTCAATTTCAGAATAAGTGTGACGAGGTGCTGAGAAGAATGTATATTCTGTTGATTTGGGGTGGATAGTTCTGTAGATGTCTAGTAGGTCCACTTGGTCCAGAGCTGAGTTCAAGTCCCAAATATCCTTGTTAATTTTCTGTCTCATGGATCTGTCTAATATTGGCAGTGGGGTGTTAAACTCTCCCACTATTATTGTATGGGAGTCTAAGTCTCTTGGTAGGTCTCTAAGAACTTGCTTATGAAGCTGGGTGCTCCTGTATTGGGTACATATATATTTAGGAATAGTTAGCTCTTCTTGTTGCATTGATTCCTTTACGATTATGTAATGCCCTTCTATGTGTCTTTTGATCTTTGTTGGTTTAAAGTCTGTTTTATCAGAGATGAGGATTGCAACCCTGCTTTTTTTTTTTTTTTTTTTTTTTTTTTTTGCCTTCCATTTGCTTGGTAAATATTCCTCCATCCTTTTATTTTGAGCTTATGTGTGTCTTTGAATGTGAGATGGGTCTCCTGAATACAGCACACTGATGGGTCTTAACACTTTATCCAATTTGCTAGTCTGTATCTTTTAATTGGGGGCATTTAACCCATTTACATGTAAAGTTAATATTTTTATGTGTGTATTTGATCCTGTCATTATGATGCTAGCTGGTTATTTTGCCCATTAGTTGATGCAGTTTCTTCATAGTATTGATGGTCTTTGCAATTTGGTGTGTTTTTGCAGTGACTGGTACCAGTTTTTCCTTTCCGTATTTAGTGCTTCCTTCAGAAGGTCTTGTAAGGCAAGCCTGATGGTGACAAAATCTCTCAAAATTTGCTTGTCTGTAAAGGATTTTATTTCTCCTTTGCTTATGAAGCTTAGTTTGGCTGCATATGAAATTCTTGGTTTAAAATTCTTTTCTTTAAGAATATTGAATATTGGCCCCCACTCTCTTCTGGCTTGTAGGGTTTCTGCAGAGAGATCTGCTGTTAGTCTGATGGCCTTCCCTTTGTGAGTAACCTGACCTTTCTCTCTGGCTGCCCTTAACATTTTTTCCTTCATTTCAACCTTGGCGAATCTGATGATTATGTCTTGGAGTTGCTCTTCTCGAGGAGTATCTTTGTGGTGTTCTCTATATTTTCTGAATTTGAATGTTGGCCTGGCTTACTAGGCTGGGGGAGTTCTCCTGGATATTTTCCTGAAGAGTGTTTTCCAACTTAGTTCCATTCTCCCCATCACTTTCGGGCACACCAATCAAATGTAGGTTTGGTCTTTTCATATAGTCCCATATTTCTTGGAGGCTTTGTTCGTTCCTTTTCACTCTTTTGTCTCTAATCTTGTCTTCACACTTTATTTCATTAAGTTGATCTTCAGTCACTGATATCTTTTCTTCCACTTGATCAATTTGGCTATTGATACTTGTGGATGCTTCACGAAGTTCTTGTGCTGTGCTTTTCGGCTCCATCAGGTTACTTATGTTCTTCTTTAAACTGGTTATTCTAGTTAGCAGTTCCTGTAACCTTTTTTCAAGGTTCTTAGCTTCCTTGCACTGGGTTAGAACGTCCTCCTTTAGCTCAGAGGAGTTTATTATTACCCACCTTCTGAAGCCTACTTCTGTCAATTCATCAAACTCATTCTCCATCAAGTTTGTTTTCTTGCTGGCAAAAAGTTGTGATCCTTTGGAGGAGAAGAGGAATTCTGGCTTTTGGAATTTTTAGCCTTTTTGCACTGGTTTGTCCCCATCTTCATGGATTTATCTACCTTTGGTCTTTGATGTTGGTGAACTTCAGATGGACTTTTGTGTGGACATCCTTTTTGTTGATGTTGATGCTATTGCTCCCTGTTTGTTAGTTTTTCTAACATTCAGGCTCCTCTGCGGCAAGTCTGCTGGAGTTTTCTGGAGGTCCACTCCAGACCCTGTTTGCCTGGGTATCATCAGCAGAGGCTGCAGAACAGCAAAGATTGCTGCCTGTTCCTTGCTCTGGAAGCTTCATCCCAGAGGGGCACCTGCCAAATGCCAGGTGGAGCTCTCCTGCCTGAGGTGTCTGTCGACCCCTGCTGAGACATGTCTCCCAGTCAGGACACAGAGAGTTCAGGGACTCACTTGAGGAGGCAGTCTGTCCCTTGCAGAGCTTGAGCACTGTTCTGGGAGATCTGCTGCTCTCTTCAGAGCTGGCAGGCAGGAAAGTTTAAGTCTGCTGAAGCTGTGCCCACAGGTGCTCCTTCCCCCAGATGTTTTGTCCCGGGGAGATGGGAGTTTTATCTGTAATCCCCTGACTGGGGCTGCTGCCTTTCTTTCACAGATTCCCTGCCCAGAGAGGAGGAATCTAGTCAGGCAGTCTGGCTACAGTGGCTTTGCCAAGTTGCGGCGGGCTCTGCCAAGTTTGAACTTTCTGGAGGCTTTGTTTACACTGTGAGGGGAAAACTGTCTACTCAAGCCTCAGTAATGGTGGATGCCCTTCCCCCCACCAAGTTCAAGCTTCCCAGTTTGACTTCAGACTGCTGTGCTGGCAGTGAGAATTTCGAGCCAGTGGATCTTAGCTTGCTGGACTCCATGGGGGTGGGATCCACTGAGCTATACCTCTTGACTCCTTGGCTTCAGCCTGCTTTCCAGGGGAGAGAACAGTCTGTCTCACTTGTGTTCCGGGTACCACTGGGGTATGAAAAAAAAAAAAAAAACTGCAGCAGCTCTGTGTCTACCCAAATGGCCACCCAGTTTTGTTCTTGAAACCCAGGGCCCTGGTGGTGTAGGTACCTGAGGGAATCTCCTGGTCTGTGTTTTGCAAAGACCATGGGAAACGCATAGTATCTGGGCTAGAGTACAGCATTCCTCATGGCACAGTCCCTCATGGCTTCCCTTGGCTAGGGTATGGAGTTCTCTGACCCCTTCTGCTTTCTGGGTGAAACGACACCCTACCCTGCTTTGGCTCACCCTCTGTGGGCTGCACCCACTGTCTAACCAGTCCCAATGAGATGAGCCAGGTACCTCAGTTGGAAATGCAGAAATCACCTGCCTTCTGCATTGATCTTGCTGGAAGCTGCAAATCGGAGCTGTTCCTGTTTGGTCATCTTGCCAGCCACCTCTTTTTCTTTTTTAGAGATGGAGTTTCACCATGTTTCCCAGACTGAAGGGGAGGTGCTATTCATAGGTACGATCATAGTGCACTACAATCTCAGATTCCTGTGCTCAAGTTACTTTCTTGCTTCACCTTTTCAAATAGCTGGGACTATAGGTGTGTCACTGTGCCCAACTCTTGTTAACCTTTTCAGTGGTTGCCCTGGAGTTTGCAATATACATTTACAACTAATCCAAATCCACTTTCAAATAACACCATACCACTTTGTGGGTAACAAAATGCCTTATGGCAGAATATTCCCAAATGTTTCCTCTCATCCCTCTGGTCATTGCAGTCATTCATTTCACTCATCAGTAAATTTTGCATACTGAATGCAAGTGATTTACTTGTATTTACTATTACTTATATGAACAAACTGCTATCCATTAGATAGAATAAGAAAAGAAAAAATTTATTACCTACACTTATTCCTCCTAATGCTCTTTGTTTACATAGATCTGAGTTTCTGATTTATATCATTTTCCTTTTCTCTGAAGAACTTCTTTTAACATTTCTTGCAAGTCAAGTTAGTGGCAACAAATTACTTCAATTAAAAATATTTTTTTCTATGTGGTGTACAGCATGATGTTTTGAAATATATATACATTGTGGAGTGACAGAGTCAAGCTAATTAATATATACATACTAATTCTTTGCAGTGAGAACACTTAAAATCTACTCTTTGCAATTTCCTCAAGTATACAATACCTTGTTATTAATTGTTGTCTTCATGTTGCACAATAGAGCTCTATAACTTGTTATTTCTGTGTAACTGAAATTTTGTGTATTTTGCCCAACATTTCCCCAATTCCTCCCAAGCCGTGACTACCAGCCCCTGGTAACTACCATTCTACTCAACTTTTTGTTTTTTTAGACAGAGTCTCGCTCTGTTGCCCAGGCTGGAGTGCAGTGGTGCAATCTTGGCTCACTGAAAGCCTCCTGGGTTCAAGCAAATCACCTGCTTCAGCCTCTCAAGTTGCTGGGATTACAGCTGTGTGCCACCCTGCCTGCCTAATTCTTTTGTATTTTTAGTAGAGATGGGTTTAATCATGTTGACCAGGCTATTCTTGAACTCATGACCCCAAGTGATCCACCTGCCTCAGCCTCCCAAAGTACAGGGATTACAGGCATGAGCCACCACACCTGGCCTACTTAAATTCTATAAATTCAACTTTTTAAGATTCCACATATGAGTGAGAGCATGCAGTATTTGTCTTTCTGTTGCTGTTTACATAATGTCCTCTAGGTTCGTCTATGTTGCTGTCTATATTGACAGTTTCTTTCTTTTTCAAGGCCGAATAGTATTCTATCATATATATATGTATAATATATATATACGTATTCTATCATATATATGTGCATATATATGTACATATATACATATATGTTTGTATATATGTACATATATTCTATCATATATACTCTATCATATATGTACATATATGATAGAATACTATTTGGCATATATATTATATATGTACATGTATATTCAATCATATATTCTATCATATATGTACATATATGGTAGAATGCTATTCAGCATATGTATTATATATTATATATAGTATATGTATATATCATATGTATTTATATATAGTATATATATATACACATATATATGTATTATATTTTTATGTATTTATATTTATATTTTATGTATATATACATAAATATTTATTTTTATGTATATATACATAAATATTTATATTTATGTATATACATATTTTATGTATATATACACATATATCATGTATATGTGAATATATACATATATGTGATATATCCATGATATATACTGTATATATCATATGTATGTGATATATATATACATGATATATGTGATATATACATGATATATACTGTATATACATATACTATATATAATATATGTGTATATATATCATATATTCCTTATCCAGTCATTCATTGAAAGACAGCGATATCCATTCCATATCTTGGCTATTATGAGTAATGCTGTAGTGCAGCTAGAGGCGCAGCTATCTCTTCAGTATACCGACTTCATATTTTTTGGATGTGTACCCCGATAGTGGGATTTCTGGATCATATGGTAGTTGTTTTTTATTTTTAGGGGAACCTCAATACTGTTTTCCGTAAGGTCATTCCCACCAACAGTATACTGTGTTCCCTTCTCTCCACATTCTTACCAACACTTTTTAACTTTCACCTTTTTGATAATAGCCATCCTAGCAGGTATAAGATGATATCTCATTATGGTTTGGGTTTGCATTTTCCTGTTGATTAGTGATGTTGAGCATTTTTTTCATATATTTGTTGGTCATTTGTATGTCTTCATTTGAGAAATATCTATTCACGTCATTTGCTCATTTTTAAATTGGGCTATTTATTTTCCTATTATCGAGTTTGAGTTTTTTATATATTCTGGATATTAACTTCTTATCAGATAAAAAGTTTGTAAATATTTTCTCTTGTTCTGTAGATTGTCTCTTCACTCTGTTGATTGCTTTCTTTTCTGTGCAGGAGCTTTTTAGTTTGATGTGATCCCATTTTTTAATTTTTCTTTTGTTGCCTGTGTTTTTGGAGTCATCTCCAGACGAGTGTCATCGAGCTTTCTCCCTGTGTTTTGTTCAAGTAGTTTTACAGTTTCAAGTTTTACTTTTAACTCTTTAATCTAATCTGAGTTAGTTTTTGCATATGGTTTGAGATGAGTCCAGTTTCATTCTGCCACATAGCTATAATCTAGCAACAAACTATCCAAAAAAGAAATCAAGAAAACTATCCCATTTACCATAGCTACTAAAAAGCCAAAATGGTTAGGAATAAATTTAACCAAAGAAGTGAAAGGTCTGTACACTGAAAACTATAAGACATTCATGAAAGGAATTGAAGAACAATTAGATGGAAAAATATCCTATGTTCAAGGGTTGGAAAAATTAATATTGTTAAAATGTCCACATACCCAAAACTGTCTACAGAGTCAGTGCAATCTCTTTCAAAATCCAAATAACATTTTTCACAGAAATAGAAAAAATAACACTAAAATTTGTATGGAAGTACAAGAGACCCTGAATAACCAAAGCAATCTTGAGCAAAAGGCACAAAGATTGCAGCATCACACCACCTGGTTTCAAAATTTACTACACATCTATGCTATGGTTTGAATGTGTCCTCCCCAATATTTATGTTGAAATTTAATCCCCAATGCCATTATGTTAAGAGTTGGGGTCATTTAGGAAGCTCTGCCTTCAAGTTTAGGATTAGTGCCTTATACAAGAATTAGAGGGAACTAGCTAGGCCCATTTTGCCTTTTTGTATTCCACTATGTGAGGACCTGGCACCCAAGGCACTATCTTGGAAGCAAAGAGAGCCAGCCTTCATTAGAAATTGAATTTATCAGTGTCTTGATCTCGGACTTCCCAGCCTCCAGAACTGTGAGAAATAAATTTCCGTTCTTTGTAAAATTATCTGGTCTAAGATATTTTGTTACAGCAGTGGGAATGGGCTAAGACACCATACTAATCAATACATCATAGTACTAGCATAGAAACGGACACATAGACCAATGGAGCAGTGTAAAGAGTCCAGAACTAAATCTATGCATTTATAGTATATTGACTTTTGTCATAGATGCCAAAAACACACAATGGGGAAAGGACAGTCTTTTCAATAAATGGTTTTGAAAAACCTCAATTTTTTTTTTTTTTTTTTTTTTTTTTTTTTTTTGGTCTAAGAAGTCTTTATTGCTTTCTCACTTTTTTTCTCAACTTAAAATCTTTCAGGGTACAGTATTCTGTCCTGGTGGGTTTTTTTTCTTTTAACACTTTAAATATTTCACTCTGCTCTCTTCATTGTATGGTTTTTGAGGAGAAGTCTGACATAATTCTTACCCTTGTTCCTGCTGTAGGTAAAGTGCTTTTTCCCTTCTAGCTTCTTTCAAAAATTTATCTGTCTTTGATTTCTGCAATTTGAATATTGTATTGCTAGACATAGATTTTTTTGGTATTTATCCTTCTTGGTCTTCTCTGAGCTTCCTGGATATATGGTTTGGTATCTGTCATTAATTTTGGAAAATCCTCAGCCATTATTACTTTAAACATTTTCTCTGTTCCTTTTTGTCTTCTTCTGCTATTCCTATTAAACAAATGTGACACCCCTTTAAAATTATCCCATAGTTCTTAGATATTCTGTTCTGTCTTTTTCATTTTTTTCCCTTTGCATTTATTGTTTTGGAGGTTTCTATTGACCTTTCTTTAAATTCCCAGATTCTTTCCTCAGTTGTGTCCAATCTGTTGATGAGCCCATAAAAAGGACTCTTCATTTTTGCTATAGTGCTTTTGATTTCTGGCATTTGTCTTTGATTCTTTCTTAGAGTTTCCATTGCTCTGCTTACATTATCATCTTTTCTTGCAATGTATCTTTTTTTTTTTTATCATCTTTTCTTGCATCTTGTTGTTTGTTTTCTTTCCCATTAGAGCATGTTAACTATAGTTGTTTTAAATTCCTGGTCTGATTATTAGAAAATCTCTGCCCTATCTGAGTCTGGTTCTGAAGCTTGCTCTATCTCTTCAAAATGTGCTTTTGTCTTTTAGTATACTTTTTTTTTTTTTTTTTGAGATGGTGTCTTACTCTGTTGCCCAGGCTGGAGTGCAATGGTGTGATCTCGGCTCACTGCAACATCCACCTCCCGAGTTGAAGCAATTATCCTGACTCAGCCTCCCAAGTAGCTGGGATTACAGGTGCCCGCCACTATGCCCAGCTAATTTTTGTATTTTTAGTCGAGATGGGGTTTCACCATATTGGCCAGGCTAGTCTTGAACTCCTGACTTTGTGATCCAGCCACCTCGGCCTCCCAAAGTGCTAGGATTACAGGCTTGAGCCACCAGCCTTATCATTATTTTGTGAAAGCTGGATGTGATATACTGGATAGAAGGAACTGAGGTAGTAGGCCTTTATGTGAAGTTTCATGTTTATCTGACTACGAGGTAGACTGCATTTACTGTATCTGTGGCTAGAGACTTCTTAAATATGGTTTGAGATGTGTAGTTATTTTGGTTGTAATCTTTTGTTATTATACAGGAGCTCTTCTGATCTTCTGGTGAGATATGGGGAGGGGTAGTGCATTCTATAGACCCATAATTAGGTCTCCGACTTTCATGAGCCTGTGCCCTTGGGCTGTGACTTCTGTCTCACCCTTCCCCATTTGATGAGACAACAAAGCTAGAAAGGGCCAGGATTGGTTATTTCCCTTCCCCAACATAGAAGGCTGGAGTGGGCTGGAGTTGGGTATTTTCTTTCTCCCAGTTTGATTAGGCACTAGTAAATGACAAATTGATTAGGCTCTAGTAAAATACTTTCCATGAGGGCAGGCCTTGTTAAACATAACACAGTCATCTGGGTATATTTAAAAATGGCTACTTTCCTCTTCCCCCTGCTGAAATCACAAGGGGACTTTCCTCTGATCTTCACTGTGACAACCTGGTAGGACTTCTAGAGGTAAAATGTATGAAAGTGTGTCCCCTCCTTCCAAAAGTGGACCTCTCTGGGGTTTTAAACTCTTAAACTTACTGAACCTCCAGCAATCTGTTAATTACAGTAACATATTTTATACATATAATACATATTATACTATATATCTCTATATAAAATATATGTACCCATTAATAGTTACTGTAAGGATATACCTGTATGTGTGTATATATATGTGTGTGTGTGTGTATATATACACACATAAACCTAGATGGTGTAGCCTACTACACACTTAGGCTATATAATATAGTCTATTGCTCCTAGGCCACAAATCTGTGTATCATATTACTGTATTGAATACTGCAGGCAATTGTGGCACAGTGTTAAGTATTTGTGTATCTAAACATAGCTCAACATAGAAAAAGTATAGTCAACATATGGTATTATAATCTTAGGGGACCACTGCTGTATATGTGGTTCCAGTTGTTGACTGAAATGTCATTATGTGGCATTATGACTGTATAATTTTACCTTTTCCTCTCTTTTGCCTTTTCAGGTTCTTGAGAATAATTGAGAATTTGCTTCCAGATTATTAGTAATTTTTTTCTTAACAAAATACCTCATCCATCTATAAAATCCTTTTTATGTGTTACATTATACCTCAAAGCCATATTATCAAGAGTTATCTAGATTTAGTGTAAAATAACTTTTATTAGTTTTATTTCTCATAGCTGTTTCTTAGTAAGTCATTCACTTGAGCTTTATATTCTGATTTTTAAGAAACAGAATGCTTAGAATCAGAACAGGAGTGGTAATGAGTACTTCCATGTCTTGTTATAAACACTTTTGGTAATTATTGCCAAATTGCTTTCCAAAAAAATTGTGCTGATTTAACTGCTATCTGAATTTTATGGGTGTTTCAATTTTTCCATTCCCTCTTTTTTCATATTGAATATTTTCATTCTTTCTGTTATCTGGCATGTTGTATTTGAAACCTAGTTTGTCATTTATGTTTTAATTGCATTATTTAATTATTAAGTTTAAATTTTATAATGTAATTATGCAACTTTTTTATTTCATGTATTGCCAGTTTGGGTCATTTGTCTATTTTTCTATTGGAGTATCTATATACTTTATTGCTTTGTAAGATTGCTTTATATATTAAGGATATTAGATCATCTTATTTTATCTGGTTGATATGTTTTTAGATTTATTTATGTTGCTTTCTGTTTGGCACCAGATCAATGCTTGTTGGCATTTTGTTAGGGAAATCATTAGGAGCATGGACTTTGTATTGAATCTCCAGCACAGGCCAGGTATGGTGGCTCAAGCCTGTAATTCCAGCACTTTGGGAGGCTGAGGCAGGCAGATCATTTGAGGCCAGCGAAACACTGTCTCTACAAAAAAATACAAAAATTAGCTGAGTGTGGTGGTGTGCACCTGCAGTCACAGCTACTTGGGGCACTGAGGTGGGAGGATTGCTAGAGCCTAGAAGGTTGAGGCTGCAGTGAGCTGAGATCGCACCACTACACTCCAGCCTGGATGACAGAGCGAGACTCTATCTCAAAAAAGAAACCCCAGCTCAGCCACTTGCTCATTGTGTAATCTTGGGAAATTGCTTAATAACTTTTAGCTCTTGTTAAAACTGATATAAAACAATAGTGTCAACTTCATGGGGTTGTTGAGAGAAATTACTTAAAAGGTTTAGCATAGTATCTGTCATAATTTAGTAAACAATCATTTCTTGCTGTTACTGTTTGTATTTTTTTTAAACAGTGACCAAAGCAGAAATAAAGGGAATGATGTGAAATTAATGAATATATAAGTTATATTTGTTGCCCTCTCTGGCCTTTTCACATGTACCTTTCCCTCTGTGAAACTCCCCCACCCCCACCCCTTTTATGGGTAGCATATTTAATATATAATCTTATTCTCTTTTTGTTTAATGTCTTGGGAATGTGTTGAATACTCATTGCGTTGGTTTTCATTTAAGTATACTTTTCAAATATGTAAATAAAGCTCAGTAAATAGAGGACTGTTTTCAGATGCAGTGTATAATTTTACTAAGTTGCTTTTTCCTACTTACGTAACAGTGGCAATTATTGAAGTAGGAGATACATCAAGTGAATAAATGGGTGTTTCAAGCTCTGAATATGCCATGAAGATCTTACTTCTTTTTTTGATTAGTGACATTTTTCTCTTCCAAAAGTTAAGAGGAATGGGAATGTGAGCCTTCCATGGGGAAGTCTTACTTGTGTTGTTACTTTTTATATGTTTTACATATCTGTCTATTCTGTGGTTGAATAAAATATGTCCTTCCTATGACCACCAGTGCAACTTTTGTACATATGCTACCCATTATACTCAGATCTCCTTTCTAAAACCTCACATGTAGAAATGAATGTAAAATTTGTACTCTTTTACCTTTGAAAAACTTGCAATAATCACCATATCTTTATGATCATTAGATTAGCGAATGGTTAAATCCTCATGAAATTCTTTTATAAGCTGTTTGTAGTTTTCAGGCATTCAATCATTCATGCCTCATAGAAGGCAAAAAAAATTGGTCATTGATGAAATAGAAGTAAGATAGAGTCACTGTTGTATTGCTACTCAGTCTATTAATGCAGAAGTAAGCTAGATTTATAATATATATACAGTATATTTATATTTAATATGTACTAAAATATAATATACATAATATGACTATAAATTTATATTATATACTTATGTTTTACATATAAATTTATTTAATATATAGATTTATATGTATATAAAAACATAGGATGTGATTTTTCATTATTTGTTTTTACAGGAACAGAATGCTTGTGTTTGAAAAGGAAGCATAAAAGATCATGTAGTCCAACACTCTCATTTTACAAATAATAACTTAGAAAGGCAGCACATGGCTTACTCAAAGTCTCATGTGGGAGAACCTGTTGAAGAATCCAGGGCTGTGTTCATGAGACCACATTTCCTATGACTATAGTCATGTTTGCACTCAATTTCAAGCCCTTTTTATTTTAACTTTATTTTTAATTTCACAGTTATTTCTTTACATGGTTAAGCCAGTTCAAGATTTTCCTATTTAATAACTTGGCAGATTTCCTTTAAACAAGAGCCATCTTATTAGACACTGAAGCTACTAAAAATTATTAAGGTTGCTTTCACTGAAAGTGTGCAAAAACAACCACACTAGTACTTGCAGTGTTACCTATATTCCCATCTTATGGCCCTAGTAGAAGAATAAGTAGTCACTTTATTTCTCCTTCACCTGTCCCCTTCAGGAAGTGTCATGCCACATACCTGTTGCAGACTTTCAAATTGTGTGCTGTATTCAAAGGAACTCAAGACCATCATAATTAACTTGGGCTCAATTGTTAAGATTGAAAATGATGTTTTCAATCTCATTATTAAACAACTTTCTTATTAAACAACATATTAAAAATACAGCTAGCTCTGTGTAATTACATGGATCATTGTACCCCCTGGATAATACTATTAGGTTGGTGCAAAAGTAGTTGTGGTTTTTGCCATTGAAAGAATGGCAAAAATGCGATTACTTTTGCACCAACGTAGTAATTTTCTTTCCCACTCTTTGAGAGGTATATGGTTTGGCAATCTCTATGGTAAGTTGTTCTATTAGTCCATTCTCATACTGCTATAAAGAACTATCCAAAACTGAGTAATTTATAAAGGAAAGAGGTTTGACTCACAGTTTATCATGGCTGAGGAGGCTTCAGGAACCTTCAATCATAGAGGAAGGTAAAGGGGAAGCAAGGCACTTTCTTCACAAGGTGGCAGGAAGGAGAAGTGCTGAGTGAGGGGGGAGGAGTCCCTTATAAAACCATCAGATCTCTGAGAACTCACTTGCTATCATGAGAACAGCATGGGGGAAACTGCCCCCATGATTCAGTTACCTCCATCTCATCCCTCCCTTGACACATGGGGATTATGGTGATTATAATTCAGGATGAAATTTGGATGCAGACACAGAGCCAAACCATATCAGTTGTTCTTAAGAGATCCTACACTCACCTCTTGGTAATTAGTGCTTGCCCTGTGTCAACAGTGTCTCTTCAAATTGCTAAAAGGTCAGAATGTACATAAGGTATTAAGATGAAACCATCTCCTGACTGAGATAAAAGGCAGGCTTAAGCTATCAGTGTTTAATGGCATATATCTCTTATGTGGAAAGGCTAAGATATTTACTTCCATCATCTTTATGCTAACTCCATGAATATCTAGCAGATAGTAGGTGCTTTATCACAAATACTCTTGAGGTCAGCATCCTTCTTTGCTTGGTTACCTGACCTTCTATGATAAAAGCGAATGCCTGATTAGTTGTTTCCTGACAGCCCTCAGTAAAGGAGGGTATAACTTGGGATAACTTTTTAGTGCTGTTCTTTGGCTCTGAGATGTTCTTGTTCCTGTTTTAGCTTATTCTCTTCTTTTGCTCCATGAACTCTAGTCTTTCTTCGTAGATTAATTTCATCCCTCATTTAGTAATCCTAAATATTTTTTCAGTGCTTTACTATGTGACAATCACTGTTATTCATGCTTAATGTACATTAGTAAACAAAACAGACAAAAACCTCTGCCCTTGTGGATCTTAAATTCTAGTTGGGTGCAGGAGGCAGACAGACAATTAAAGAAATGTGTACTAAAATAAATGTCTACATTTTATAATATATTAGGAGTTAACTGCTATTAAAAAAAATAACCCAGCAGAGTAAGGGGGATTGGAAATGCTAGGGAAGACAAGGGTACAGTCACAGTTTCAATAGGTCAGAGTAGGTCTCAGGGAGAAGAAGACATCTAAGTAAACATATGCAGAAGAAAGGGAAGCTGACAATGCAGATATCCTAGGGGAAAATGGTACAAAGGCCTTATGATAAATGTATACCTGGTTTTTAAGAAGAACAGAGAAGCAGGCCAGTATTGCTGTAGTTGAGTGAGGTGGAGAAGGGTAGCAGGAGGTCAGAAAGGAAATGAAGGTTAGGTCCTGTAGGGCATTTTAGGCCACTGTGAACACATTGGATTTTACTCTGAGTAAAACAGGAAACCACCAGATGGTTTTGAATAGAGGAGTGACATGGTATGACTTCTATCTTTAAAAGCTCATTTTGGCTGTTATATACAGAATAGGCTGTATAGAGCCACAGATGAAAGCAGAGAGAATAATTAGAAGGCTGTTACAGTAATACGGCCTGGGGAAAATGGTGGCTCACATCAGATGGTAGCAGCTATAGGAATGAGGTATGGTAGATTTCCAGATACACAGTCATGCATCTCATAATCACGTTTCAGTCAATGACTGGACCACATATAACAATGGTGGTCCCATAAGATTATAATACCATATTTTTGCTTTACTTTTTCTATGTTTAGATACACAAATACTTAGGATTGTGCTACAATCACCTACCATATTCAGTATAGCAACATGCCGTGCAGGTTTGTAGCCTAGGAGCAATGGATGATAGCATGTAGTCGAGGTGTGTAGCAGGTATACCATCTATGTTTATGTAAATTTACTGTGTGACGTTTATATGACAGCAAAATAGTCTAACAGCACATTTCTCAGAACACATCCCCATCACTAAGCAACACGTGACTGTAATTTAAACATGAAGCCAATAGTATTTCCCAATAGGAAATGAGTTGTGTGAGAAAGGAGTTGAGGAAAACCTCAAGGTTTCTGGCCTCAGCAACCAGAAAGATGAAGTTGCAGCAATTAAAATGAGGAAGATTTCAGGTAGAATAAGTTCAGGTGGGGCCTGGGGGAGTGGTGAGGGAAATCAGTAATTCAGTTTTGAACACGTTAATTTAGAGATACCTATGAGTCATCCCCCATGGAAATGCTATGTAAGTGTTGGAGTTTAGAAGAGAAAACTAGAGAGAAAAATTTGAGAGTGGTAAGATGTACAGGTGATATATAAAGCCCTGAGAGTGACTAAGATAACCACTGGGGAATGGCTTTCGTTAGAGAGCAGGATCAGAGTCAGCCTACGGGCACTGCAATATTTAGAAGTTGGGGAAAGAGGAGGAACCAGCAAAGAATACAGGGAGGGAGTAGCTGTGAGATAGGAGGAAATTCAAGAAGACCACCGTATCTTCCAAGCAAAAGTGGTAAGCTCATACTCTTTAGGATGCTTTATAATTTGACGAAACCCCTCTGCTTCCAAGTGAGGTCATTGCAATTTTACTGAATTTCCTGGTTTCTCAAGAGAGGAATTTCTTTCCATGAGCTATGAGAAAAGTGATCTACAGTCTCTCCAGCCTGTTCTGACAGCAGCCTCAGATGGCTGTCTGGAGTTTTGAGAGATGTTTGATAGGAGGCCATGGACTTTTGAAGTTTGTAGCTAGCAACCTACAGGAAGGACAGATTCACATATCCCATAGATAGCACCTGGGTCAGGGTCCTGATCAACACTATTTCAGACTGTGTGGGTCCTGAGGCACAAGATTGAAATTTCTGCTGGTCTTACAAGAGAATTTAGGAAAACTGGAATAAGCATTTGTTGAACTGGTAAAATATAAGGTTGTATACTCAATATGCTTCTACTGTTGTGTCAAGGGTGTGATTCCCTTCTGTTTTCTGGTCCAAAAATTAGACCACAAGAAAGGTAGACTGAATAGTCCCTGGAAGAGTTTACCAACCCCATCCTAGATCAGCTACCCTGCATGATATTAAAAGACTGATGGATTTAACCCTCACTTCTGCCCCTGGCAGGCTTACAGTGCCAAGTTGTGGTTTGCAAACTCTAAGACTAACACCTAAGGATTGTGTCCCTGGCCACCAGTTCAAAGTCCAGAGAGCAATGCCAAGTCAAAATCTGACACTAGTTGTGTGTGTGCTTGGGAAAGATGGACAAAGTTCACTATATATACAAAGTGGGTCAACAGTTACAGAGGATAAGGCATGAAGCAGCCCAGAGGCATCTTACAAATGGTTTGCTTGTTGTCTTAGTCAACTTGGATACATCTTAAAGGAAGCCAGTCCTTTGGTACAACTTTGCCTTTGTTTTTTCCCGTTTCTAAATCAACACCTGGGGAAATGCTCCCCATTAATTGCTAGCTCCATATCATTCTTGCCTGTGTACATACATCTCTTCTCCACCACTCAGAACACAGGAAGACTTACCCTAATTGTGATTCTATCTCCTCGTTCTAAACAGTCCTGGAATTTGAAAAACACCTGTCCCTTAGGTATTGCAGGACTCTTTGTGACCCCATGTAACAATGTATAGATGTGTTGCTTAATGATGGGAATACATTTGAAGAAGTCTGTCATTAGGTGATTTTGTCATTGTGTGAACATTGGAGAGTGTATACAAACCTAGGTGGGATAACCTACTACACACTTAGGCTCTGTGGTATAGCCTGTTGCTTTTAGGCTACAAACCTGCACATGTTACTGTACTGAACACTGTAGGCAGTTGTAACTGGTAAGTATTTATGTATCTGAACATATCTAAACATTGAAAAGGTAATGCATTGCATTAAGATGTTACAATGGCTAAGATGTCACTAGGTGATAGGAATTTTTCGGCTCCATTATAATATTACAGTACCACCATCATATATGCAGTCCATAGTTGACCTGATTGTTGTTACTTGGCATGTAACCATATTATCCTTTGTGACACTTGTGATAGGAACATGTACTGGTGGGGAAACCTGAAGGCCTACAGTTGCCCCCTTCCATTGCCAACTCTATAGTGTGTAGCCTTGGATTCTCTTTCTATTTTGGCCCTGCTTGGGTTTCAGTACATCTTGGTTTATATTGGTAAAGTCACATATATGATCCATTTTATCCCCTGCTCAGACAACACAAGCACTACAGACACAATGCACCTCTTTCTTTAATAAAATGAAAAGTACTGTATCCTTTTTAATAGATTCTAGTTTACTTTCTGATTCTAGAAGACCCTCTTTACTACTTTCCAAATCAAGACACATTTGTTCAACTATAAGATCAAGGTTTATTCATTTTTATTATGAATTGTAATCAGTATTTTACCTCTGCCTCAGATATTTGTCCTATAATATTTAGTCTAATTGGTGTTTGCCCCTCATTAAGGGAATTAATGACATTAGCAGGCAGGAAAATGAGGAATAGTCCTTGAGGACTCTATCTCTAACCTTTACTGTGCTAATAAGACAATAATAGGTTAAAATAGATTATTTTCTTTTGTGAATTTCCTTTTTTAACTGACAAGTAAAAATCGTATATAATTATGGTGTACAACATGGTGTTTTGATATAGATATATGTTGTGGAATGGCTAAATCAAGCTATTTTTAACATATGCATTACCTCACATACTTATTTTTGGTGAAAATACTTAAAATCTACTCTCTTAGCAATTCTCAAACATACAATAGGTTGTTATTTACTGTAGTTACCATGATGTACAATAGGTCTCTTGAACTTATTTCTCCTAACCAAAATTTTATGTCTTTGACCAACATCTCCCCAAACTCCTTTCCCTTACCCTTGGTAACCACCATTCTACTCTGTTTTTGTAAGTTCAACTTTATTAGATTCCATATATAAGTTAGATCATGTGGTATTTGTCTTTCTGTGCCTGGCTTGTTTTAATTAACATAACATCCTTCAGGTTCTTCCAAGTTGTTCAAATGACAGGATTTTCTTCTTTATAAAGGATGAATAGCATTTCCTTGTGTGATTATATACCACATTCTCTATCCGTGCATCTACTGATGGACATTTAGGTTGATTCCCACATCTTAGTTTCTGTGAATAATGCTGCAGTAAACATGGGAATGCAGATATCTCAACAAACTGATTTCATTTCCTTTGGATATATACTCAGTAGTGGGTTGCTGGATCATAGGGTAGATCTGTTTTTAATTTTTTATCATAATGGCTGTACTAATTTACATTCTCACTAACATGTACAAGGGTTCCCTTTTCTGCATATCTTCACTGGATCTGGGATGGAGTTTTGTTCTTGTTGCCCAGGCTGGAGTGCAATGGCATGATCCTGGCTCACTGCAACCTTCACCTCCCAGGTTCAAGTGATTCTCCTCCCTTAGCCTCCATTACAGGCACAAGTCACCACACCCAGCTAATTTTTGTATTTTTCGTAGAGACAGGGTTTCAGGAAGTTATCTATCAAGTCCTTTGCCCAGGTTATTTGTTTTCTTATTATTGACTTGTTGGAGTTCCTTATGTTATATTTGATATATTACACTCTTATCAGATGTGAGGTTTGCAAAGATTTTCTTCTATCCTGTAGGTTGTCTCTTTACTCTGTTGTTTCCTTTGCTGTGCAGAAACTTTTTAGTTGATATAATGCTATTTGTCTATTTTTGCCTTTGTTGCTTGTGTTTTTGGAGTTATATCCAAAAATATTATTGCCCAGACCAATGTCATGGAGCTTTTCCCTGTTTTGTTCTACTAGTTTTGCAGTTTCAGATCTTATTTTTACATCTTTAATCCATTTTGAGTTGATTTTTTTTAACCTCTGAACTTTTTATTGGCCTCCTGCTCCCCAAAGAGTACCCTGCTTCTGCTGGCTGAATGTCTCAGAACTTTGGTGTCATTGGTCTCAGACACCACTGTGCCATCCACTCTCTGGCGGGTGGTGCTCTTTTGGATGGTTTGCATGGAGTTACTGCTGTCCGAGGCATCACGAAGATTGAAGTCCTCGATGTCTTCCAGCAGGCGGTGGTAGGTGGTAATCTCAGCCTCCAGCTTGACCTCGATGTTTAGCAGGGCCTCCTACTCCTGGGCCTGGCACTGTCCCTCTGCCCGGGTCTGTGTCAGCTCCTACTCCAGGTGCAGCAGGATCCTGTTGAGTTGCTCCATCTGCAGGGCGTACTGGGCCTCCACCTCCCTCAGGCTGTTCTCCAAGCTGGCCTTCAGATTTCTCATGGAGTCCAGGTCAATCTCCAAGGACTGGACTGTATGTTACAGCTCATCTGTTGAGAGCGTCATCTCAACAGCTCCAACCTTGGCCAACTGCATGGTGACCACTGTGGTGCTCTCCTTAATCTGCTGAGACCAGTATTTGTCCAGCCCTTCTCGGTTCTTCCAGCCAGCTCGTCATATTGGGCCAAGATGTCTGCCATGATCTTGCACAAGGTCCTGAGATTTGGGGACATCTACCTCCACAATCAACCCAGAGCTGATAATCTGGGCTTGTAGGCCTTTCACTTCCTCTTCATGGTTCTTCTTCATTAAGAGCAGCTCCTCCTTGAGAGTCTCCATCTCTGTCTTCAGCTGCAGCCGAGTGACATTGGTGTCATCAATGACCTTGCAGAACCCATAGATGTCGCTCTCCACAGACTGGAACATGGCCAGCTCTGTGTCATACTTGACTCTAAAGTCATCAGCAGCAAGATGGGCATTGTCGATCTGCAGAATGATGTGGACACTGTCCACAGTATTTGCGAAGATCTGAGCCCTCAGGTCCTTGATGGTCTTGAAGTAATGGACCCAGTCTCTGACCTGGGGTCCTGTCTTTTCCGGGTGCTCCCAGATTTTACTCTCCACCTTCCAGCTTTTAGTCTCTGGGCTCCTCACTCTGTCCAGGTAGGAGGCCAGGTGGTCTTCAGGCTTTGTATGGTCTCCTTCTCATTCTGGATGCCTCCCATTCCTGCCAGACCCCTGATCATCCCTGTGGCCAGGCCCCTGGACCCCAAGCAGCCTGGGAAACTGGTGGAGCGGGACACAGAGATCTGGGAATCAGAGCCCACAGTAGCTGCATAGACATTGGTTGTGCTGCTGACCGGCTGGGCGTCATAGCTGGGCACCTGGATGGAGCCCAGGGATGGCTAGTTGGTGCGCAAGGTGGAACAAGTGGTGAAGCTCATGTTGTCTGGGGAGGAGAGTGAGAAGAGAGGACTCAGGCTTTGCTGATAACCTTGAGTTTTGTGTGATGTGAGATGAGGCTCTAATTTTATTTTTCTGAATGTGAATATCTAGTTTTCTCAGCACCATTGAAGAGAATATCCTTTCCTCATTGTGTGTTCTTGGCATCTTTTTCAAAAATAAATTGAGCATAAACTTGTAGCTTTATTTATGGACTCTCTATTTTATTCCATTGGTCTATGTGTCTGTTTTTATGCCAGTACCATGCTGTTTGGTTTACTATAGCTTTGTAGCAGATTTTTAAAATCTGGTAATGTGATGCCTTCAGCATTTTTTTTTTTTTTCCTTATGATTGGTCTGGCTATATGGGAGTCATTTGTGGTTTCGTGCAAATTTTAAGATTTTTTTTTCTATTTCTGTTTAATATGTCACTGGAATTTTAAAAACTCTTTATTATTGTTTTAAATTTTTAATTTTTTAAAAAATCTTTTAGGTTTGGGGGTGCATGGGAAGGTTTGTTATATAGGTAAACTCATATTGCAGAGGCTTGTTTTACAGAGTATTTTGTCACCCAGGTACTAAGCCTAGTGCCCAATAGTGATTTTTTCCTGATCCTTTCCCTCCTCCCGCCCTGCTCCCTCAAGTAGGTCCCAGTGTCTGTTGTTTCTTTCTTTGTGTCCTTGTGTTCTCATAATTTAGCTCCCACTTATAAGTGAGAACGTGCAGTATTTGGTTTTCTGTTCTTGTGTGCTAAGGATAATGGGGTCCAGCTCCATCCATGTTTCTGCATATGACATGATCTTGGTTTTTTATGACTTCATAGTATTTCATGGTATATATGTGCCACATTTTCTTTATCCAGTCTGCCATTGATGGGCATTTAGGTTGATTCAATGTCCTTGCTATTGTGAATAGTGCTGCAGTGAACATTAGCATGCATGTGTCTTTATGGCAGCATGATTTATATTCCTTTGGGTATATACTCAGTAGTGAAACTGCTGGGTGTAATGGTAGTTCCATTTTTAGCTCTTTAAGGCATTGCCACACTGTTTTCCACAATGGTTGAACTCTTTTACACTGTCACCAACAGTGTATAAGCATTCCTTTTTTTCTGCAACCTTGCCAGCACCTGTTATATTTTAACTTTTAAGTAATGGCCTTTCTGACTCATGTGGGGTGGTATCTCATTGTGGTTTTGGTTGGCATTTCTCTAATGATCGGCACTAATGACCTTTTTTTCATGCTTGTTGACCACATGCATGTCTTCTTTTGAAAAGTGTCTGTTCATATCCTTTGCCCACTTTTTAATGTGGTTGTTTGTTTTTTTTCTTGTAAATTTGTTTAAGTTTCTTACAGATGCTGGTTATTGGGCCTTTGTCAGATGCATAGTTTGCAGATATTTTCTCCCACTCTGTAGGTTATGTTTACTCTGTTGATAGGTTCTTTTGCTGTGCAGAAGCTCTTTAAGTTTAATTAGATCTCTTTTGTCAGTTTTTGCTTTTGTTGTGATTGAATTTGACATCTTCATCATGAAATTTTTGACAGTTTCTGTGTCCAGAATGGTATTGCCTAGGTTGTCTTCCAGGTTTTTTATAGTTTTGGGTTTTATGTTTAATTTTATATCCAGCCAAACTAAGCTTCTTCAGTGAAGGAGAAATAATATCTTTTTCAGAGAAGCAAATGCCGAGGTAGTTTTTTACCTCCAGACATGCCTTATAAGAGATCTTGAAAGGAGCACTAAATATGGAGAGGAAAGACCATTACCAGCTGATGCAAAAACACATTTAAGTACACAGACTAGTGACACTACAGGGCAACCACACAAACAAGTTGGCATAATAAGCAGTTAACAACACAATGACAGGATCAAATCCATACATGTCAACACTAACCTTGAATGTAAACCAGCTAAATGCCCCATTTAAAAGGCATAGAATGGCAAGCTAGATAAAGAAACAAGACCCAATGGTATGCTTTCTTCAAGAGACCCATATCACATGCAATGACATGCATAGGCTCAAAATAAAGGGATGGTGAAAAATCTACCAAGCAAATGGAAATCAGAAAAAGCAGGGGTTGTAATCCTATTTGTGGACAAAACAAACTTTAAGCCAACAAAGATCAGAAAAGACAAAGAAGGGCATTACATAATGACAAAGGGCTTAATTCAATAAGAAGACCTAACTATTCTAAATATATATGCACCCAACCCAGGAGGACCCAGATTCATAAAGCAAGTCTTTAGAGACCTATAAAGAGACTTAGACTCCCACACAATAGTAGGGTAAGACTTCAGCACTTCATTGCCAGTATTAGACAGATAATTAAGGTAGAAAATTAATAAAGATATGTAGGACCTGAAAATGTTTAAATTTTAATTTTTGTGAGTACATAATATATGTATATATTTATGGGGTATATGGGATATTTTGATATAGGCATACAATGTGTAATAATCACATCAGTGTAAATGGGGTATCCATCACCTCATGCATTTATCCTTTGTGTTATAAACAACCCAGTTATACTCTTTTAGGTATTTTAAAATGTATAATTAAATTATTACTGGAATTTTGATGATGCTTACATTAAGTCTGTAGATGGCTATGGGTAGTATGAACATTTTAACAATATTAATTCTTTTAATCCATGAACATAGGATATCTTTCTGTTTATTTGTTTCTTCAATTTTTTAAATCAATTTTTTATAGTTTTCAGGGTACAGATCTTTCACCTCTTTGTTAAATTTATTTCTAAGTATTTTATTTTATTTATGTTATTGTAAGTGGGATAGTTTTCTTGTTTTCTTTTTTTGAGTGGTTCATTATTAGTGTATAGAAATGTGACTGAGTTTTGTATGTTGATTTTTGTATCCACCCACTTACTGAATTTATTAGTTCTAACAGGTTTTTGGTGGCATCTTTACGGTTTTCTTTCCGTTTTTTTTTTTTTTTTTTTTGAGATGGAGTCTCACTCTTGTTGCCCAGGCTGGAGTACAGTGGTGCAATCTTGGCTCACTGCAACCTCCACCACCTGGGTTCAAGTGATTCTCTTGCCTCAGCCTCCTGAGTAGCTGGGATTACAGGCGTGTGCCACCATGCCTAATTTTTTATTTTTAGTAGAGATGGGGTTTCACTGTGTTGACCAGGCTTGTCTCAAACTCCTGACCTCAGGTGATCCACCTGCCTTGGCCTCCCAAAGTGCTGGGATTACAGGCATGAGCCACCATGCCTGGTGGATTTTCTATATATAGGATTATTTCATCTGCAAACAGGGACAGTTTAACTTCTGCCTTTCCAATTCAGGTGTATTTTATTTTTCATCTTTTTGCCTAATTGCTGTGACTGGGTCTTCTGGTACAATGTTGAATAGAAGTGGTGAGAGTAGGCACCCTTGTCTTGTTTCAGGTCTTAGAGAGAACTTTTCACTTTTGAGTATGATTTTAGCTGTAAACTTGTCATATATGGCCTTTATTGTGTTGAGGCACATTCCTACTATACCCAGTTTGTTGAGAGCTTTTATCATGAAAGGATGTTGAATTTTTTTCAATGCCTTTTCTACTTCTATTGCGATGATCTTATGGTTCTTATACTTCATTCTGTTAATGTGGTGTATCATATTATTGTTTTAGTTATGTTGAACCATCCTTGCACCTTCAAATCTCACTTGGTCATGATGAATCATTCTTTTAATATGTTGTTGAATTTAGTTTTCTAATATTTTGTTTAGAATTTTTGTATCTATATTCATCAGGGATATTGGCCTATAATTTCTTTTCTTTAATGTCTTGTCTGGCTTTGGTACCAGAGTAATGCTGGCCTCATAAATATGTTTAAAAGTATTCCCACCTCTTCAATTTTTTGGAAGAGTTTGAAAAGGATTGGTATTAGTACTTCTTTAAAAGTTTGGTAGAATTCAGTAGTGAAGCAATCAGATCCTGGGATTTTATTTGATGGGAGATATTTTATTACTGATTCAATATCCTTCCTTGTTATTGGTCTGTTCACATTTTCTTTTACTTCATGATTTAGTCTTAGTATGCTGTATGTGTCTAGGAATTTATTCATTCATTCTAAGTCATCCAATTTTTTGGCATATAACTGTTCATAGTAGACTCATGATCATTTGTATGTGTGTGATATTTGTGTAATACCTCCTTTTTCGTTTCTGATTTTGTTGTCTTTTTTTTTTTTCCATAATCTACCTAAGGGTTTGTTGATCTTGTTTTATCTTTTTAAAAAACCAACTTGGTTTCATTGAACTTTCCTTTTTTGTCTATTCTCTATTTTTTTCTGCTCTGATTTTTATTATTTTTTTTTTCTTGCTAACTTTTTGCCTAGTTTGTTCTTTTTCTAGTTCCTTGAGATGTAACGTTGGCTGTTTATTTGAGATCTTTCTTCTTGTTTTGATGGAGGCAGTTATTGCTATAAACTTTCCTCTTAGAACTGATTTTGCTGCATCCTGTGTCAGGATCTTGTATTTCTATTTTTGTTTGTTTTGAGATATTTTTACATTTTCCTTTTAATTTTTTGTTTGACTTTTTGATTGTTTAAGAGCATGCTGTTTAACTTCCTCACATGTGTGAATTTTCTGAAGTTCCTCCTATTTTTGATTTTTGGTTTCATATTATAGTGGTTGGAAAAGATGCCTGATATAATTGCAGTTTTCTTAAATTTGTTATTTTCTTAAATTATCTTAAATTTCTTAAATTTTCTTAAATTTGTTAAGTTATGTTTTGTGGCCTAACATATGATCTGTCCTGGAGAATGTTCCACTGGTGCTCGAAGAGAATATGTATTCTGCTGCTGTTGGATAGAATGTTTTGTACATGTCTGTTAGGTCTGTTTGGTATGAAGTGTAGTTCAAGTCCAGTGTTTCCTTATTGACTTTCTGTCTGGATAATCTGTCCACTATTGAAAGCAGAAATATTGAAACTCTTTGTTATTATTCTATTATACTCTCTCTCTCCCTTTATTTGTATCAATATTTGCTTTTTATTTATTTATGTATTTATTTATTTAGGTCAGCTGGTTTTGGTTTTATACATATATGTATTTATGATAGTTATATGCTCTTGAAGATTGACTGCTTTATCATTATATAATGGCCTTCTTTGTCTCATTTTACAGTTTTTGACTTTTAATCCATTTTATCTGATCTAAGTATAGCTACACATAGTCTCTTGGTTTCTATTTGCATGGAATATCCTTTTCCATCCTTTTATTCTCAATTTATGTGTGTCTTCATAGGTGAAATAAAGAGACCTTGTTATTGGTCTCTTCACATTTTCTTTTACCTCATGATTTAGTCTTAGTATGCTGTATGTGTCTAGGAATTTATTCATTTCTTCTAAGTCATCCAATTTTTTTGGCATATAACTGTTCATTGTAGACTCATGATCATTTGTATTTGTGTGGTATTTGTGTAATACCTCCTTTTTCATTTCTGATTTTGTTGTCTTTTTTTTTTTCCCCTAATCTACAATCCCTCTTGTAGGCAGAATATAGTTGGGTCTTGGGTTTTTATTCATTTAGCCAATCTGCCTTTTGATTGGAGAAGTTAGTTCCTTTACATTCAAGGTAATTATTGATAGTTAAGGACTCATTACTGGCATTAAAAAATTATTTTCTGGTTGTTTTGTAGATTCATTTTTTCCTTTCTCTTTTATGACTTTCCTTTGTAAGTAGATCATTTTCTCTAGTGGCATTTTTGATTTCTTGCTCTGTACCTTTTGTATATCTACTGTAGTTTTTATGACTATTATGAGACATATAAAACATAGTCATAATGGGCTATTTTAAGCTCATAACAAGTTAACTTTGATTGTATTACAAAATCCTACACTTTTGCGCCACACTTCTCTCACACTTTATACTTTTGCTGTTACAGTTTACAACTTTTTTTTGTATATCCCTCAGCAAATTATTGTAGCTATTATTTTTAATAGTTTTTTTGTTTTAACTTTCATACTAAAAATATAAATGATTTCCATATAAATGATTACAGAATAAAAGTATTCTGAATTTGAGGGTGTACTTACTTTTATCTGTGAGTTTCATACTGTAATTTTTGTTTTTGTTTTTGTTTTTGGAGATGGAGTCTTGCTCTGTTGCCCAGGCTGAAGTGCAGTGGTGTGATCTTGGCTCACTGCAGCCTCCACCTCCCAGGTTCAAGCAGTTCTCCTGCCTCAGCCTCCTGAGTAGCTGGGACCACAGGCATGTGCCACCACGCCCGGCTGATTTTTTGTATTTTTAGTAGAGAGGGGGTTTCACCATGTTGACCAAGCTGGTCTCGAACTCCTTACCACAAGCAATCTGCCCCCTTCAGCCTCCCAAAGTGTTGGGATTACAGGTGCAAGCCACTGTGCCCAGCCTGTAATGTTTTTATGTTACTATTTTTTGTCTGTTTTTTAAGTTTAAAGTATTTCCTTTAGCATTTCTTTTAAGATGGTATGGTGATGTTGAACTCACTTAGCTTTTGCTTATCTAGGAACGTGTTTATCTCTTCTTTACTTCTGAAGGACCGGTTTCCTGGGCATTCTTGGTTGGCAGTCCCCTCCTCCCCCTGCACTTACATCACCCCCACTCCTTCCTGGCCTGTAAGGTTCCTGCTGAGAAGTATACTGCTGGCCTTATTGGAACTCCCTTAAATGTGATTGCTTCTTTCCTCTGGCTGTTTTCAGAATTCTCTCTGTCTTTAATTTTTGACAGTTTGATTATAGTATGTCTTGCTGTGGTCTTACTTGGATTTAATCTGATTGATGATATTTATTACCTTCCTATACCTGGATATTTGTATCTTTCCCTAGATTTGGAAAGTTTTCTGCTATTATTTCTTTAAATAAAGCTTTCTGGCTCTTTGTCTCCTTATTCTCCCCAAAATCCTGTAACATGAATATTTGCTCTTCTGATGCTATCTGATAAATCCCTTAAGCTTTTATTCCTTTTCATTCTTTTTCTTTTATTCTCTCTGACTGTATTTTTGTAAAAGAACTTGTCTTTGAGTTCACAGATTCTTTCTTCTGCTTAATCAGTTCTGTTGTTTTTACTTCTCTATTGAGTTTTAAATTTCATTCCTTGTATTTTTCAGCTCCCTAATGTCTTTTTTAAATATAATTTTAATCTTTGTTAAATTTCTTGTCTTACAGTGTTTTCCTAATCTTATGGAATTGTTTCTCTATATTATACTGAAGTTTGCTGAGCTTCCCTAAAACAATTGTTTTGAATTCTTTGTCAGGCAGTTTGCATATCTCTGTTTCTTTAGGGTCACCTACTTGGAAATTATTGTGTTCTCTTGGTAGTGGTATGTCTGCCTGGCTTTTTATGTTTCTTGTTGCCTTATTTTAATATTTGCACATTTGGTGGAACAGTCACCTCTTCTAGATTTTACGGGCTAGCTTTGTTGTGGAAAGACCTTCTTTTATCGGGAGCTTCCAGGGAACTTGCTGGGTGGGGTATGTAGCAATTCTAGTACCAGTGAAGGTGCAGCTGTGTATGTCTCTGTAGCTCTGTCAGCTGAAGTCAATGTTGAATAAGACTGAAGTGATACTCAGCAGCTGATGCCATAGTGGCAGTGAGGGTTTCTGGGTTTTCTGTGTCCACAGTGGCAGTGGCAGTGAGGGTTGTCCACAGAGGCAGTGTCCACAGTGGCAGTGAGGGTTTCTGAGTTTTCTATAATGGCAGCTAAGGGCCTCCTGATCTCTTTTTCTTCCGCTGAGGAAGTCGTGGCTGAGGGTATTTCTATTGGCACTGGATTTGGCTTGCAGGCCCACTCGCAGTTTGGTGTGGCACTAGTGTCTGATGAGTGGTGCCCATGGAGCAGCCATGGAGCTGAGACCTGAAGCACAGGCACACAGGGAGGGAATATGGCTCTGGAATCTGGGGTGTAATGGCACTCACTGGTGTCCAATGTACAGGCCCTCTCACTGCCACATTGATAACAGTATGTAAGACTCAGATTCTTGTAAAGTAGCTGGGAAATAAAAAACTAGAGCACAAATGTGTGCAGTTACAGTGGTTTTGGAGTCAGAGCAGAGCCTCGCTCTCTGTGATGGTTGAGCTAGTGCCTGGAGTGCAGCCATGCACAGCAAGAGCTTAACTCTAGGTCCTGGAGTACAAATGAGCTTGCTAGTAAGCTCCAGTATCTGAAATGCTCCAGTGTCTGAAAGGTGGACAAACACAATGCAGCCACAGAAACCAGGTCTAGAATGTAAGGATTCAAGAGGTGTCCAGAGTTGAGGCACATATTGGATTTGGAGAGTTGGTAGCTCCTTTCCCAAAGCAACTCAACAGTGGCCACTTCTTGGGTTGGAGAGGTGTGTGTAGCTGTGTCTTCCTCTCTGGGGTTCTCTGTGAAGAATAATAGTTTGTTATTTCAGTAGCAAAAGATATTGTTGTCATCTGCAGAGCAGGCTGCTGAGGACCATGGTGGTTTTCACCACATGGCTGATGCAGACAGCCTCTGCTATTCTTCTTTGTTCTGGGCAATATCCTGGCATCTCAGGTATACTGATCTTACCAGTTATTTATTTTCTGTGTGTATATATTTTTTTGCTCCACTGTATTGTTGCAAAATCTTTAATAGGATCTTGGGGACTCTCTGGGAGTATTTTGTTTGTAGATAAATGCCTGTGTTTATTTTGGGGGGTGCTAAAGGGAGAAGGCTGCTATCTCCTACTCTGCCATTGTGGTTACATCCCTATTATTCATTCATTCTTTTAAACACCAATTCAACACCTGCTCTAATGGACTGGGCACTGAATGTATATGGTACAGTGTAAACTCAGGCCCTTCCCTAATTGAGTGAATTTTTAAAATAAGTTTACAAAGAGGAGTACGACATTATTGGCACTAGCAAATCTGATCATGTAACCCCTCTGCCCAGAATTTTTCCAAGGCTTCTAACTGACTGCGGGATGAAATATCACTTGCTTTGTATGCAATCAAAGGCTTTCATGACCTGGACCCTTCTCTGTCTATGTTCAATTTCTCTACTCCCCACCCCCATCTTTAGCAATTGGTATTTTAGAAAACGCCAAACTAATTCCTCAGAATGCATTGTGCTGTTGTTGTTGTTTCTGTGCCCCTACATAGAGGGCGTCCTCCCTTGGAATATACATTTTTTCCCCATAAGATAGACATGAGGTTTCTTTCCATTAGAATTATACGCCCCTTGTAAAACAGCTGTCTTAGTGTATTATGATTACTTACCGGTCTCCATTGCCTTTATAATTTTTTTGAGGGTGGGACTGTATGGTTTCCTGTTGTTTTATCCTTGGCCTCTAGTATAGTTTTAAACACATCCATTAAGTCACTTTAGGGACAGGAGATACATTGGCAAACAGACAGGGCTCTTGCTGTTAATGAGTTACTAATCAAGGAAGCAAATAAATGGGATAATATTTGATAGGAACCATACAGGAAATAGAAAGGATCTATTTAATCCTTTGATATCATTGATCCCATGATAGGGAATGAAGGTGGAATGAAGGTGGTGTTTGGAGGGAGACACTCATTTCAATAGGCATTTCAGGGAAAGCTTCATTGAGGAGGTGATGTCTGAGCCAAGGCTGAAAGGATGAGAATACAACCACACAAAGAGTTTGAGGGAGTGTTCAAAGCAGAAGAGAAAGCAAGTATTTGATATGTGTGGGAACCAAAAGAAGACCAGTGTGGTTGAAGCACAAGGGGAAGAGTGGTTTGACATGTGTTTGGAGAGGTAGGCAGGAGTTGGATCATGCAGGCTTTTGTCCACCTTCAAATATTTCTTACACTGGATGTATCAAGCTTGAAATAGAATTCTGCATATATTGTCCTTATCCTCCAACATAGCCTTAGGCTTCATTTCTCTCCAGCCATGTTCCCACTGGGCCCACTGCAATAAGAGTAAGAGTGTCATACATTTCTCTCTTCAGTATTATTAGTGGAATTTTACCAGATCTGGAAACATTAAAGGATGCAACTTGTTTTCAGTATTTGCTCTTACAAGTAGGCCTTTAACAACAGCTATATCATAATGAATTCAGGATGATATGAATGATGATTGCAGAGGAACTGGATACGCACAGTTCTTACAGACCTCTAAGCAAAGCCCTAGATAGATTTCGTTTCATTTGCTTCTGGTTTTTGTCTCAGTATGATCTAGGAACCTAAAATAATGAAAGAAGAGCTCCATTTCCAGTGACCAGTTCAGTCCCTGCACTAGCAGAAAGTTAGTGTAGAATCCAATGCAAAGATCACATGTAAATTCTAGAAATTTTACTACATTTTTTTCAGAGATGACAATTGAATTGCCTGCTTTCCTTCCTTCCTTTTTTGCTTGTTCCTTCCTTCTTTCCTGAGCACTGAAGGATGTAAGTGCTGGTTTGAAGAATCTAAAAGGCTTCAGGGTAACAGCGAAGTGGACGACACATTCTTCTTCCAGCTGCTGCTGTTCACAACACTTTTGACAGTTAAAATACATCACACATTCTCTTGTCCTTTTAATGTAAACATTTACTGTTTTAAGTGGACTATCGAATCAAACCAAAATAGAAGGATGCAGACTGGTATTTCAGAGGTGAAGCTAAGCACTAGACTAAATTAAATAAGAGTAATTTGCAATCTAACACATGGTTATGATACATATTGTACATTATACCCTGTTTGTCCCTGGGAAAGATTAAACAGAGGGCTTTCATTCCTTGCTGTATTTTTACAGCCTGTTACTAGAAAAGAATTTCATATAGAACAGGCAAAATTTTGAATTGGAATTAAGTTAAAAATAAATGGAAAAAGTAGTAAGGTCAGGGTAGGCTCCTTAGTGTTGATTTTCTCCTATGCTTAAGCATTATCTGAAAGTCAAGAAAAGGATGGTATCTCTAGTTTTTGTTGTTTGTTAATTTCCTCAGGAAAAACTTGACCTCCTTCTTTCTTATTATGTTGGCATCTGTCTTAAGACTTTACCTTCAACTCTTATAGCTTCTTTCAAATCGTATTAAATTTGAAGACTAAGAACCTTCAAAATGACCCACATTTGAATCCCGGACCTACTCCTAAGCTGACCTGTTCTATTTTTTGAAAATGGATATGGAATTTTGCTTAGAATCCTAGAAGTTAAAAATGTGACATCCTATAGAATGCCATTTCATACAGGAAAGTCTGGTGCCCTTAAAGTTAGTTTTACCCTGAGAGGAAAACTTACAAATGAATACAAGTTCAAGTTTATTCAGTTTCTTGTTTTGCTTAAAATTTGCCTACATAACACATAAATTCATCAAACTCCTTTCCTAGTGACAATACTTCATTAGATTAGTGAGTATTCAGGAGATTTTCATGTTATGAGTCATAAAATTCTTTTATTCCCCAAAGAATTTCCAGTGTCTGATTGGAATTTCGTGTCTTTGTAGTTTTAGCTGGACTCCTTGAAACAGTTGCTTCCTAAATGACTGTATTCCTGAGGCCTGCATGTAATACCTGGGGAGCCAGGTCACAGGTTGACTCCTGTTTTTCAAGAAAATTGAAAAATTAATCCCTTTCATTGCTTTAGTCTTAGTAATTTTATTCAGAAATTTTCTTAAACTTTTTAACCTCCTCCTCTCATGACAGAGATGTTTTCACTTGCTGCCTATACAATTTTCAGCATTATTTTTTTTTTGTGCCTACTTAGGGCCATTTTTGTCTATTTCTGTGAATACATCCCAGCGATTTAATGTTAGTATGTTGCTTGCCTTTCCCATCAGGTTTTCATCACTCACTTGGTATAAAGGAAAATGGTATAGAGTTACAAATATACTGGACCATATAGCTATTGATGAGAAATGTCTTCGGATATCCTTTTACTTTTTTCTTCTTATTTTTTTTTAAAGTTCTTTTTGAAGAAGGTGAAAGTCAGGTTATAGTGGAAAGCCAGAACCATTGTGTGTTCCTATTTGAAAAATCCTAGGAAGTGAACATGATACTTTTTGACATGTGAGTTTAAGAAATTCTTAGTGATTATTATGATACACATTCCGCTTATGTGCAGAGCTTCATCTGCATGTGCATGTCTTTGTGTGTTTTAAAAGATAATGCCTAGCTCTTCTGTTTATAAATGGCAGTAGCTGAGTATGCACAGCAGACACTAAAATCTAAATCTGGATGTGCCCTTTGGCTACATTCAACCAGCATGGACAAACAAAAAATATAAGGCTAGTAGAATATTGACACTAACAAATTTTTCAGAAGTTGGTTACTGGGAAATCTTTCACTAGACTTCAGTATTTTTGGTTTCTTTAAGAACAAATCTAAAATTTTACCCCAAAAGCGAGGTAGTTATATATTATTTGTATTATGGCTCCTTCAACACACAACTTTGTAAAACTTTAAAATCAATAAAAGAAGGGGTTCTGTCTATAAACCACAAAGGAATATACCAAGTTAATGTTTTAGTTGGTTGATTAGTGTATTATTTTGAGAGTAGAAAAAAATCAATGCAAAATTACTTGCTATTCACATATATGCAGAAAATGTAAGTCCTTGGAATGTAGCACACATTATCATTACATAATCTATATCCATATGCTGTTTATAACAAGCTGAAATGTTAGACCCTTGAGAAAAGAACCAGATTCTGGCACAGGACTCTTTTGTGGTAAGGAAAGATGAATGGATTCCAAAATTTTAAAAGGGGAGAAAAGTTTGATGGTTCCACAACAAAATAAGAGAGTTGAAATGGGGGTTTAGAGATATATATGTTAACACAAGCTGACAATTAAAGCAATTAATTTCCTTCTTTATCTATATCCCCTCCTAGCTCTTCTAATCCTGACTAAGGTAAATGGATTTACTCACCTTTTTAGCAGATGAAGATAGGAACAAAGATATCCGGCATTGCAGCCTGTCTCCCCATCCCCTACCATCCCCATTTGCAGCATTTTTTTTTTACAGTTGTTTTTTCCATCAGTTAGAGTAGTTAGTTCTTAAAGCAGCTAGAGACAGATCTGTACCAGTCAGAGATGCAGTGGTTCAAGCCTGTTGGCTTAATTGCTTTGAGTATGTTGCTAATGATGCTGGGGTCACATGTTAGATAGCCAATGTGAGCATTTTTACACAGTGGAAAAGATCTTTCTCCAACAAATACTGTACCCCTAATCCTTTTTTGTATAAATTTGAGATAAAGGGGTTTGTGAATTTGACAGTGACTCATTAAAAATATATTCTGAGTCTCTTAGAATAGCCATTATTAAAAAACAAAATAATAAGTGTTGGAGAGGATGTGGGAAAATTGGCATCTTATACGTTACTAGTGGGAATGTAAAATGGTACACTCAATGTGAAAACCATATGTCAGTTCCTCAAAAAATTAAACATAGAATTACCTTGTAATCCAGCAATTTCACTTGTAGTTATATATCCAAAAGAATTGAAAGCAGAGACTCAAACAAGTATTTTTTCTCCGATGTTTATAGCAGCATTATTCGTAGTAGCCAAAAGGTAGAAACAACTCAAATATCCATTGATGAATGAATGGATAAACAAAATTGTGTATAATACAATGAAATATTATTCAGTCTTAAAAGTGATTTACATTCTGATACATGCCACAACATTGATAAACAATGAAAACATGATGCCAGGTGAAATAAGCCAGAAACAAAAGGATGAATGTTTTATAATTTCACTTAAATAAGGTATCTAGAATAGTCAAATTTATATATAGAGAAAGTAGAATGGTGGTTACCAGGGACTGGAGGGAGGGGGTCTGGAGAGTTATTATTTAATGGGTTCCAATAATCAGTTTGAGAAGATAAAAAAGTTCTGGAGATGAATGGTGATAATACTTGCACAACAGTGTGAATATATTTAGTGCCATTGAACTGTACACCTAAAAATAGCTAAAATGGTGAACTTTTTGTTATGTATATTTTACTATAATAATAATGTTTATACATTTTATATGTATAACATATGATAATAACATTATCTAATGTTATTTACCTTCATTTTTATTTACTAATATGTATTTTTAAGTTCTATATAAGAATTTTCTAAAACCATCATAACTAGAGATTTTTATTTATTTCTGTTGGTTTATTTTTATTTATTTATTTATTTTTTTGTAGAGCCAGGGTCTCACTGTGTTGCCTAGGCAGGTCTTGAACTGTTGGTCTTGAGGTGAGGATCAAGTGATCCTCCTGTCTCAGCCTCCCAAAGCACTAGGATTGTAGTCGTGAACTACCATGTCCAACCTATATCTAGAGATTTAAAAGAGAGAAATTAGACTTTGAAGCACAATGGCAAAATGAAAAAACATCATTCATCTCTTCCAATTTTCAATTAAAATAAAGGAATGTAAAACATTTTTTAAACTGAGAATTTCTGCCAGATAAAGTAGACTAGAATGTGATAGAAGATATTAAGGGAAAATTTATCCTTCTTCATGAGAAAGTGGTATAATTGTAAGTTAGAGTGTTCCCATGAGAACACAAATAAATACTTCTGAAGTTAGAGGGTTGATAGCTAGAGGCCTAGTTGGTCCATGGGACACATGAGGAACTTTCTGTTTGGGAAATCCTTTAAACACTGTGGAACAATTACATTGAGAAGCAACTGAATGAAGATGTCTAAAGGCAATTACCATTACACAACATAGGAAGAGGTAAGTATTTGGAACTTTGCCTGCTGGGCCAGACAGTAGCTAGCAATCATATGGACCCCAGACACAGTCTCATCACGAACGAGGCCAGGTCAGAGAATAAATTGGATGTGGAAAAATGACCCTTGGCATAAACGATTTGCTAAACACACTGAAAGGTATACAGAGACAAATACCCCAATGAGGACAACCTGTAGCACTTGTTTTCAGTTATTTCCCTCAATGTGCTAGATCACCAAACTGGTAATATAAAATTAAATTAGTCAGATTTCTAGCCCTCCATATACCAGTACATAGGTGCACATATAACAGTACATAGATGTTAGTACTTCTAACAGTGTATAGGTGGGCAATAAAGTATACAAGGGAAATACACTCATATTAATTTGGGGCCAATAGCAGGCCTAAGTATACTTCTTCCCATTGATGTGGGGAAAAAACAAACAAACATGGGACCTACAAAATATTCTGCAGTATAAGCAAGTGACAATAACAAAGTACGTGGGGGTAAATATGCATGTTAAAAATATTTATTACTGAAAAAATATTTGCACTCTCAAGAAAAGATTTTTAAAATTCTATGAAAGGGATGAAAGATGAAATGTGATCACAGACTAAGATATAACAGAGCTGATAGAATCAAGAAAATCCTGGAGAGAAACTAACAATCCTATAGCAGAATTGGAACCCTCACTAGAAGCAGTGAAGAACCAAATTGAACCTACTAAATATATAGTTAATAATGTGGAGAACCACTTGAACAACTGTTCTGTAATGCAGAGGAAAAGGAAAATGATTGGAAAATTTTCAGCAATAAGATTATAGATGTGGTCTATAGAAAACAAGGATCTAACTAAGAGGAAAATTGATATCCTTCAAGAAGAAAACAGAAAAACAGAAGAATAAAGGAAACAATAATAAGACATACATGAAGAGAGATAGGAATTTCAAGTTTTAGAGACACATTTACTATGTGTCTGTGAAAATTAGTGAAAAAATAGCAGCACCTAGATATACTCTGGTGAAATTTTTGAATTTCAAGAAGCAAAACTCACAAAAATACATTTTTAAGCTTGTGAACAGAAAAAAAAAAAAAAAAAAACTCTGAGGGAACAAAAATCAGCCATGTTTCAGACATCTTTTCAGCCTTATTCAGCAAAAGACAATGAAACAATTGGCTTTTGTTTTGAGAAAGAGAAAATTGTAGTGCCTAAATTCTATGTCCTGTCAAACTTATTCCTTTATCAAAGAACAGGGCATATTCTTAGATGTAAGCGATTTAGGAAGCATACTGTTTACATACCTTTCTTAAAAAAATTACTCAATGTAATATTCCACACAGCTGAGAAATGAACCAAAATAAAGAGCTCCATTATGGGAAAATTGTAGGATATAAGAATATTTATGAGCATTGAAACAATAAACATAGAATTAAGTTTAAGTGATTGTTTTATATATAGAATCCCCACAAAATACAAAGTCAAATAGGATTTTTTAAAGCATAGATATATCAGGTTAAAATGGATAGTTTCACAAATAATAACTTGGGTCAAAAATATATTGGTCCTTGGAAAAGGACCAAGAAAAAAGAGAATAAAGTTTGTACTTAAGATGTGTATGGTATGTTCACAATTATGCATTTATATGTGGTTAATAAATGTGCATATAAGATTTTTAAAAAGCAACAATACATAATAACATTAAGGTATCTTGGAGGCCAGAAACCAAGGGAAACATCAGGGACTGAGCAAAAAGTTGAGATTAATTGAGAGGTAAAAATTGTGTGAAACAGCCATTACAAATAACAATGCATAAAAATTTAATAATACCTTCCTGAGACTTTTGTAATTTTTTAAACACTAAAAGGAAGCCAAATATCAAAAGACTATATAACGCTATAATAGTGCTACAGTGCTTTATGTTTGTGGATACTGACTAAGGCTTCCAAACTTTTGTGCCACCCAAACTAGATAAGATCAGAGAGATTTCATAGGTGCCCACAGTATACTACCAAGAAATGGTAACCTATGGTTCCTCTGGTCTAGTGACATAAGAAGTAATAAATACTTGCGAGGTGATGTTTATTACAAATATCTGAAAAATATACATTGATTGTTTGTAATATCATTTTCACAATTTTTGTTAATATTTTCTTCAGCCCCAGGTTGGCTCACTTATTTAACAAGTTATCTATTTAGGGCCTACTGAGTACTAAGGGGCTATATCTTTTGCTTGTTAATAAATTACCATTTAGTGGAGTGAGACTTAAATATTACTGCACAACTGACAAAATAATATGTCAAAGTGTGGGTCATGGATTATATTATGGGTATGCTTGGACCTTTATTGAATTTCATTTTTTTTTATAACAGAGGTCCAGTGGACACATTAAAATATGACTACAGTACCATAGTGTCTTTGCCAAATTTATCCATCTGAGATTCAACACTCTTCATGTGATGACATCTAATTTTAATGCACTTTAAGCTTATCAGTGGTCAGTTTCAAAGCCATTGAAACCATCAGATTCCAAGGGCGCCTTGTATCTACAGGTCTTGTTGCAGGACCCTGGCTCTATGAATTTAGTTTAGTTCTCTGAGGTAGTCCTAGAGCTGTCAATATGAGGAGTGGTAAGTCGGTTACCTTCATTGAGGTCTCCTAGAATGTAGGCAGTTGTTTGGAATTTAGAGAAGACTGTCATCAGGTGCCAAACTCTTCAATAAATATTAATAGGTTACCTGGAGACTCTATAACTAATTCTGTTACAAAGATTTATATCTGTGTATTTTAAAACCAAAGCTAGTATTGTCTTTAAATTCCAGATTTCCAGGGTAACAGGAATGTATATAGAAAATTCATTCAACCAAAATGCATTTGAGGAGTTTGGAATACACTGGGAACAAAACAATTATCTTTCCCTTTCTGGAGCTTACATTCTAGCTGGGAAAATAAAGGAGACAAAAAGCGTAATAAACAGTTACGGTATATTAGAAAGTGATATGTATGTGACAAAGTAGAGCATTGGAGGTCGGCAAAGATTTCCCTAAAGGATTTTAAAAAGAAAGGGTGGTAATAGAATATGCTTTGGTTCAATATAGGTTCCTTCATGCCTTTTCAATGTAATCTATTTTTAAAAATTAATATATTAGGGAACATACAGTATTTCCTAAATTGCTTCAATTTTGCCATGTGTCTGCCTGCCACGAAGGCAAAACACCATTTGTCATGTAAACAATTCTAAGTAATTATTTTGTCCTAAAATATTTGTTCTTAATAGCTTTTCTGAGCAATCTGTTCTGTTTCTAAAGTTAGTTGAAAACAGTATTTTCAAGAATGGTTTTCAGAATTTAAATTTTAGTAGGTGGACTAAGTTTTGATATATCATAAAAAGGTGTTGTAGATCAGTGAATGATCATAGAAGATTTATGAAAACAAGGAAATTCAGGTTGTAGTACTTAAAATATATATAATAGAATAAAGATCTAAAGCCTATTCAGAAGTTGGAGAGGTTTCACTTAGAGAAAAATGTCAGGAGAAAGTTTAGATAAGGGAAAGAATGTTGAGACTTAACTGCCTCTCAGAAGTAATCTTACATTTTCATCAGGTACATATATTTATGAGAGGAATTACTCTGACATTTTTGATAAGTACCCAATCAAAAAATGTAAGTAATAGTTTGTCTTAGAGTCTCAAATAATGCTTTGTAGTGAATAGCCCTAATTCAGGACTGCAGTTGAATGGATCATTATTTCATTTTTAGTCTGAATTGCATGTTGCTGAGAGTAGAATCTGTATTTCTTTGAATTTCCCCATCCTATATCTCACTTTGTATTTTTAAGGGCAGTTAAGCACAGTAAATAATCTTTGCTCAGCAAGCAACCCACATCACCATCTTCCTGTCTGATGTAGCTAATAAATTCTAAGCAAACTTCAAACTCCTTGTGAAGCTTCCTAATGGATGCCTCACTGGACTGAAGAGCTTTTGGAAGCAAAATAAAATAATCATCTAAAGTTGAATGTTTTTGGATCAAGGTTACTAGGTCAACACTAAATTTAAAACCATTTTGAGAGACATTTTTTAATGGCACTTAGAAATTATGGCTAAAGATCAGGCTGTTACATGTGATGTGGCTCAGGTCCTTTGATGCTAAAGGTCTACAACTGACGTCTGTGTAAGATATATTTTTAAAAACATTAACTGTGATTTAAAGTAGCAAGAGACAGTGTTCAGGCCAGGGAAAATAAAGTCTCCCTCTCTAGGTTTTTGGCTGAAATTGTTTGAGTTCAGTAATTTTATTGAACCTGAAAAAATATTATTAATAGCTGCCTTCACAAAAGGAAATAGGGAAGCTGGCCCCTGTCAATTCCTGCTTAGGAGTTGCCGAGATATTTTGAGATTGCAAGAAAACTGTGGATGAAATCCATACCAATTAGAGATCCTGTGTGTTTGGAACCATTTAAAAATGTTGTGCAGGGCTCAAAGGAATTAGTAAAGCTTGCTGCAGTACAGCTACATTATTAATCTCCAAAGAGAATAGATACCAGATGTTCACAGTGCCCAGGGACACCTCAGTGTTCTTGACAGTCTTAGTCATATTGTCCTTAAATAGATTCAAATGCCTGAAATGATTATGGGTGATAAGGCTACACGGTTTGTACACCTGAACTAGTTAATCATTTTTTGAAGAAGTGCACTATTTTTGATAGGCAGGAAAAGTAAACATGATAAATTTGATATTTATAAAAAAAGCTAAAGTAAAACAGTAGAAATTCTTTGCCTAGTTTAAAAAATTTTTTTTCAGTTGACCCAGTGATAGTCATATTCAGGCTAAGGGATTCTTTTTGTGTGTGCATGCTTAAGCAGAATAAATTTATTTCTCTGAGTTCTGGAGGCTGGGAAGTCCAAGATCAAGGAGCTCACTGATTCAGTTCCTGGGGAGAGTTCTCTATCCTGGCTTATGTTTAGTCATCATCATTTTCTTTTTCTCTGATTTTTTTATTATGGTGAAATACACATAAGAAAATTAGCATGTTAACTGTTTTCCAGTGTACAGTTCAGTGGTAAGAAATACATTCACATTGTTGTGCAATCATCGCCACCTTCCAATTTCAGAACTCTTTTCATCCTGTAAAACAGAAATTATGGACCCCTAAATAATAATGCCCCTTTCCATCTTCCCACCATCCCCTGGCAACTATCATTCTACTTTCTGTCTCTGTAATTTTCACTGCTCTAAGTGGGAAGTTATTATCTTTTAATTAAGTCAAATATTGTAAATAGAATGTAAATAATGAAATATGTGATATTTTCTTTATAATTCATTTAAGAAATATTTCCATGAGCTTGGTGTTGACGTTGTAGTAGTTAATTAAGTAATCATGGTCTCATAGTACTTAGTGAAAGAAGCAAACATCAATAAAAAATTACCCATATAAATAAATAATTGCAAACCATTATACATGGCTTGAAAAAAAAGTACTGCTGGGTGCTGCAAACATGTTTGACCTGGGAACCTGACCTAGAATTAAAGCTCTGGATTAATTTCTCCAGACATATTGATTGAGCACCTACTTTGTGTCAAAAAGCAAAACAGATTACAATGGTCATTTAAAGCATTACAGCCATGACTCTCAGTTTGGTGGACCACAAGATATTAGGAACAACAAACCAATTAAAAATAAAATATTCTTGTATTCTTTCTTCAAATATGGCTTCTGTTCAGTATCGTTTGGAGCATTTGAGTAATGCTTAAGATTTTTTTAAACAGGTCTAAATATTTTTATATCACTAATTTTATTGCAAAAATTCCATTAGGAAAGTAATATTGTGACATTTGAACACTTCAGAAAACACAGAAAGATCAGATGAGTGATAGGGACCTTGATTCCAAATATCTTAAAATAAACCTCATTGTGTTCTTCCTGTAGCCTTCCCTCCCTGCAAGCTGTAAAAGAGTAGTCTCTGTTCACTGTCTCTTCTTCACTATGCTTTCCAATCTAATACTCATTGTTGAAATCTGCAGTGTCTCTCAGGTCTTACTTAACTTGTCCTTTCTATAGATTATGTGACTGCTGTCTGTCCTCCATCCTTAAGCAATTTTCTCTTTTTTCAGACTCTGTTCTGATTCCCTTGTCCTCTTCCTATTTCTTGAAATGCTCTCTTTTCTTTTCCTCTACTGACTGTTACTCTTTTGCTCAACATTTAAATACCTGTCTGGTTCTCCTCTCCCTTTATATTCATCCCTCCTACATATCCTTATCCAGGACCTTACTGTCTTTTATGTTCTGATGACTTTCCAATCTGCATCTAGAGCTTGGCTCTCATTTCTGAGCCCACATATTCCTTTGTCTCCTAGATCTACAAGAAACTGATTTTGTTATTTTCTCTGTAGAAATGTATCTCTAGCATGATTCAGCTAGTTACACAAGCTGGAAACCTAGTAATAATGTGATCCTGCCCTTCTTCACTGCCCTGCATGTACTGCAGTCACCAAAATCAGTAAATTTTGCTCTCTTGATTGCTATATAAACTCTCTCCTACTTCCCAGTCCCATTAAAGCTTCATTATTTCTGTTCCAGTGTAGTCTCTCATCTGATGTACACGTTTCCATGTTCCCTCTTATCCCGGATCCCTCCAGCCTGCTTTCAGAACCATTTTTCTAAAATACAAATTTGATCATGTTACTAGGCTGCTTAGAAACCTTCAGGTGGCCCCCAATCATCATTTTATCCAGAATGCCCCTGGCAGCAGTGCCACCACTATTTACAACTACTGGGTTCCTGGACAACTAGATGAGAAAGCAGGGCAACCGGTTAACCAAAATAAAGTTAATTTTTGAATAGTACATTGCATTTAAATTTTATTTGCATTTTTATCTGCATGAATTTTTAGAGTCTATAGGTTTATGCTAATTTTATGTATATTCTAAATTCCCTACTTTTCAAGATATATATATATGTATTTTGTTTTTTGTTTTTTGTTTTTGTTTTTTGAAACAGAGTCTCACTCTGTTGCCCAGACTGGAGTGCAGTGACACGATCTCGGCTCACTGTAACCTCCACCCGCCAGGTTCAAGTGATTCTCCCACCTCAGCCTGCAGAGCAGCTGGGACTACAGGCATGTACCACCACGCCTGGCTAATTTCTGTATTTTTAGTAGAGATGGGTTTCACCATGTTGGCCAGGCTGGTCTTGAAATCCTGACCTCAGGTAATCCACCTGCCTCAGCCTCCCAAAGTGCTGGGATTACAGGTGTGAGTTACCGTGCCTGGCCAAGATAAATATTTTAAGTATCATTTTTTATTTCAGATACCTCTTAATAAAGCTGAATGAGGTATGGGAGAATGTTTGCCAAAACCAGTGATTTTCTTTTTGTCATATTTACTCTTTGTCTGAACTGAACTAGTTTGCTTCTTGACACTACTGTTTGAAGTAATGAAATCATGTCATCAGCATAAAGGGGGACACGTCCTTATATTTGCAATGGCAGGAGGGAAGAAATACAAGAAATTCTCAAACAATACCAAGCAAATATAAACTTGAAAAGTGGTCTAAGAAATTCCTTTCCACTGAACTAGGCAATGAAGAGACCATTCTAACCTGCTGATTCTAACTCAGATACCATTGCAGATGTCATAAAAGTTTGTGTTAATCTCATACAGCTAACCCATAATCCATTTTTAGCTACAGAGTGAAATCTGAGCCAGTTAACGCTGCTTACACTGATTTTGATATTTTTATCATTAAGGCTTTTAAAATGTAATTGTAGTTAGTAGAAAAATTATGATGCCTCAAATTTGTTGCTTCTTCAAATAAAATATTAGATCAAGAGACTAATGTCTGCAGTTTATTAAAAAGAAATCTTACCTTCTTATTCAAGATGATAAACTGAGCATACATGTTTGTTTCCCCTCTCTCACAAGAGACCTCTTTAAAAATGAGAGTAGGAAAAAGAAGAGGAGGAGTAGAAGGAGTAAAAGTAGGAGAAATCCATTGCAAAGAGAATTGGAGTGGAGTAGGGAGCCTTGAGTAGAAAAGGAAGCTCAGAGTTTTCCCAAGAAAAAAAAAATGGGTGGAAATGCATTAATGGGTATGACCGATTAAAGAAAGCTGCAGCCCAAAATATGTACAAGAGTTGTTGCAGATGCCCAGCAGAATTACAAAAGGGCTCGGAACTCAATTCTTCAATTTGCAAGAGCAAAATGGGGGCCTGACAACAAGGTGCTTAACTGAAAGTCTAAAGAACAACTAGACTAGTTTTATATTTTCCTTATCTTTGTATTTAGAATGACAGATCATTAGTTACCCACAAGAAAACAAGCCTGGAAGACTGCTCTCTTAAGATATTAAACAGCCCGTCTGGGATAATTGGGGCTGCTATTGAGGTGATGATATTCCAGAGTAAACCATTCCCCGTTGAGGTATTCAGGGAACCCCAGGATGCAACCTTGTCCATCAGCAACTGACGACAGCAGTCCTGGAGTTCTCAGGCAGCTTTTATATTCAGAGGAAAGGCTTGCTAAGGATACAAACCCATACTACATCTAATAGCAGAGAAAACCTCCATCAGATGTGTAGGATAACTGACCTTGGCCTCCACGTTTAAATAGGAACTGTTGATCAAGGATCCACAAAGACATATGAAGGAAACCAAGAACTTGAAATTTAAAAATCAAGATAAGGAGAAGAATTGCCCCAGAAGGAGCAGAGATATTTTAGAGAATCATAGAAAAACTAAAATAAAACAACTCTCGAGTTAATATTCTCAGAAATATTTGAAAAGATACTTTGTTTATAAAATAAGATGATACGGTTACCAAGAAAGCCAGAGATCAACAATAATGTGAAAAAATAAGTTGTCAAAAAAATACCTACAATTCAATGCCATTTATATAAAATTCTAAACATTTAAAACAGTATATATTGTTTCTGGATATAGACATATGTAGAAGATGAATCAAAATCAGTGTGGGAATATTAGGTAAGTAATTGTCTTTGGAGTACTAGGAGGCATAAGAGTAGGGAACAAGGTTAGAGGTAGATCTGCTGTAATTGTTGGAGAAAGAGGAGAAGAACGAAACCTGAAGCCAATATAGAAAACAAGGTAATATCTGTGAAACCTGGGCAGTGAACATCTGTTAAATTGTGGACACCTAGTCTATTATTTGTATACTTTTGCATATGCTTGAAATGTTTGTAATTAAAAACTCAAAAAGTAAAACTTTGAATACAGAAGTTTGTACAGTTGTGTAATAAAGTCATAATCCAAACAAAAATAAAAAGAAGCATGGCATGCCTTTTAACAAGTGTTGCTGTGAAAAAATGGAAAATCAATTTGATTTTTGGTCTCCTAGGATTGCTTGTTGCAGTAAGGATTTGGCAGAATAATACAAATAATGTTGCTTAATTTTCAACTCTTAGAATCTATACAAAAGCACGGAAGACTTAATTATGGTTGGTCTTTGGAATGGGGCAAAGGATAGGTGGAGGGAAGATGATGGTGCCAAGGAAGATGAGAGTGGGGAGCCGAATGCTATTATCTTAAGCTACTAAATAGCTACTTAAGCTAGATATTCATGCATTTGGTTGTTCATTTATGAGATAGTTTTTTTGGAACACCTTTTATATAGCAGGTACTTTTTTAGTTTGTTGCCAATAAAGTGGTAAATGAAACAAACTCTCTGCTTTTATTTTTACTTACATTCTAGTTCAAGAGGCAGACATTACCCAATGAGGTTTTCAAGAAATTAAAAATAACCTAAATATTAACAGATTGGAAAGGGGAATGGAGGGGCGATTATGTAGTTAGGAATGCTAAATCTTAATCTTTCATAAGAAGAAATCAGTTCATAATGTCTAAAACGTCACTGCAATGATGGAAATGTTCTATGTCTATGGAAATCTTGGTGGAAATGTTCTATATGTATATCTGTGCTGTCTAATATGGTCACCATTAGCTACTTGTAGCTGTTGAGAACTTGAAATGTGGCTAGTGTGACTGAGGAACTGTAATTTTATTTAAGTTTAATTAATTCAAATTTAAACAATGACATGACTGATAACTACTGTATTGGACAACACAGGTTTAAAATGAAATAATCAAGAGACAGCAGCATAAGCATATTTTTAAAGAATTAAACAGAAAATCTATTTATCATGGTTTCCTGTGGGTATGGCGAAACTGACAGGGAGTGTTTCATTATAAGCCATCTTGTTTGATTTTCTACCACATGCACATATTTGGTTGATTACCACTTAAATTTTTGGAAGACTATATTGCAACCAAATGGGTCTTTGAAGGGGAATAAAGAATCAGTTTTTAAATGAGATACAAGTTATACTTGAAGCATCGGTTCAAGTGAATATTAAATAATTTGGCAAGAGTCAGGGCTCTAAGCTTCAAACAATTCTTGTTAGCAGGGGGACTACACAGAGAGTTGGATTATTTATTTTGAGTTAGGTAATAAGGTAAATTGTGATCAGTGAGGTTAGCAGATTCCAGCTACAAATAATCCAAGTACTACAAATTTTGAAATATGGCCTGGAATTAGAGAGCTGTGAGGACTGATACACACACAAATAAGGACCTATACCTCCAGCTTGTCTCATCAAAACTGTGCTAAAATATGTATCAGCATTATTGAATCATCACCCAAACCCAGTGGGATTCGTTGTGTTCAAACTTACTTTACATTTGAAAATAACAAAAGATGTATAATTATCTTTCAATTCAGTAAGTTCTCATTCGTGAGTAGTTTCTGCTAGGTTCTACAGGTGAGTCATGTAGCTGATTACCAAGGTTTCTAATTTTTATTTTAGGGTGGGGAAGGATTAGGGGGCGTGGAAGCTGAATAGCAGTTCTTGTTAAATTAAGACTAGGACAATGAGGGCCGCATTTTCTAGACATGATACAGATAGAATTGGCTTCAACTTGTTTACACTCTGTTGCTAACTTTAACAACATGTTTCACAGATTTTTTTAAAGAAGGTGGGATTGATTGGGATGGAGAGCTACGAAAGTTTTCCTTATGAGGCAGTTGGCATGAAGCATTTAGAATTTGTCAACAGAATACTACTGGAGAGCTATGCCATTATTCAATTATGGGCTCAAGTAGACTTGAAAGAGATTTATTAAGCTACATTATGGGTTGGAGGGGGAATAATTATTTATACTGCAATCTAAAAAAATCCATTCTAGTGTAGATGATATAGCAAGCACCAAAGAAGCTACAACAACTAATCTGGATCACTTGCTCTTATATTTGAGATGAAGATGAGCATATTCTGGAGTTGCTTCACATGATATGAGTAGTATGATATTATATCTGCAGATGAGTGTGGCCTGATGGGTGAATAAAATTGAGGCAGAACTGCCATATTTCAACCTGCCTGCTTCAGTTGTACTACATATATTTATTTGCTATCTGGAGATGGGAATTCTTTGAGGGGTGAAACTATTTATTGAAAATAAGGCATCCTTGATAATAATAGGCTAATATCTAAAATGTACAGTTTATATTATTTGAAATGAAATTATAATAGGCCTAATCCAGTGTCATCAAATAGAAACTAAGGGATGTATTGGGGGTGGGGTGAACTGACACTGCTTATACAGGTTTTCACATGACTTTTCTTTTAAAAAGTGCATGGAATGCATCCAAAACAAATAATGTTTTGTTAGAAGACCAAAAGGAAAATCCTAGAGAAAGGAGGATGGATTATCTTTCTTTAATGTCAGAACTGACATAAACACACTCCCCTTCCCCCACCCTTTTGCTCAAGATAATTTTCTCTGCAAGACGCAGATTGCTTCAGTCTTTGCCTATCACCCTTTGAAGCACTTTCCTTATTATTAGGAGTGGGGGCAAGGTTTCCTTTGAGGATTTTTACAGCAGTGAAGAGTTCCTTCTTTAAATACTTTCACATGATGAGGGAATTCCGTTTTCAAAGTGCTGTCATCACTGTGGCTTCTCTGCCATAAGACAATTTATTATTGTGGGAAGGTCCTTCTTAGTTTGATTATCATTAAGTACTTACCTTTCTGATGTACTCTTTGTATAGAATGTCACTTTTTCTGAGAAATCTAGCAAAGCAACTCAGCATTCTCCTTTGTTAACCTGATTGGCCAAGTTAGCCATGATTCTCTTTTGAAATGTGTGTTCCACCACAGGGAGTTACAGTCTCCAGCGTGCTTTTTCCTGTCCATCTCCACTAATCAAGATTTGGGTTGACATATTGAATATTCCATTTTGAAAATTGCCATCTCTTCTACAGGGCAAAGGGAGATTGTGAGTTTTGGGGAGTTTTGAAATATCTTTATTTGTTTTTATTTTTTGAGTGTCTCTTCTAATGTTTAAATAATGCCATGGTAAACAACAAACTATTCAAGCATCAACAGTTTCCCAGAAACACTGAAATCTTTTGAGACCTGCACTCTGTTTCAACCTCCCTCACCCTGCTCTATTCTTGAATATAGTTTTCTGGAAAATCCTGTGCGTATCTAATTCAGGTAGAAAAAACTGAGGAAGAAAGTAGAACATAAGAAGAGAGTCCTAAAGTCAGAGTATTCATATCCTAGTTTTGGCTTTGCTACTTACTGCCTGTGTAACCTTGGCAAGTAACTTATCCTTCTGCTCCCTCCCACCCCCAAAACCTTGTAAAATGAGTGAACTATATGAACTTCATGTTTCTCCTCTCCTAAATACACAAGAAGTAAACCTCTTCCCTACATAAAGAGGCTTAATTACAGTGATTGAACCAAGTTGGATACTGCAGTGAGAAACTAGCATTGACATTTCCTAATTTAGTCTGTAAGGAGTATGATTTTATTCTTTCTCTTTCTTGTGGAACTCTCTGATGTGCTGTAATTGTTTATCTCATTTGCTTATTTAAGGCTAACTGGAAATCAGTTAAAGAAACATTTGAGTTGTGCCTTTGTACTGGACACTGTGTTAGGCAATAAGAATACTCAGGTCAATGAGGTTAGACTCTGCCTTCAAGGTGTTCACTAACTAGTTAGGGAGGAAGGCATGAAAATAAATTACAAATCCAGGGTGATGTCTAGAACAAGATGAATAAATATAAGATGCAATGTAGCATAAAGGAAAAATATATGTGTGTATATCTATTTCTCTATACCTATTTTGAATTCTAGGAATAGGACTATGTGGTGCTGGAGTAAGGTAGCTTTATAGTAAATTTAACACAACAATAAAACTCCTAAACCTGTTTGCCTGTTTACTACTAAATCAAGTGTGTCCCTCCATAATATTAGTTGCCTTAAATTGCAATTAAATGAGTTATGCCCTTGAAGGTTAAAAAGGAAAATACAGAATGTTTTCTTTCTTTTCATAGATAAATGACTTTATTTTTCAATGTCCTCAAATATCACCATTAAACCTGTTTTCACTAGCAATTGGCACTTCTATTATTAACAAAGAAGAACCCCTAAATGTGTCAAGTAACCATTGTGAACCAAATATTATAGCCTGGAATATACTGAAATTCTCTTTAGAATTTAGAAAATGGGAAGATACTCATTTTCTTAAGAATACTAGTATGTCTCAGCATAATTAATTTTTGTGAAAGGTTATAGTCTAGAAGGTTAAGGTTTTCCTGGTGCTTTGTAGCAATTTTGAGCTCAAATCAAGGAATTAGAAAGTGTTAAAACTCTCAGTGTTAAATCTAGCACTGACTATCAATACTATACTCTTGCACTGCGGGAGATGAGGGAGCTTGGGAGATTTGGCCTAATCTAATTTGTTTTGTTTGAAACTGCAAATTGTGTTGTTGAAGTTTGCATTCTGTTTTCTTTCAATAGGTGTGTTAACACAAAGCACCCGGTTCTTAACAGGCTTCTTCCTTTCTGCAGAAGTAAATTTGATTTGTGAAAAAGAAAAAAAATGCACCAGCACTTCAGCAATATCATCCCTCTTTCATCATTTTACGGATTCAGGCTTCAGCTCAGTAACTCCAGACATATTTTGGGAAAACATAAAAACATGCCCATAAGTACTGAACATAAAACCTGACTGTACACTCAAAACATTTGTACAATCTTATGATCCATTTACCATCAAGTTTCTTAAAGTGTGCATATATTTTTAAAATCACTAGAATAAATAAAAATTGGAACTAGATGCTCTTTGAGACAAGGTGCTACCCAGAGATGTCTGAGGACTGATGCTCTATGAGTCGCCTATGAAGTGAACAAGCTTCTTGCCCATAAAAATAGATAGATGCTACGATTTCCAGATAGCCCTTGTTCCAGGAAATTAGATGAGGATGGTGACAACATGATAGTTGTTTTTTTTTTTTTTAAATATTTTAACTATCTAAACTAAGTACTGAAAAAGCTTGCTTTCTAAGGAGACATGGAATAGTTGAAAAGTTAACAGCCAGACCAACTAATTGTGTTTTGGAAAACATCATAATGGAAGATTCTTGGTGCTTCAGGGCCATGCCCAGTGACTCTGAAGACAAGAGAAAGAGTGGTGAGAGAGAACCTTCTAAGTTCAAGGATGCTTTAGAAAACTATTGGATGGTCTAAGAATGTCTCATGAAGCACCAAACCCCAATGCAACTGTAATCTGAATGTGAGGAAGGGGTTAAAAAATTACTGTACTCTTGTAAAATATATTTTCCTTCAGCTTTTGACCTTTCTTTTTTTTAGGTTGAAAAGTTAAACATACACTAAGGATTTTCATTATTTGCTTAATATTCTTTAAAATGCATTCTAACCCAAGGCTATGTATCTCTTGTCTCTGCTTTGGTTCTTGTGCCTGCTGTGCCCCAGGTTGGCCTTCATTCCACGATGTGATCACTTCTGAGGCAATCACATTCACAGACGACTTTTCCTATGGGATGCACAGGGTGGAAACAAGCTGCTCTCAGGTGAGTTCATCCTTTCTGAAAACCCAATACGCTGCTCCCTCTGCATTGCAAACACTTTCAGGACTCCTGGTTATGCTAAATATAGCAACTAAAGCCAAGTGACTGGTCACAAGAAGGACAGACAAGCTTGACGAAGTCTATATGAAGTCCGAGGGATGCCTATGTTCAGGTGTTTAGCAAGTCTAGTGGAATGTTAAGGCCGGCATAATAGCTCATGCCTGTAATCCCACACTTCGAGAGGGACGAGTGGGGAGGATCACTTGAGGCCAGGAGTTCAAGACCAGTCCGGGCAACATGGTGAGACCTCGTCTCTACAGAAAATATTTTAAAACTTAGCAGAGCATGGTAGCATATGCCTGTAGTTCTAGCTACTCAGGGGACTGAGGCAGGAGAATCGTTAGAGCCCAGGAAGTCGAGGCTGCAGGGAGCTGTGATCATGTACTGTACTCCAACTTGGGCAACAGAGCAAGACCCTGTCAAATAAATAAATAAATAAAACTCCAGCCTGGGGAACAGAGCAAGACCATGTCAAATAAATAAATAAATAAATAAATAAATAAATAAACAAATAAATAAAATAAAATAAAATAAATACCAGTTATTGGCTTCACTACTATTAAACAAAATCAATGGTAGGAAAAAATCATCTTCAATTGGCTCAGTAAAGTGAAGAGTGGGCTGTTCCTGGGGCATATGAAGATTTCATTATGTGGCTTTGTATAACCTGATATTTTGATAATCTCCCTCTCCTTGCAGTTCTGTGTACCCACTGTTCAGTCAGAATGCCTCTAATGGCAGTGATCCAAAGACAATCAAGGAAGACTTCAGAAATTGCTTTTTTTATGTGGGTGTGAGGAAGGTGGTTGAAGAGAGGCTGTGGGAAGTGAAAGTTCAGTGGTAGGTCAGCTATATGAGATAAGGTAATTCCTTTTCTGCTTCTCCTGATATACAGACATCCTCATTTCCAATAATTTTGTAATTAGTTCTGTCCATCTGCTCTAACCAAATTAATGCTGGCTCTAAGGAAGCAAATGAGCATGTGTTGAGGAGGAGGCAAAAATAGTTAATCTGACACCCACAATCGAGATACTTGAACTTGTGGGTATTTTGTGCTTAAACGCAGAGACATAGAATCTCCATCTACATGGAATAAGAGCAGCTGCGTATTCTATGGAAGTCAGTCTTGTTCTTTTAATCTGCTTTAAATAAGTGAAAAGTAAAGTTTGCAATATTGTGGCATTGAAAGTTATTGACCCCACGGGGTATTTTGTTGGGGAATCTGTTGGACATATCAGAGGTACAGGGGCATGATCAGGCAGCTGTACTAGCAAAGTGATTGCCATATGGGCCTCCCTCAGCATTCTTTACCTGCCCTTTATCCATTTTTCTTTAACCCCCTCCACCAGGCACAAGATTTTTAGGGAGTAGGTGGCATATTTACTACCAAGTAGGGAGGGAGATTGGTTTGAACCTAACCATCTGATGAATTTTTGTTTTTATTTAAGAAAAAAAAAAGACTGGCAAGTTTCCTGTCCTCCAAGTGTGAGGACTGCTCTCTCCCTTGAAAATTAGACTTCATATTTTATCTGAATCACATTTTCAGCTCACTCTTGTTTCTCAGAATGGAGTCTCTGATGATAATAGTGGAACTTTCTGGTGCTGGGTTTCACCCACAGAGGGTCTAATGTAATTGGACGGGTTTAGTGTGGGGAGCAGCATTTTTAAAAGCTCCTCTGGTTAATGCTCACAATAACCTTCTGAGGTAGGTACTTTTTTTTCTCTGTTATGTTACAGTTGAAGAAACTGACGCACAAAGAGAACAATTAAACTTGGATCAGTTTATGTGGATTTAAGTGGCGGAGTTGAGACTTGAATTAGGGTACTCTCCAGAGCTCTTTATGGTGCCCAGATAGATAGACAGCTTGAAAAGAGTCATTAAAATTTAAAAATCCCATGATCTTCCAGCAGTTGGCTTAATGCAGTTTAGTATTGGGGATTTTCTTGTTTGTTTTTTGTTTTTGAAATGGGGTTTCACTCTGTCGCCCAGGCTGGAGTGCGGTGGCACAATCTTGGCTCACGGCAACCTCCACCTGCTGAGCTCAAGCAATCATCTCACCTCAACCTCCCAAGTAGCTGGGATCACAGGTACACACCACCACACCCGGATAACTTTTTGTAATTTTGGTAGAGACGGGGTTTCACCATGTTGCCCAGCTGGTCTTGAACTCCTGAGCTCAAGTGATCCACTCGCCTCAGCCTCCCAAAGTGCTGGGATTTACAGGCATGAGCCACCGTGCCCAACCTGCAATTTAGTTTAAATTCAATTAAATTTGATCGATGATTTTATAACTGTCACAAAAAGGTAAACTATAAGTAGGATGGCTCACATTAATTTGTAACTTAGGTACACAGCAATTAGTAAAACTTTTAAGACTAATCGTTGTTTCTTTTCCTTTTCAAGCTACAAATGCTGTTACATGATTGTTTTTTTCTCATTTTCACTCAGAACCCGTTTTCAAACATTGAATCTTATGAAAACTAAATTTAAAAGGCACAGAAAAATGAAGCATAAGATATTAACTTTCCTTATGACCCTACTCTCCAATCTCTTTGTGACAAATTCTTATAATTCACTGTTGGAATAAACTTCTTTCTTTCTCTGTGCCAGTCACAGAGATAACATCAGTAATAGTCTAGGAAAGATCATTATTAAGATGTCCTACGGTGACCAAAGAGAAATGAAACCCACAAACAATGCCAAAATTAGGCAACATTCCTAAAAGAAGTCAAGCTAAACCAAGCATAGCTGTTGGCCCCGCAGTTAAAGCCCAAGGTGACTGTTCCTGTTCTTTCCTAACAGTTGTATGATGAACCATTACTGACCTGCTCCCTTTTGACTTCTTTTTCCACAACCTTCACTTCTCATATTTAGAAAGTGTTTGACCCTTTCTTAAATAGAACTCTTAAATTTAAAGAAAAGAGGGAGAGGAATTTGTTCTGCTAAGGCATGTATGAAAATACATACTTTGGAGTAAAGTAAGTTCCATGTAGGAGAGAATGAGGTTCCAGCATTAACGAATAGTATGTGTGCCATACACTTGCCCTTGTGGATGGAGGAGGGGGTGTCTGCCACCTAAGCACAAAAACAGCATACTGAATTCAAGTGGACTTGGTATCTTTCATTTCAATTTCTCTGTCTTTTATTTGTGTGTTCCATGCACATTTATTTTCCTTTTGTTTTACAATTTTTTCTTTTTTTTTAAATTTTCCTTTTTCTCAGCATCTTTTTTACCTTGACTTGATAAAATAAAAGATTTAATAGTTCCCATGCTAGAGTGATCACTTGTATTTTACTTCCTAGTTTCTCGTTTTAGCACTATTTTTTCATTATCTGTTTATCTTTTTTTACCTTATAGTTTTTCAGTTCATGTAGTCTCTTCTCCTGCTCAGAACTTCTCCTGTTTATTTTATTTTATTGTTTTTTATTATGCTTTAAGTTCTGGGAAACATGTGCAGAACGTGCAGATTTGTTGCATAGGTATACACGTGCCATGGTGGTTTGCTGCACCCATCAACCCGTCATCTACATTAGGTATTTCTCCTAATGGTATCCCTCCCCTAGCCCCCAATCCCCCGACAGGCCCCGGTGTGTGATGTTCCCCTCACTGTGTCCATGTGTTCTCATTGTTCAACTCCCACTTATGAGTGAGAACATGTGGTGTTTGGTTTTCCATTCCTGTGTTAGTTTGCTAAGGATGATGGCTTCCAGCTTCATCCATGTCCCTGCAAAGGACATGAACTCTTCCTTTTTTATGGCTGCATAGTATTCCATGGTGTAATTGACAAATGGGATCTAATTAAGGTAAAGAGCTTTTGCACAGCAAAAGAAACTATCATCAGAGTGAACAGGCAACCAACAGAATGGGAAAAAATTTTTGCAATCTATCCATCTGACAAAGGGCTAATATTCAGAATCTACAAAGAACTTAAACAAATTTACAAGATAAAAAACAAATAAATCCATTAAAAAGTAGGTGAAGGATATGAACAAACACTTCTAAAAAGAAGACATTTATGCAGCCAACTTCTCCCATTTTTAAGGGTTTTATTTTATTACTATTATTATTATTTTGCTGGTGAGATAATGTGGGAAACTTATCTGGTTTGTTCACTTTCTAAAATTATTGTTGTATTTTTGATTTACGTGGCTTGTCTTTTCTCTGGACTAATTGTCTCAATATGTTTTGTGTTATAAAAAATCTATTCGATGCTTTTAGTGTGTTGTAGACACTTTCTGTCGGATATGTTATGTGGTGTATTTCTCTCCTTTTGGTAAAGATGGAGTATCTAAATACGAAGAACCTTTAACTGCCAACTTCTACAAATGAACTGAGCTTTCATGGACAAAACGTAAATCGACTCAACCTGATCAGCAGTTTGGCAATATGGCAATATTTCATTGTTCTTTTGGTTCCTACCTAATTCTCACTTTAGTGCTTAGGATTTTTTTTTTTTTTTTTAATTGTGGTAGGGATGACACCATGTATGCAGTGAATTAGGCTTTATATTTGCATAGGAATTGTAGACTCATTGAGAGCCAATATCCTACCACCTCTTTACAGTACATTGTAAAGAGGTTTGTCTGTGTGTCCAGTGGCTTCTCAGATAATGTTTTTAGTAAATTTTTACTGAGAGAGTTAAGATTGGTTCAGTCCTGTCACCACTTTTTCTAGAAGTCTTGCAGTGAGGTCTAAAAGAATTGTTGTGTAGGAAATAGCACACTGCCTAATCTTTGCATTGACAGCATTGAAAACAAGCAAAGGTAGGAGAGATTCTTCACTGTCTTCATTATAATTGCTGCTTATGGGTACCCTGTTATATTCTGATTTTGGTTGCAATTGTATGAGTTCTCCTTTGTTATTCCACCTACTGAATTGAGGAATTACATTTCAGTTATCTCTTCCAAAGAGGATCTTCATCTTAAATTTACTCACTTTGGTGGGCACATGTATTTTCCCTCTAACTGCAGCCATTTTGTAACAATTTTCAGCTATAAAGAATTTTCCTTAATTTACTTTATATTTTCAACTAGTGATAAAATACATTGCTTCTATTCCAGTTTCACTGACTACTATGAATAATTATTTGACAGCCTTTCCCTAATCCTCCAACCCCAGCCTGTTAAGCAACGTTTTGTCAGGAGTTTAAATTCAGTGCAAAGAGGTTAGATTTCCACAGTTTAACCTGTAGTTCAGTGAAGTAAGTTCCTTCTAGAATACTTGGGGAATTCGTCCCTCTTCAGATCAAAATTCTACATCTGGAGCAAATGGGAGACTAATAAATCACTTAACTTTTTGTAATATTCTTTGCGGAAACCATCAGATCTCTGAAATTGCCCGTGTTGGAGTCTATTTATGAGTTCTGCTATTACTGCTTGAGTCTATGGTGTAGTCCCTTAAGTTTGTTTAAGATCATTATTAATTTGTTCTAAGTCAGCCAAGTCAACAGAAAGGTAAATATGCACCAATAGAAAGTATTTTTCAAAAGTTAAGTAGTTTTTGGTAAAAACCCCAAACCTTATTAATCTTCTACAGATGACAACTCACATATTGCTGATGATTAAAGATACACATATGTTACAATAGGGCTTCAGACTCACAGCCCATCTCTCTTTTTCTTGATCTTTCAGTAGAATCATAATGCTAAACTGGTGACTTCACAGTCATTTCCTTGGCAAAAGATTAATATCACAAGCACAGAGGAAAAAAGCCCCCACTTACACACAAGTGTCTTCAATAACACTGGGAGAGAATAGAATACTACTGGCAAAGTAAATTGCTTTTCTTAAAACTTCCCATCCTGCCCCATGTGCCCAAGTGTAAAAGCCCTGCTTTGAAAATGCTTCATTTCATAGATGAAACACTTAAGAGAAAATGACAATAATAAAGCCCAAACATCCTAGGAATAGCTAGGAGAAAAACCTCTAAGACAGTGGGAAATACATCAGTGCAGAAAAATGTAACTGTGTTGAATACACTATTTGTGTTTCTTATGTATACAATTGAGAACTGCAGTCAGATTTTAAGGAATTATGTTAAATTTGATGCTCAAACACTTATTTAGGGGGGTCCTTTCCCTTGGTTCTCTGCAGATTCTTTAGCTGCCAGAGTTTCTGAGTAGGAGGTTTAGGTGACAAAGGATTCTTGTGAGAATTCAAATTTTTTCTTTTAAACAATCATCTGATGCTCTTCAGAATGAAGACCAGAATACTCAGGTACATTTACCTGAGAAATAAAGAAACACATAACCATTAAAAATAACGTTCAAAATGCACACTAAAGATTCTATCCTGAAATAAATTAACAGCAGGTCTCAGAGATTTCTTCATCCGGCAACCAGTTTGTTTCAGTTACAACCAGTTGTGCTGAGAGACCCTAACACATTGCCAGTTGGCCGGGGCCTGGGAGGCAGAGCTTGCAGGCAGCTAAAAGAAACAATGTATCTCTGGCAACTACCATTTATCCTCCCAGCTTTCCCAGGCCTAGAAGCTGCAAAGAATGGGCTCCATGCGCATCCTCTCAGGAAGGAGCCTTTAAGGCTTGTGCGCTTTTCAAAGAACCCAGGTAACAGTCCTTTCTGGGAGACTAGGTTTACCTGGGAGGAGGCATGAATGGCACTGCGTGGTTAGGCTTCCCTCAGACAAATGGCTTTGTTGGCAGTGGGGTGGGCATGTATGTGGTGCCACAGATACGGATGAACACCTTTCTATGTTTTGAGATGATGCTACTCTCTCAGTAACCTAAGGCTGCTGTGAGTCTTCCAGAACACCCTGTGGCAAGTATAATGAAGCCATAACTATCATTTTCAGGGGACTCAATCTGTTTCTGAGGATTTTTCTACCCCCATCCTCAACCCATATATTTGTTAGCAAATGGTTTTCATTGCCTTTTTCTAACTGTAATTTCTCTTCCTCACTTCTCCTTTTTCTTTTGCCTTGAATCAGTGTTTTCCTTTCTATTTAACCAGAACAGTTAGAATCAGTGCCTAGAATCAGTGTTTTCCTTTCTATTTAACCAGAATACTAGTTCCAGATTAGCAAATGAAACTACAGGTTGAAAACCCAGTTCAACAGATTCAATTACTGTAATTTGGATTTTGAAAATATGATTTGGGAAATTAAGACCATATAACTTATTCTTAAACATCTTCAAATATATCCTTACTATGCTTTATTTTTGGTGTAGAATAAATAGAAATATTTTCTAAAGATACTCAAGAGATTATTAGCAAAGGCAATATCACTTATTTTTCCCAGATAGCTGCGTTCTCTCATTACACACACACACACACACACACACACACACACACACACACATATACCCCTAAGGCTTGTAGGTATATGAAAACTTCATCTCTTAACTGCCAAGTGATCCAAGTGCTGGAGCTGCATCTGAGATCAGTAATTGTGCACACACACTGGTCACTGAGAGCACTAGTTCCTGTTGGACAGCACCTTGACTCTTTTGGCAGGCAGAAATGGGTGTTTCCTGTGTCCATTGGGCAAGCATATGTATTTTTACTGGTTCATCTTAGCTGTGGATGCCTAAAATTTTGGCATCAATTGTTTATAGAAAGGAAAAGCATTCTGAGCTGTCAGCCTTGATATTACCTAAACCTGTATAGAATGTGGTAAAATAATACAGGATTTGTTTTTTAGGCCTGTTTCGTATTTTCTAGGCAATAGATCAAATCAGTTCAGGGTTCATTTTTAGCTCTCTAATAAACTGACAGAGTTTGCTGGCAGTGAAATGAGAATGCACTTTTAACATGGAAGTGCCATACAGTCAAAGTTGCTATTTCTGCTATTTATTAATAACTAGGGAACGCTTGAGAATTGAGCTTAGCATGTTCAACGGCGAAACTAAGATTCTAGTGCTTTTCATTGTAATGAGCACCTGCCCTCATTTTTCTCTCTTCATCTCCATTTGGTATCTCAGCCCCAGTCCCTTGTCAATTCATACTCTTCCCTTGAAACTTATAAGTAAGTGTTTTATACACCAAACCAGCACAGTGAGAATTAACGAATCATTGATATGCTTTTTCTCTCATACTCTTACCTAAATCTTGACTCTTCCCTGTGCTCAAAATGCCCTCCCCTAGAGATACACTTCCTCCAGGTCCTTATTCCAAAGTCACCCCAGGTAGGCCTCTTCTCACCACCCTAACATTTCATATCACCTTCCTTTTTTCCTCCGTTAGCATTGCTTTCTACCTTCCATGCTTTATAGTTCACTTGTTTTCTTGTGTACTGTCTGTCTCTCCCACTAGAATGTAAGCTCTATGAGGCCGGGGATTGTTGCCTGTACTCCAGAGTGTACAACAGTGCCTGGCATATAGCAGGCACTCCATTAATAAGTGAATGAATGAAGTCATTTACCCCAGGCTTTGGTTTCTTTGTTGCGTGATAAATGATGGATTTTCACAGCCTGCTTGAATATGGTGCACCAGTGTCTCCATTTCCTTCGCCCTGTCCCTGCTGGAAGAGGGTAGTAGATATCTAAGTGTGACATGTACCTTCATTTCCTGGAGCTGAACCCAGCATCAATGCGGTTAGTGTAGGGGTATTCACTGAGCCAGCCTTTCTGGAGAAACTTTCTCTGGGCTGGATTTCTCTCAAACACCAACATGATGCTCCTTCTGCCTCTGTCTAGACCTTATGTCTCTTCTTCTCCAGCTTTTTGAATAGTCAGTAAACTTGATTTTAGCTAAATAGCTTATTCCTTTTCTTTATATTATAGTTCATTTGGATAAAGAAGCCAACATGATACTCTACTTATTGGAAGCCAGGAAAAAAACAATTGCGTACGCTAGAGATGTTTCCTTTTGCTACATTTGCAGCCCTGTGACTGTGACATAAATCCATTGAGCCTTGCCATTGCTTCGCTAGGTTCCAAGAACATCCAATGCTTGTCTGATGTTAAGTTTTACTGCCCATGAAAGCAAACATCACCTCTGTCATGGCCAGTTAAACAGTATCTTTCCAGTGGACTTCTGCATATCTGAAACCCACCCATCCAAAGCCAAAAGTAATGCCAGGGGGAAAGATTTCATTCTGCCATGTTTCTTACAAGGAAAGATCAAGGGTTAACTTGATTCATAAAATTACTGCAGTCATTTTTCAGCTGGCTGAGAGACTTCACAGATCAAAAAATACAGTGGCTCTTAAACGATTTCTGATATGCACAATTCTGGTGTATTTTATTCTCAGCATGTGGCACAAAGCCTGCCAGAAACCATCTTTGCGGCTATTGACAGGCAGATTAGAAATCATCCACGATGGTTTCCTTCATTTCTCTACAGGCTGGTCATCCATTTAAACTGCTTAATGTGAATTCCTCTCAAATCCTGCTTTGTACATGCTTTTCCCTAACGTTTTGTTCTTCTCTTGCAGTGTGGTGCTCACCTTGGGCACATTTTTGATGATGGGCCTCGTCCAACTGGGAAAAGATACTGCATAAATTCGGCTGCCTTGTCTTTCACACCTGCGGATAGCAGTGGCGCCGCCGAGGGAGGCAGTGGGGTCACCAGCCCAGCCCAGGCGGACAAAGCGGAGCTCTAGAGTAATGGAGAGTGATGGAAACAAAGTGTACTTAATGCACAGCTTATTGAAAAAATCAAAATTGTTTCTCTTAATAGATATATTTTTTCAAAAACTATAAGGGCAGTTTTGTGCTATTGATATTTTTTCTTCTTTTGCTTAAACAGAAGCCCTGGCCATCCATGTATTTTGCTATTGACTAGATCAATAACAGTTTATAGCTTTAGCAAATGGAGACAGCTTTGTGAAACTTCTTCACAAACCACTTATACCCTTTGGCATTCTCTTCTTTGAGCACATGGCTTCTTTTGCAGTTTTTCCCCCTTTGATTCAGAAGCAGAGGGTTCATGGTCTTCAAATGTGAAAATAGAGATCTCCTCTGCAGTGTAGAGACCAGAGCTGGGCAGTGCAGGGCATGGAGACTTGCAAGACACATGGCCTTGAGGCCTTTGCACAGACCCACCTAAGATAAGGATGGAGTGATGTCTTAATGAGACTGCTCAGCTTTGTGGAAAGTTTGAGCTAAGGTCTTTTTTTTTTTTTTTCCTCACTAAAAGGGTGTGAAGGTCTAAAGTCTTTCCTTATGTTAAATTGTTGCCAGATCTGAAGGGGCATACTGAGCGTTGTGGCAGAGAAATAAACATTACCTCCCTGTTAGGCCTTTATTTTATTTTATTTTATTTTCCATCGAAAGCATTGGAGGCCCGGTGCAATGGCTCACGCCTGTCATCCCAGCACTTTGGGAGGCTGAGGCAGGCAGATCACGAGGTCAGGAGATCGAGACCATCCTGACTAACACGGTGAAACCCCGTCTCTACTAAAAGTACGAAAAATTAGCCAGGTGTGGTGGTGGGCACCTGTAGTCCCAGCTACTCGGGAGGCTGAGGCAGGAGAATGGCATGAACCCAGGAGGTGGAGCTTGCAGTGAGCCGAGATCGCACCACTGCACTCCAGCCTGGGCAGCAATGCGAGACTCTGTCTCAAAAATAATAATAATAATAGTACAAAAACTAGCTGGGCATGGTGGTGCATGCGTGTAGTCCCAGCTACTCTGGAGGTTGAGTCAGGAGAATTGCTTGAACCCAGGAGGCGGAGGTTGCAGTGAGCTGAGATCACACCACTGCACTCCAGCCTGGGCAACAGAGTGAGATTCTGACAAAAAGAAAAAAAAAAAAGAAAAGAAAAGAAAAAGAAAGCAGCATTGGAATGTAAGACAACTGTAAAATATTGGGCCCCACTTGGTGTAAAATTCAAAAAGAAGAACACCTGCCCATCACCTTTTTATAAGTCCTTCTCTCCACACCTAAAAGCAGCTGCAGTTGGAAGGGCATTTTGGTAAATTCCACTGTGTAAAATAAAATATTAGGGGCAACACACGTCATCAAGGCAGCCGGAATGAGAGAGAGCAGAGAAGATCAAGGATGAAGTCTTGAGTACTGAAAAATTCAGTCCTGGGCAGAAAAACTGACAGGACACTGCAAGTAACAAACAGAATCCAAGTGGGGGGGCCTTTGTGCACGGAGCTCCAGGTGACCTCTGGAGAGACATGGGTCATTCACATGGAAAGCTAAAACGGAAGCTCAAGTTTCATACTCAACACAATCTTCTTTGTGACAAGGGACAAGCCATTTAGCCTCTCTGTGCCTATTTCTTCATGTATAAACTGGGACTCATAGTATTTGTAAAATGTATTGATACTCTCAGGGCAAATTCACTATATTGCTATACAGTTGAGATCAGTGTTGTAAAATTGAACTGATCTGGTTCTAATTGCCTCAAAGGCCAAAGCCCAGGCATTTGAAATGGAAAAAAGCAGAGAGGAGGCTGACTTAGCTGATTGGTATGGAAACAGTTGGGCCAAGAGCCAGAATTTCCCTTTGTAGCAACACGGCTAGTTTTACTTTGAGAAGCTCTGCTCAGTTGCTTTATAACATTAAGTCTGGTGGAATGGATGTCACTGTGCACAATAAAGTTTTCACAAGTATAAACAATGGTGATATAAGTCAACATTGCTGTAGCCAGGTGTGAAGGTATGGTGTGTGATGATTGTACATCGTGTTTGTTGCTTTGGATGCTAATCTTGAATTGTAGTTTAAAATATGTATGTATTTTTGTAACTCTTTGAAAGCTTATGAAGACTGACAGCTTTCCTTGTAAACACTAAGACAAAAAAAGAAGAGGGACATTTGACAATTTTAAAGAAACAAGAAGAAATTAGAATGAAAAGCTGTGACAAACAGTGTCAGTGTGGCCATGTCCACATTCTTCCATGTCTCTCTCTACAGGCACCTCTCTAAGAAGCCCGACATCCTGGTAGACTCTTTATAGTAATGTACGCTTGATTCCAGATGAGCCCCAATCTTATCTGGATGCTCCGATAAGAGGTTTCTATCTGAGCATCCAGATGCTCCCTCAGATTCCAAGACATTTCACCCAAGGCCCTAGATTCACTCTGGAATTCGTACGCTTCACGTCTTTCTAGAAATGAGGTGTAAAATTTATCTCAGCCATCAGTGTCCAGACCATCCTGAAAGTCTTTCCCAACCTCACAGAGAAAGCCCTAGTATTTCCCAGTGACCCCAGGATTCCATGTTGGGGCGGCCAAAGAAATAGATCTCTTCGGGCTTTGCCACAGCCTGCAGCCCATCCTTCAGAGGCACACACAGCACCTCTGGGCTGCCCCAGGGAGGATAGCCTCCCCTGGGGTCCGTGGGATGTGGGCCACAGTGTTGAGGTAGACAAGGAGGATCAATCAGAGGCCTCTTCCCTCTCCACAGAGACTGGATTGTCATTGTTCCTTCATTTATGTTGCAGGGTTTAACATTTCACTCAAAAAAAGCCCCTCTTTTTCTAATCCTTAGTCTTTGTTTCAAGGAAAGCCAGTTTTTCTTTTACCACATTTTCCAGGATCAACTTTAAGAAAAATGCAACATCTATTGAAAAAAAGTGGGGTATATGCATGTGGTTTAATTCCAGATTGCTTTTGGGTTTAAGTGGTATCAAATTTCAGTATATTTCTGTCTTACGTGAAAGAAATACATTACTAAAATGTCAGTGAGCAATAATGTCAGCTGTCAAGCACTAGATTTATTTTTGCAGGATATGGAGTGCAATGAACTGAGTCAATATGGCGAGGTGTATGTGATCTGTGGGAGTTATGCCATTTAACATAGGAAGTGCATGGGACTTTCCCTCTCTGCACTCCAGCTCTTACTGTACCATTAGAAGATGCAAAAAGTACAGCCCTACGTTCAAACAGAATGGATCTGAAAAAAGCAGCAATATCTGTTGTGTTAGAGAGCATTCCCATGTGTTTAAACTCTTCACTTCTTAGATGCATTTAAATTCTTAATGCAAATGACGTAGCAATTTGAAAACTTCTCCGTGTTAATTGTGTTTAAAATGTCTTGCTTTAAATACAACAACAACAAAAAAATGGTAATGGGGATTATCTTTTGTTTTGAAGGTTAAATATTATTTTTGCCTTAGATAGCTTTGTAATAATTTTTCTCCAGACAGTTCAAAACTTTTGAAAAATGACATGAATTTTCATTAAAAACCGTTTTCCTATGTTTATTGTATACAAGAATTATGCAATAAAATTTCTTTATAAAAATATTTTCTTCTTTGATTCCTAAAGACTCCTTTTATTTTCAGCAGAGATACATGGACTAGAGTTCGTAGCAGACTGTTCTGTTTGCCTCCTTAACCAGCTGACAAGTCTGTAGTCTGTATAGAGAGCCTTTCATCTGATGCAGTTTTTGGAAGTTGGGTTTCTCACAGTAGGGTCAAGTCCAGCTCTTCATACCACAGGCCCTGGGAGAGGCCTCCAGGGATCTGAAAGACTGGAGGAAAGGGAAACATTTGCAGAATTACTCAACCTTCACCTCACCTCAGCAAAATCTTCAGCAGCTTGTGTATGTTTCTTTGCTTAAAATACGGATTTGGGAGTTCCACCATGAAAACTCTGTGGGTAAAAATGCAGGAATGATACCACGCTGATGCCTTGGCTTCTGTTAAAAAATTTGACAGGAAACTTATACTATCATTGAGGATTGTTCTCTAGGGAAGTATATTAGGAGCTTTCCACTGCTTACAGATGATTTCACTGATAAAAGCCATTTCTACAGATGAGTTTTGGTATTGTATTATTTGTTGTTGAAATGTTGAGTTGTTTTGTTTTGTTGATTTATTTACTTTGGGAGGCAGAAGTGGGGTGATGAGGACTTTTGTTCTTCAGCCAATTCTTTAAGTCATATTCCTGGGATCTTAAAATTCATAGGCCAGCAACTTCATGTAGTGTACCTTAGAGCACTGCTTTTCATAGTGTAGTCCTAAGACACTGAGGCATCAGCATCACCTGGGAACTTGCCAGAAATACAACTTTCCAGGCCTCATCTTGGACTTCTTTAATCAGAAATTCTGGGCTGGGGCCTTAGCAATCTGCATTTTAGAAAGCCCTCCATATGATTCTTGTGCTTATTCAAATTTGAGAACCACTGCCTTGGAACTTTTAGGGAGAAAACTTCAATTAGTATTAATTTTAAAGGCATTTATATCTGATCCTCGAAAATGGCTTTTTTTTTTTTTTGGCAGTTTTTACATTTATTTAAACAGAAAACATGCACATGAGCTGTCTACTCATTTTCTTCACTGCGCAGCCTGGCATTGGGGTTGGTGACTCTGATGGCCAGCTGGGCAGCTCTTTCCACGATGGCTTTGCGTTTCTTGGAGGAAACATTGTGAGCAATCTCAGCACAGTAAGATTTGTTGCACATCAGCAGCACTTCCAGCTCCTTGACGTTGTGGACCAGGAACTTCCGGAAGCCACTGGGCAGCATGTGCTTTGTTTTTTTGTTGCTCCCATAACCAATGTTGGGCATCAAGATCTGGCCCTTGAATCTTCTACGAACCCTGTTGTCAGTGCCTCTGGGTTTCCGCCAGTTACACTTAATTTTGACATATCGGTCTGACTGGTGCCAGATAAACTTCTGGGTTCTTTTTTTGACGATCTTGGGCTTCACAAGGGGTCTGAGGGCGGCCATGATGCCGAGGAGGAGATGGCTGCCACCCTTTTCTTTCTGTAGGGGTGGGTGGATAGTTTTTCCAAAATGTCATGCCTTTTAGCTCTTCTCGTCCCTCACTGCCCATTTGTCTTGTCCTGGAGGACTAGGCTGTCCTTATTCACTAGCACCACCTTAATTCCTATTTGCATTTCTGGACTGAGCCTGGGCTGCCCAATGGTGCTTCCCAGTGCCTTTCTAGACCACAGGATGTCCATGGCAGGGTTCATCACAGTAATTCCAAGAATTAGAGAGCAGACCCCAGTGTATAAATTTACATATCACCTTTCCCATCTCTTCCATTCTCTTGTGCTTCCTTTCAACATTATCATCATGTTTTTTAACCATTTAAGAGATTTCTTCAAAGGTGCCATGTACTGATATCTTCAACTCTTTTTTGTCAGAAAACTGTTATTGTTACCCAGATCTTAACAACAAAACGACTTTTGGAAGATACTGGCATTCAAAAAAGGTTGAATTTAAAAACTATGTTTGGGACAAGCTTACTAGCACCCCATACAGGTTTCAAACCAGAGCTCATTGTGCTTTGCACAGCAGATTGAAATTTCACCATATTTTGATGATTTTTTACCTGACAAAGCCCTCTGCCATAGAAGAATATTCTGGCAAGAATGCTTCCCATCCACTTACTCCAGAAGTCAGTCTTGTGGTCCAGTCTAGGACGAATTGGCCTGAAAATGACTGTAAGCTCTGTATAAGGCAGCTCTGACACCCCTTGCCCAAAACACCTGAAAGGCTGTCCTGTGGGTGTAAGGAGCTTTTATGGAACCCTCATGAAATAAAACCATGGTGACCTGAAATTTGGGAACCAAATTGGATTCCCAGCCCACATGAGATTTTCCTAAGTTTTAGTTGATTACAAAGCCATACCAACTTGTCAGATTATGGATGCCAGGGAGTCTCTCTCTCTTCCTTTCTTCCTTCCTTCCTTCCTTCCTTCTTTCCTTTCTTTTTCTTTCTTTCCTACTTTCCTTCTTTCCTTCTCTCTTTCTCTCTTTCTCTCTCTCTCTCTCTCTCTCCTTCTCTCTCTCTCTTCTCTCTCGTCTCTCTCTCTCTCTTTCTTTTTCCTTTTTTGTAGTCTCACTGCTCTGTTGCCCAGGCTGGAGTGCAGTGGCATGGTCTTGGCTCACTGCAACCTCTGCCTCCCAGGTTCAAGCGGTCCTTCCACCTCAGCCTCCCAAGTAGCTGGCATTACAGGTAGGCACCACCATGCCTGGCTAATTTTTGTATTTTTAGTAGAGATGGGGTTTCACCATCTTGTCCAGGCTGATCTTGAACCCCTGACCTCATGTGATCCATTCACCTCGACCTCCCACAGTGCTAAGATTACAGGTATGAGCCACCATGTCCGGCCAAGGAGCCTCATTCTTATTTCAAGGTTTTCAACTCTCCTCCCTACAATGTCTACCCTGCTATTCCCAGTAAACATATACTCACTCACCCTAATTATCATGCAGGTTAGACTGGAACCAGACAAATTTTCTGGAATAAGCAGAAGGGCAAGTCGATCAATAATTAATAAGTGCTTAGTTCAGCACAGCCCTGACATGGGCAAGGTATAGAAGTGTAAATAACTAGAAAGCAAAGTAAAAGAGGTTATATATACAAAGACAGCCCAGGAGAGAGTCATAGTTGTTAAGTTGCAGTTGCCTGAACTTTATTTCCAAGGCCTTCAATCCCACCACAGGATTTCTTTTTACCTTAATGATACTGTGGATTGAATAACCTCTGTCAATAAGTCAGGCACTTGATCGATTATTTCTACTGTGAGGTAGGTAGTCTTATCCTCATTTTACACATGATGGTGCTAACAGCTCAAAATAGTTAAGACAAATTACATAGCTAGTCCATGGCCAAGCTAAAATTGAAATTCAAGTTTCTGTGACTTCAAACACTGAGCCCCTAGCTCCAATCTGGGCTGCCTCCCATGTATGACACTGGCTGCTTGGATAGTGTTCAATTGTGGTGAGTTTGAACCTGGGGGAAAATGTAGATAGCATTTCTTATTTGTTTCAAGTTAACTGCAATTCACACTTCCAACATACATTCTGCATTGTGACACTGTTATTTCAGAGAGGCCTAATTAAGCCTTTGTACGTCTTGATTTTCTTACACTTTGGTGACAGAGAGTTTCATATTTTTCTTCAAAGCGCTAACTTTAACACTCCTAATAATTCTTTTTTTAAATTAAAACAATTTTTTTACTTCAATAGCTTTTGGGGTACAAGTGGTTTTTGGTAACACGGATGAATTCTATAGTGGCAAATTCTCAGATTTTAGTGCATCCATCACCCAAGTAACACTCCTAAGAATTTTAACTACCGCAGCAAAAGAAAGTCCTATTCGGGATTCATATGGAAAAAGGAAAGAATAGAGGTGATACTAAAGATGCATTTAACCAAAATATTCAGTTTCTGGCATAGCTGATCCAGCTCATCCTTTCTCATCCAAAAAGATATAAAGCCCAGGTGGTGGGGGTAGGGCACCTTTACCAGTGTCACTAAGTCAGACTCTACCATGGGAGGGTGAAGGAGGAGGACAGGTTCGTGAGGGCTCTCACCACACTCGGAACCTGTCTGCAGCACACATGATGGACCTGTCCCAGGAACTGACGGAATAAAGTGGTTTGTTTCTGTTTGATTACAATTCATGACAGATTGATAACTGCATAGGCATTCGAACTTGGGGTTTTCCCCCCTTCTCTTTAACACCAGAGCTTATAAGGCTACTCAGGCATCTGGTGTTTGTTAGACGGCTGTGTTGCATCATCCTTATGATTGCTGGGGAACATCTCCTAGCATTCGAGCGATTGGAGGAAAGACTATGGGGCACAAAATGGCCTCATCCGGTTTACATCTTCATTACTGCGCTTCTCGCATACCTGCTTACATCTGGAAAAAATCTCCAGGTAAACCTCTTGGGCTCTTTCTCTAAAGAGTAACTGTAATTATTAGGGCTATACCCAAATTCAGCTTAGAATAGGTATTTCGCTGAACTTCAGCCAAAACCCTGTGCCTGTCCAAAAGAGATTTTCTTTTTTTACATCCAATTACATAGGAGGGGCCTTTTCCCCACACATGGCCAGTGGGGTTCCTGATTCTTTATGCCCAACACTTATATTTATGCCCTTAGGGAAAAGGCAGGGAAACTTTAGCAAAGAAACAGAGATCTCTTCGGATCTCCTCAGTGTTTTTTCCTCACTACCAAATCCCAGAATTCTAATGTGGATTGCAGATCATGTCAAAATTTTACAAATGCTAAATCTTTACCCTGCTAGGTACTATCACAAACTTTATCTTACTAACCAACAGCATCAAAACAAAACAAAGAACAACAACAACAAAAATTGCAAACAAAACCAACTACCATCTCTGTTTCCAGCCTATCCCTCTAGTAGATGGAGTTCATCCATTCAGCATGATTTATTGAGCATGTACTAGGGTACCACACAGCATGCTTGGCACAGGAAACCCCAAACTGACTAAGACTCCCTGCATCATGCAATTAGTGGGAAAAACAGACATGCAGCTAATTATGTATAATACTGGCATGTTGCATAGGGTTATGCAGAAATGTGAATAAAATGTAATGAAAACTAACTGAGAGAAGCATGAATTATCCTCCCCTAGAAAAGGGATGAAGCAGGGAGAGTGGCAGTCAAGGAACTTCACTTAGAGATGAAAGTGCAGCTGGGTCTTGAAAACTATGTAGTCTTTCACACAGGAGAGAAGAAAACAAGGTGGTTCAGAGAAACAGTTGGGGTGTGATCTGTAACTTTTTCAAGCACATTTCTAATTATTTTGATAAGTAGTGGTTGTCTAGGATTGTCTCATAAGATGCTTTTTTGCATTTGCTTCCCCCCTCTCCTTTTTAAGACATATATATATACATATACATATATATGTATATATGTGTGTGTGTGTGTGTGTATATATCCAGATACACTTAATCTTACTGTGCTTCACTTTATTGTGCTCCGCATATAGTGCATGTTTTACAAATTAAAGGTTTAGTGCAACCCTGCATTAAGCAGGTTTTTAGTGCCATTTTTCCAGCAGCATGTGCTCACTTCATGTCTCTGTGTCACATTTTGGTGATTCTTGCTATATTTCAAACTTTTTAATGATTATTATTACATCTGTTATGGCAATCTGTCATTTAATAATCTTTGATGTTACTCTCATAATTGTTTTGGGGCACCACCAACTGAGCCGATACATATGGCAAACTTAATAAATTTTGTATGTTTTGTGACTGCTCCACTAACCAGTTATTTTTTTGTCTCTCTCTCTCTCTCCTTGTGCCTCCCTGTTTCTTAAGACACAACAATATTGAAACTAGTCCAATGAATAACCCTACAATGCTCTCTAGGTGTCCAAGTGAAAGGAAGAGTCACATGTCTCTCACTTTAAATCAAAAGCTAGAAATGATTAAGTTTGGTGTTTAGTGCAGAAGGTAGGTCAAAAGCCAAGACAGGCTTAAAGCTAATTCTCTTGCACCAAACAGTTAACCAAGTTGTGAATGCAAAGGAAAAGCTCTTGTAGGAAATTAAAAGTGCTACTCCAGGGAATGCATGAATGACAAGAAGCAAAACAGCTTTATTGCTGATACAGAGAAAGTTTGAGTCATCTGGATAGACGATCAAACCAGCCACAACATTCCCTTAAGCCAAAGCCTAATCCAGAGGAAGGCCCTGACTCTCTTCAATTATATTAAAGCTGAGAGAGGTGAGGAAGCCATAAAAGAAAAGTTCGAAGCTGGCAGAGGCTAGTTCATAAGGTTTGAGTGCCAGGTGTAATATAATAGTGCTATAATGTAAAAGTGCAAGGTGAAGCTTCAAGTGTGATGGGGAAGCTGCAAGTTATCCAGAAGATCCAGCCAAGGGAATTCATGAAAGTGGCTACACCAAAAAAGACTTTCAGTGTAAGTGAAGCAGCCTTCTGTTGGAAGATGATGCTACCTAGGACTTTCATCACTAGAGAGGAGAAGTGAATGCCTGGCTTCAAAGCTTCAAAGGACAGGCTGACTTTCTTGTTAGGGTCTACTGTAGCCGGTGGCTTTAAACTGAAGCCAATGCTCATTTATCGTCCTGAAAATCCTAGGGCCCTGAAGAATTATGCTGAAACTACTCTGACTGTTTTCCATAAATGAAACAACAAAGCCTGGATAACAGTATATCTCTTTACAGCATGGTTTACAGAGTACTTTAAGTCTGCAGTTGAGATCTGCTACTCAGAAAAATGATTCCTTTCAAAATAGTTCTGCTTACTGACAATGTACCTGGTTACCCAAGAGCTCTGATGGAGATATACAGGGAGGTGAATGTTGTTTTCATGCCTGCTAATACAACATCCACTCTGAAGTCTGTGGATCAAAGAGTAAAGTTTTAAGTCTTTTTACTGAAGAAATACATTGTGTAGGGCTGTAGCTGACATAGATGGTGATTCCTCTGGTGGATCTGGGCAAAGTAAATTGAAAATCTTCTGGAAAGAATTCACCATTCAAGATGCCATTAAGAATATTCATGACTCATGAGAGAAGGTTAAAATGTCAACATTAACAAGAATTTGAAAGAAGTTGATTTCAACCTTCATGGCTGATTTTAAGGGGTTCGAGACTTCAGTGGAGAAGTAACTGCAGATTACTGTGGTGGTGGGTGGTGGAAATAGCAATAAAACTAGAATTAGAAGTGAAATCTGAAGATGTGACTGAATTGCTACAATCTCATAATAAAGCTTGAACAGAGGAGGAGTTGCTTCTTAGAAATGAGCAAAGAGAGTTATTATTATTATTTTTTTGAGACAGGCTCTTGCTATGTTGCCCAGGCTGGTCTCAAACTTCCGGGCTCAAGCTACCCTCCTGCCTTGCCTCCCAAAGGGCTGGGATTACAGGCCTGATCCACTGCATCCAGCGTGAAAAGTGGTTCCTTGAGATGGTATCTACTCCTGGGGATGAGGCTGTGAACGTTGTTGAAATTGCAATATAGGACTTAGAACATTACATAAACTTTTACAAGGAAGTATATAAATGGGAAAAGAGCAAAACTTAAAAATACTGAGATGACACCACCAACAAAAGAATATTACATAAACTTAGCTAGTAAAGCAGCAGTGGGATTTGAGAGTACTGACTCCAATTTTGAAAGAAGTTGTACTATGAGTAAAATGCTATCAAACAGCATTGCATGCTACAGAGACATTATTCATGAAAGGAGAAGTCAATCAGTGCAGCAAACTTCACCACTGTCTTATTTTCAGAAATTGCCATGGCTACTCCCACCTTTAGCTATGACCACCCCAGTCAGTCAGCAGCCATCAACATTGAAGTAAGACCCTCCACCAGCAAAAAAAGGCTCAAATGATCATTAACATTTTTTAGCAATAAAGTATTTTTAAGTAAGGTTTGTACAATGTTTAGACATAATGCTATTGTAGGCTTACTAGACTACACAATAGTATAAAAGTAACTTTTATACGTACTGGGAAATCAAAAAATTTGTGTGACTTGCTTTACTGAAACGTTTACGTTATTGCCATAATCTGTAACTGAACACATAGAATATCTTCAAGGTATGCCTGTATGTATGTATGTGTGTGTATTTGTACATATATGTGTATATATGTATGTGTGTTTATCTACGGACACATATACTTATATATACACACACACATACATAGAGGCATACCTTGTATGTATATATACAGAGAGAGAGAGACAACCAAAGGAAGAGGAGGAGGAGGAAGAGCTTAGAGAGAGGCTTCAGTGTCATTTCTTCCATTTGTGCATCCCACATCTAAGAAGAAAGCAGACTCTGTCAGGTCCTTCCTACCTGCTTACACCTCTGGTCTACTCCCTCTGCTCAGGGCATACTATCATGAGCTTATCTGAACCTCTGCAGCATTGCCAAACTGGCTTCCTGTCACCAGGCTCTCTCCCCTCCTCCCAGCCTCCATAATGCAGTCAGTGACCTTTTGAAATTATAAATCTGGGTACCTGGAATCCACTGCAGGATGTAGTGCAGACACACTGTAGCCGAGTCCGCCGAGGCCCTTCACAGTCTGGCTATAACCTGTCTGTCCTGGCTCCTCTCTCATCACTTCTTCCTCACTGTAGACTTCTTACTATGTGCAGAAGGTGGCACATCCTTTTATGTAATGCTTTCTGCCTGAAATGTCCTTTTGCCTTTTTTGATTCCTAGGCTTCAGGGATCCCTCAAATCCAGACTCCAATAGCATCTCTTTCAATGACATATATTGCCATTTTCCTTTCCTCCTCTGGCATAAATGTACAGTCATGTGATACACAATGACATTTCAGTCAATGATGGACCTCATCTATGACCATCATCCCTTAAGATTATAATGAAGCTGAAAAATTCCCTTTGCCTATTGATGTTGTAGTAGTTACAGCACAGCACATTACTTTTCTATGTTTAGGTATGTTGAGGTACACAAATACCATTGTGTCACAATTGCCTACAGTATTCAGTAGAGCAACATGCTGTACAGGCTTGTAGTCTAGGAGCAATGAGTTATACTATATAGCCTAGGTGTGCAGTAGGCTGTACCATCTAGGTTTGTGTGAGTACACGCTATCATGTTTGCACAACAACAAAATCACCTAACACATTTCTCAGAATGTATCGTCATTAAGTGACTGCATTCCCACTCTCACTTGTTAATGTCTTGATTCTAGAGTTCATCACTTTGAATAACTGTCTCCTTCACCAGATTTGGAGCTCCTCTTGAGGAAAAACACTTTGAGTAAATCAATGTCTGGAACAAAATGTAGTTAGAATCCATTCTAAGCAAAATAGATGGTGAAATTCATTTTCACCCCTCTTCTCTCTCATTTTCTTTGCCTTGTCCTATCCTTTCTTGTAACACTCCACATAGATCTGTTCTCTGAGCAATGCCCAGAGAACTAGGAGCTTAATCTGCTAGAAAATAGCTACCACCTACCCCCAGCATTTATTAAAGGCTAGACCCACACTAACATTCATGATCTCATTTAGTTTTCTGGGCAACACAGAAGTCACAGACTGGAAGTTTAATGCAAGCTTTCTTTGCTTGAATCTTCTTAAAAACATATGTTTAAAAATAGATTTAAGGAGTACAAGGGTAGTTTTGTCACTTGGATAGATCGCATAGTGGTGAAATCTGGGTTTTTAGTGTAAGCATCATCCAAATAGTGTCCATCACGCCCCATAGGTAATTTGTCATCCCTCACCTGCCTCCCACCCTCCCACATGCCTGAGTCTCCAGCATCTATTACTCCATTCTCTATGTTCACGTGTACGCATTGTTTAGCTCCCACTTATAAGTGAGAACATGTGATATTTGACTTTCTTTTAGAACATCTTTTTGCCAATATTTAAAAACCAAGAGATCTCACATAAAAACCCCACTTTTTCGATTCTTTGGAATAAAGGGAGAATCTGGTAGTTCTGGGTACCGGGTAGTGCCAAGTGGCAGCTGCACACTTGAGGTGAGGATGTTGTTTCCAGTTTGCCACAAGCCTTTGCCATTTCCCACGGGCTCCTATTTGTCTTTATATCTGGACTATTTCATTGTTTCTTAAAATATGCAAATATTTTGTATCACTGCTTCTACCAAAATGGAAAAATAAAATATAAAGTAGGAAGGACACAGGACTTCTTTTAAAAACCTACCTATCTCCTATAGACATTTGGTTTGTAACCCCTGTGGTAGGTAATATTATCCCTATTTTGCTGATGAGGAAACGGAGGCACAAGAAAGTAAGTAACTTCACCATGGTTACATATCTAGAAAGCATCCAGCAAAGACACTTGACTACAATGCCTATGCTCTTAAATGGAGGTCTCCAAACTTCTTGATCCTACCCTTCTATAAATAAAAAATGTTAGCATGTCTACCTAATATGTATGTTCACTTCTAAATTATGTATGTTCACCACTATAGTAATATAGTATTCAATTCTAAAATACATGCAAAGTGAACAATTTTTAAAGATGAGAAAAAATTTTAAAACATGAATTTTAAAATAATTTTAATGTTATTTAAGATGGCATAAAGATGTTTACCTTTACTGAAATAAGATGTTAATAGTATCTTTAATGACAGCAGTGTCACTTGAGTACATCATTTTTTAAAACATGGGTTTAAGAATTTGTGAAACAGTGTTTAAAGGTCTGGATCTAAGTTCAAAATATCTTAATATTTGCTGAAGTGGTTGACATAGCTGAAAACTGCATTCTACAACAATGTCCCACATGGAAAGATGCATGTCGGGCTTGCTTACAGATCATGATACTCATTTTTTAATCTCAAACGCTGGTGTACAGTGGTATCTGTGGAATTTTGGCTAGCAGGTCTTCATATTCTCAGTTGTCAATGAGTATGACTAACAATTATTCAAAGGTATTTTTTAAATACTTAAAAAGTTTTCAAATGCCATTGAACAGGGTTAAAAACAGGTTTTAAAATTCTGATCTCAAGTTTTTTGAGCATGCAGTTATGAAAGATTCTTTTTTTTTTTTTTTTTTTTTTTTTGAGACAGAGCCTCGCTCTGTGGCCCAGGCTGGAGTGCAGTGGCCGGATCTCAGCTCACTGCAAGCTCCGCCTCCTGGATTCACGCCATTCTCGTGCCTCAGCCTTCGGAGTAGCTGGGACTACAGGTGCCCGCCACCTCGCCCGGCTAGTTTTTTTTGTATTTTTAGTAGAGACGGGGTTTCACCGGGTTAGCCAGGATGGTCTCGATCTCCTGACCTCGTGATCCGCCCATCTCGGCCTCCCAAAGTGCTGGGATTACAGGCTTGAGCCACCGCGCCCGGCCGAAAGATTCTTTAAGGTAAGACACAAACATCTTTTTCTTCAATAAAAATCACACAATGGAAACAGTTCCAAACATTCATTTTCAAAATCCTTTCTCCAGACCTGATTTTCTTAAAAAAAAAAAAAAAAAAAAAAAAAGAGCAGCAGCAATTATTCATTGTTGAGATGGCATTTTTACCTGAAAGGAATGGATGGATTGAGTATATTTTTCAAAGATAATTTTTAAATAGGATACTATGGGCAGACGATTGTCATCACAGAAAGTGTTGGAAAATTTGCAACTTTTAAACTTTTTAAATTAAAATTTTAAATTTTAACTTGGAACTCATTTTTATGATTGTTAAACCTTTCATGAAATAGACTCAGTAAGTATAAAATATTTTCTTGGAACTCTTAAAAAGAACTCATCTTGATGAATGATAACCCTTCCATGAAATAGCTGGCAAGTATAAAATATTTTCATAGCTATTATTTATCTCACTGCAAGGTATTATAAAGATTTGACTGTATTTCCATGACCTATATTTCTAAAATTAACCACACATAGTAGCACTTCTGGCTTCAGTCCCTCAGCTGAGCATTTGTCTACAAATAAATAATGCATTGGGTGACTTTCACATGCAGCACTCTTTCCAGAACCTTCTCGTGGAATCTAGAAAGAGTGGAATCTGGAATCTTGTGGAATCTGGAATCTCGTGGAACATTCTTTTCCCCAACACTCCAGCCAAAGCAGCCACCTCAGTGGTGGTCACACCTAACAGAGTTTGCCATAAAGCATTATATTTATTAAATTGATTATTTCCATCTTTTCCTTTTTGGCTCACACAAAAAAGTTATGCATTATTGAAACAAATGCAGCAAATACCATAAGCCAAGATGTGTTAGTAACGTCTACTCTTAATGCAACTGCAAAGGAAATCTCTGCACTATGTAATTTGTTTGAATACTTGCTTTTTCACATCTTCACCATGCTGTGTCTGCATCTTCCAATTGTATTTACTTTTAATAAATCATTTTAGTTTGTGACCATTGTGATAATTTATTATACAAAGTGGAGACATTACTGTCACATCCAACTAAAATAGAGTCAAGAGGCCTTGAAAAAAACATGCAGGTTACAAAGGGACCACTTAAATCAAAACAACCTGCTGTGACTTCAAGACTAGTTTCTTTTTCTTTTCTTTCTTTCTTTCTTTCTTTCTTCCTTTCTTTCTTTCTTTCTTTCTTTCTTTCTTTCTTTCTTTCTTTCTTTCTTTCTTTCCTTCTTTCTTTCTTTCCTTCCTTCCTTTTTCTTTCTTTTTTCCTCTTCCTTTCTTCTTCCTTCCTTTCTTTTCTCTTTCTTTCTTTCTTTCTTTCTTTCTTTCTTTCTTTCTTTCTTTCTTTCTTTCTTTCTTTCTTTCTTTC
>NC_045443.1:62568728-62634173 GCF_002776525.5 Piliocolobus tephrosceles
TTCTTTCTTTCTTTCTTTCTTTCTTTCTTTCTTTCTTTCTTTCTTTCCTTTTCTTTCTTTTCTTTTTTTTTTTTTTGACAGGGTTTCTCTCTGTTGCCCAGGCTGAAGTGCAGTGGCACAATCACTGCTCAATGCAGCCTTAACCTGCCAGGCTCAAGTGATCCTCTCACCTCAGCCTCACATGTAGGTGCATGCTATCATTCCTAGCTATTTTTAATTCTTTAATTTTTTTTTTTTTTTGAGACATGGTGTCTCACTGTGCTGCCCAGGCTAGTTTTGAACTCTTGGTTTCAAGAGATTCTACTACCTCAGCCTCCCAAACTGCTGGAATTACAGGCATGAGCCACCACACCAAGCCAAGATTAGTTTTACTGAGGTAGTAACTGCCACCACTGACCAACCAGAGCTCCCCAGCTCAGGCATAGCCACAAATGTTAACAAACTTTCTTTCAAGACAATTTATGTAGTTTTTCTCTCTCCCAACAAAAGCCCAAACTTCTCCTTTGTTCTTTGGACACATGAGGGGCCACCCCAGTCTGTTGAATGTGCCCTGACTTGCAATTCTGTTCTTTGAATATTCACAAATAACACCTTTTGCTTGGGAATGCATCCCTCCATTTTTATTTGATATTGACACCGTCTTCTTTCCAGATTATGGTAATTACTGTACCTGGGGCAGGAAAAGCAGTTGCAGAGAGACCATCTTTTCTATGCCTGGGTAAATGGTCGTATCCTTTCTACTTTTGGATTCACTTCCAACATTTGACCCTTTGCCCTTTCAATGTTGTGAAATATCTCCAAGAGGTGCTCTACGGAGACGTTTTATTTTCTTTTGAAAGTGTCACTTCTTCTGAGGCATTTTTATCCTTTTCATTATTCCACTTTCTTCATTAATGTCAATAAGTTTGCCTTCACTACATTCTCTGGCTGCAAACCTAGAGTGTCTCAAAGGGTGGCAGTGTGGACATCCATGGTCCCCTGTTTCTTCTATAACGCCATTTATGTTAGATTCTATTTCACGTCCAGCATTATCACTTTTCATTTCTTTGCGCATTTTCCTATTTGTTAATACCTTATGAAGTTGTTCACAGTTAATCTACTGTGGTAATTGAAATTTGAGCTGTGTTGCTGGTAGACTAGTATTATTTAATGAAGCTGTAACTAAAATTTGTGCATAATGGAATCATGCAAAGTGATGACTACCTATACTATCAAAGCTTATTTTATTTAATTTTTCTTATTTTAGATAAAAATTTTTATAATTAGTTTTAAAGGTTTCCCTACCTCCCAATACAATGTCATGTGTATTTGTGCTATTCTGGGCTTCTACCATGAACTTAATGAGCTAAACAACAGAGGTGATCATGATAACTCCAAGACATAAGTTACATTTTAATAGGGCCCCTAAATACATAAGTACTGTGGGAATTTAGGCAGGGTCTGTTGGGTGACATCCTTACCCCAACTACTGAGTCTTGGTTCGCAATCACCCTCTCTTCATAGGTAAACTATGAAACTACTTCCTTGATTGACTCTCTAGTTAAGCTTTTCTACATCTTTTGACATTCTCTTAGTTATTTGTGTTGCTTTAACAAAATACTTGAGACTGGGTAAGTTATAAAGAACAGAAATTTATTTCTCACAGTTCTAGAGTCTGGAGGTCCAAGATCAAGGCACCAGCAGGTTTCACTGGTATTGAGGACCCAGTTGTTGCTTATAAGATGTTCTTCTATAGTGGAAGAGCAGAAGGGCAAAAAGGGGCCTACCTAGTTGCCTCCAACCCTTTTATAAGGCACTAATCCTATCTATGAGGATAGAGCCCTCATGACCTAACCACCTCCCTAAGGCCCTAGCTCTTACCACTGTTGCCTTGGGGATTAAGTTTCAACATAACTTTTGGAGGGAATGCGAACATTCAAATCATAGCAGATAGTTTTGTAAAATAACTTCTAAAACACTTTTCTACTTTCCCAAATGTGTCAGAAAATATACTAGTTACATTTTATTGCAAGAAATACCCATTCTGAGGTCACACACACACAAACACACACACACACACTCTTCACAATTATGTGCTCCAGTTTGGACTGGTTGCTTTCTTGATCCTCTGTATAGCTGATGCCCTGGATCCTTGTTTTGTCATTGTCCTAAGCATTCTTTTCACCTTTCTCCTGTGCTGGGTCCTTTGTTACCAGATGCCTTCATTTATGCCTTCTTTTCAGTACAGTACATCCTCTCTGGTTTCCTGTGAAAGAGCAGACACAGGGTTAAAAGTTTTGTAATTTGGTATGTTTGAAAATAACTCTATCCTTCTCTCACACTTTATTAATATTTCCACAGAGTATAGAGTTCCAAAGTGGAAATCATTTTTCTCTTCAAATTTTGAGGCGTTGCTCTACTGACTTGTATTTTCCAGGGTTACTGTTGAGATATCCACTGGAGAGTCTGATCCTTTGTAAGAGTTTGGAAAAGATGATATGCCCAGTGAAGGCTTTTTCCCATTCATTTTGCCAAGCACTTGGTAGATCTTTTCAATCAGAGATATGCGTCCTTCCATTCTGAGAAATTTTCTTATATTATGCTTTTGCCTTTATCCTTTGTTTTCTCTGTTCTTTATCGTTGTAATTTCTATTAGTCAGATGTTGTATTTCCAGGACTGATTTAATTTTTTTACTTTTACTGTATTTCCATCACATCATTCTTTTGTTTTCCTTTCTAGGAAATGTTCTCCCATTATTTTACAACCATTTTACTTAAATTTTTTTACATCTATCATTCATATACATATATAATGTATTTATTTCTTTCATATATTCTCCCCTCATTTCCAAGAGCTCTTGTTCCCTCATTGCTCCATTTTTACATCCTTTTCTTACTAAGAAAATGATACTTTTGTTCTGCTCACGCCTGTAATCCCAGCACTTTGGGAGGCTAAGGCAAGCGGGTTACTTGAGGCCAGGAGTTCAAGACCAGCCTGGCCAACATGATGAAACACTGTCTCTACAAGAAAATACAAAAGTTAGCCAGGCATGGCAGCATATGCCTGTAGTCCCAGCTACTCAGGAGGCTGAGGCAGTAGAATCACTTGAACCCAAGCAGCAGAGGTTGCAGTGAGCCGAGATCACACCAATGCACTACAGCCTGGATGACAGAACGAGACTCCATCAAATAAAAAAAAAAAAAAAAAAAAGAAAATGAGTGATATTTTCTCATTTTTGTAAGAAAATTAATGATACTTTTAAAATGTTTTATTTCTCCACTCTGCGTTGTGTTTTTTTGAGTTCCTTTTCAGTTCGTGTAGGCCCATGTCTTCTATGAGAAGATTTTCCCCAAGATCCTACTGGTCCTTGGCTGTCCAGGTTCAGTAAGAATGAAACATTGAACTGTCAATTATGTCTTGCTGACCTATGGGTTTCATGGTAGAAGCCCTCCTCCTTCCTATCCCTCTCCCTTTCCTCTTCCTCTTCCTCCTGCTCTTTCTCTTCCTCCTCCTTTTTTTCTCTTTTCTGTGTGACTGCACATGTTTGGTTGTTTTTACTGTGACAGGAGCATAAATTGGTGCAACCATTTTGGAAAAAAGTTTATTTTTTTTCCTCTGCGGTGATGTAGTTTTTCTCCAATCTCTTGCTGTCTCTGAGTGTAGAGTTTCTCTGGTACAACTCTTCCTTTCACCTACATTGGTGAGGCTGGAGGTGGACTCGATTACAGGAGGCAGGGAGGAGGATTTGGGAATCTCACTTTTCCTTATATGGGATCAGTATAATTTATAAGGCAATATTTAATACAAATAATGTAATACATACATAAGTTTTGGAGCATAATATTAAGATGAGCATTTTAACCCATCACCCAATTTAAGAATTAGAGCAATAATACTTTTGAATTTTATCTACGGACTCTTCTCCTCTGCCTTCATTTTCCTGCTCCAACTGGTAACTTCAAGTCTGAATTTTGTATTTTTTGCCATCTTATTTTCTGAAAAATAGTAAATGGTTGTATCACATATGTAACTAACCATAAACAATATATTATGTAGCTTTGTTTAATTCTGTACTTTATAAAAATGGTATCATGCTGTGTTATTTTTCACTCAATGTTTTCTGTTTCATTTATCTTCTTGTTTCCAATCATATTTCATTCATTTTACTACTGTGTACCATTTCTTTATGTGGTATACCACAGTTTGTTTTTATGTTTGCCAGGTTGGTCTTGAATGCCTAGCCTCAAGCAATCCTTCTACCTTCACGTTCCAAAATGCCAGGATTACAGGCATGAGCCACTGCGCCCCACCAACCACAATTTTTAAATTGATTTTTCTGTCAATGGACATTTGAATTATTTCCATTTTTTCATTGTGACATACAACCTTATATAAAACTTTCTTTTCTTTTATGTATCTCCTAGTACAAAGGTCCCCACCCTCCAGGCCACAGACCGGTAATGGTCTGTGGCCTGTTAGGAACAAGTCCACATAGCAGGAGGTGAACAGCAGGCCAGTTAACATTACTCCCTGAGCTCCATCTCTTGTCAGATCAGCGGCAGCTTTAGAGTCTCATAGGAGTGCCAACCCTACTGTGAACTGTGCATGTGACGGATCTAGGCTGTGCACTCCTTATGAGAATCTAATGCCTGATGATCTGAGGTGGAACAGTTTCATCCAAAAACCATCACTCCCAGCTTCACGGTACTAGTACACATGTGTATATTAGTTTTCTATTGCTGTTGTAACAAATCACCACAGATTTAGTGGCTTAAAACAACAGAAATTTATTATCTTACAGTTTTGTAGGTCAGAAGTCCAGTGAGAGATTCACTAGACTAAAATCAAGATGTCAGCAGGACTGTCTTCCTTTCTGGAGACTCTCAGGGAGAATCCATCTCCTTGCTTTTTCTAGCTCCTAGAAAAGGAGTCTTTGCACCTAGACCCTTCATTTCAGAACCAGCAGTCCAGCATCAATTCCTCACACTCCCATCTCTCTGACTATAGCTACTGAGAAAGGTTCTAAGTGTTTTTTGTTTGTTCGTTTTTTTCTGAGATGGAGTTTTTCTCTTGTTGCCCAGGCTGGAGTGCAGTGGTGCAATCTCTGCTCACTGCAGCCTCTACCTCCCCAGCTCAAGCAATTCTTTTGCCTCAGCCTTCCAAGTAGCTGGGATTACAGGCACCCGCCTCCATGTCCAGCTAATTTTTTGCATTTTTAGTAGAGATGAGGTTTCACCATGTTGGCCAGGCTGGTATTGAACTCCTGACCTCAGGTAATCCACCCACCTTAGCCTCCCAAAGTGCTAGGATTTCAGGTGTGAGCCACCGCACCCATCCAGGTTCTCAGCTTTAAATGACCCGTGTGATTACACTGGACTCATTTGGAAATTCCAGGATAATCTCTCCGTCTTGAGGTCCTCAACCTTAATTGCATCTGCAAAGTTCATTTTGCCATGTAAGGTAACATAGTCACAGGTCCTGGAAATTAGGATGGTATTTATTTTCTGTGGTAAAAAATACAACAATTCCTGTTTTCACACCCTGATATATATGTATGTACGTATCTATCTATCTATGTATATCTATCCATCTAGCTATCTCTATCATCTATCCTATCTATCATCTTTCCCCCAACTTTATTAAAGTATACTTACAAATAAAAATTGTGTGTATTTATGATATACAATGTAATATATATATACACACACATTGTGAAATAATTAAATGAAACTGTTTACCATATCCACCATCTCATATACGTATTTTGTGTGTGTGTATTTAAGATCTACTCTCAGCAATTTTTAAGTATACAACACATAACTAACTATAGTCATCATTTATACAATAGACCTCTAGAAACTATTCATCCTGTCTAACTGAAACTTTGAATCCTTTGAACAAATCTCCTCACTCCTACCCCTCAGCCCATAGCAACCACCATTCTAATCTCTGCTTCTATGTTCAGTATTTTTAGATTACAGATATAAGTGAGACAATGCAATATTTGCCTTTCTGTGCCTGATTTAGTTCACTTAGCATAATGTCCTTTAGGTTCATCCATGTTATTGCAAATGACAAGGTTTTATATACCACATTTTCTTCATTCTTCATTCATCGATGGACATTTAGGTTGATTCCACACTTTGGCAAATGTGACTAATGCTGCGTTGAATATAGGAGTCCAAGTATCTCTTTGATATACTGATTTTATTTCCTTTGAATATATACTCAGCAGTGGGTTTGCTGGATCATATGGTAGTTAACGGTTTTAATTTTTTAAGGAATTTCTATATTATTTTCTGTAATAGCTGTACTAATTCACATTTCCACTAATAGTATGCAATGGTTCCCTTTTCTTCGCATCCATGCCAACACTTAGCTTCAATCTTTTTTATAGTAGTCATTCTAATAGGCATGAGGTAGTATCTTGTTGTTTTGTTTGATAATTAGTGATGTTGAGCATTTCCTCACACACCTGTTGGCCATTTGTATGTCTTCTTTCAAGAAATGTCTATTCAGATTATTCGTCCAATTTTTATCTGGGTTATCTGCTTTCTTACTGTTGAGTTGAGTTCCTTATATATTTTGGATATTAACCCTTATCATATGTATGGTTTGCAAATATTTTCTCCCATTCTGTAGGTTGTCTGTTGACTATGTTGACTGTTTCCTTAGCTGTGCAGAAGCCTTTCAGTTTGATGCAATCTCATGTGTCTGTTTTTGCTTTTGTTGCCTATGCTTTTTGGGTCATATCCAAAAAAATAATTGCCCAGACCAATCTCAAGAAGCTTTTTCCCTATGTTTTCTTTGAGTAGCTTCATATTTTGAGTTTTTGTTTAAGTCTTTAATTCATTTTGACTTTTTTTTTTTGAGACAGAGTCTCACTCTGTTACCCAGGCTGGAGTGCAGTGGTATGATCTTGGCTGACTGCAACCTCTACCTCCTGGGTTCAAGCAATTCTCATGCCTCAGCCTCCCAAATAGCTGTGATTACAGGTGTGTGCCACTAAGCTTAGCTAATTTTTTCTATTTTTAGTAAATATGGGGTTTCACTGTGTTGGCCTGGCTGGTCTCCAACTCCTGACCTCAAGTGATCTGCCCACCTCAGCCTCTCAAAATGCTGGGATTAGAGGTAAGAGCCACTGTGCCTGGCCAATTTTGAGTTGATTTTTAAAATATGGTGTCTAATAAGAGTCCAATTTCCTTCTTGGGCTTGTGGATATCCAGTTTTCCCAACATCATTAACTGAAGAGGCTTTGTGTTCTTGACACCTTTGTGAAAAACCAATTGATAGTAAATGTGTGAATTTATTACTGGGCTCTCTGTTCTTTCCCATTGGTCTGTATGTCTGTTTTTATGCAAGTACCATGCTGCTTTTATTACAATAGCTTTGTAGTGTATTTTGAAATCAAGTAGTGTGATGCCTCCAGCTTTATTATTCTTTTTACTCAAGATATTTCTTTGGTAATTTTAGATAGATAAAAGTGGCATTGAAAAATTAGTCATGCTGGTAAGATGCAGAGCAATTGGAGGGGCTACTTCAGGGTGGTAGCTGGGAAAGGCCTTTCTCAGGGGGATGACTTTGGAGCAAGAGACCTAAACCTTATTTGAAGAAGTGGTCAAGGGTTCCTGGAAAAGGCATATCTGGAAGTGGAGCCTAGGCAAATAGGAGAGATTTGGGTGGGAGGGAGGGTATTTTAGAGGATGGTAAATGGTCTTTATTAGGGGTTGGGGCTGGGTGTAAGTGTGGGTTGTAGGTTGCATTCCCTGGAACTTCAGACTGCAGACCCAAAGGAGCTTCTCCTGGGATCCCATCAGTGAGGTTGCTGGGTTCATCTGCAGAGAAGCTCTGCTGAGTTAGCCAGTGCATGTGTGAGCCCAGAGTCCTTTGTGAACTATCCCTGGACACTGGGGCTCAGTTGCTACCCAGTGAAGCCAAAGGAAGAGTCAATATGGGGATAGCCTCCAGGGCGTATAATTCCAGGATCTTATAGAAGCTCTTTCCCCAGAATGAAATCTTTACCAACTGGCTGCTGCCTGAAATTCCACCATTCTAGCTTCTGCTTTTCCATGGCAAGGCAGCATGGTACAGTATTGTGCAGATCCTGCTCTACCCTGCTTACCCTCCCGGGGCTGCTGTAGGTAGAGCAGAATTCAGTGTGCTGAATTTTCACAGGACTGTATCCTGCATGGCAAATACACAGATTCTGTGGTTGGACCCCTGGGTTCCCCTCTTGCCTAGCTGGGAGATCTTAAATATGTTATGTAAACTCTCTGGGCTTTGGTTTCCTCAACTATAAAATAGAAACATTAATAGACCCTATCTTGTATTATTGTTCCAAAAGAAGATGATGATAAATTCTTAACAAATGAGCTACTACTATTAACAGTATTCTGTTTTGCTCTCTGTTAAAATAGCCATTAAGGAGATGGGCTGTCACTCAAGACTAATTATATCTCAGTATAAATTACTTTTTGACATTTGACCAGGAACAGGTTTTGATGGTGGGAGAACAGGCATGCACACCCACACAATTGGTTTGGCTATTCAGGGCCTTTTGTGGTTCCGTACAAATTTTAGAATTTTTCCTATTACTGTGAAATATGCCATTGGAATTTTGATAGGGATTACATTCAATCCATAGATCGCTTTGGGTGGTGTATTAGTTCATTCTCACACTGCTATAAAGAACAACCTGAGAATAATTTTTGAAGAAAAGAGGTTTAATTGATTCACAGTTCCACAGGCTGTACTGGAGGTATGGCTGGTGATATGGTTTGGCTCTGTGTCCCCAGTGAAATCTCATCTTGAATTGTAATTTGAACTGTAGTCCCCAGGTGTCAAGGAAGGGACCTGATGGGAAGTGACTGGATCATGGGGGTGGTTCCCCCATGCTGTTCTCATGAAAGTGAGTGAATTTTCATGCAATCTGATGGTTTTATAAATGGTAGTTTCTCCTGCACTCTCTCTCTCCTGGTGGCATATGAGATGTGCTTGTTTCCCCTTCCCCTTCTGCCATGATGGTAAGTTTCCTGAGGCCTCCTAGCCATGCTTCCTGTTAAGCCTCTGGAACTGTGAGTCAGTTAAACCTCTTTCCTTCATAAACTACCCAGTCTCAGGTATTTCTCTATAGCCGTGTGAAAATGGACTAATACAGCCTGGGAGGCCTCAGGAAACTTATAATCATGGCAGAAGGTGAAGAGGAAGCAGGCACAATCTTTACATGGTGGAACAGGAGAGAGAGAGTGAAGGGGAAGCGGTACACACTTTTAAACAATCAGATCTCATGAGAACTCACTCACTATCATAAGAATAACAAGGGGGAAATCTGCCCCCATGATCCAATCACCTCACAGCAGGCCCCTCCTCCAACACTGAAGATCATAATTCAGTATGAGATTTGGGAGGAGACATAGAGGCAAACCATAACATTGTGCTCCTGGCTCCTCCCAAATCTCATGTCCTTCTCACATTTCAAAACACAATCATGCCTTCCCAAAGTCTTAACTCATTCTGGCATTAACTCAAAAGTCCAAGTCCAAGGTCTCATCTGAGACAAGGCAAGTCCCTTCTGTCTATGAGCCTGTAAAATCAAAAGCAAGTAAGTTACTTCCAAAATACAATGGGGGTACAAGCATTGGGTAAATGTTCTCATTCTAAAAGGGAGGAATTGGCCAAAACAAAGGGGCTACTGGCCCTATGCAAGTCTGAAACCCAGTGGGGCAGTCATTAAATCTTAAAGCTCCAAAATAATCTCCTTTGACTCAATGTCTCACATTCAGGAGACACTTATGCAAGGGTGGGCTCCCAAGGCCTTGGGCAGCTCTGACCCTGTGGTTCTACAGGTTACAGCCCTCACAGCTGCTTTCACAGGCTGGCATTGAGTACCTGTGGCTTTTCCAGTTGCATGGTGCAAGCTGTCAGTGGATCTACCATTCTGGGGTCTCAGGATGGTGGCTCTCTCCTCACAGATCCACTAGGTAGTGCCTCAGTGGAGATTCTGTGTGGCAGCTTCAACCCTGCATTTCCCCTCTGCAGTGCACTCGTAGAGGTTTACCATGAGGGCTCCAACCCTGCAGCAGACTTCAGCTTGGACATCCAGCCATTTCCATACATTCTCTGAAATCTAGGTGAAGGCTCCCAAACCCCAACTCTTGCCTTCTGCACATTCACAGACCCAAGACCATGTGGAAGCCACAAAGGTTTGGGGCTTTCACCCTCTGAAGCAACAACCTGAGCCATACTTTGGCCCCTCTTAGCTACAGCTGGAGCTGTAGCAGCTGGGACATAGGGCACCATGTCCTGAGGCTGCACAGAACAGCAGGGCCTGGAGCCCAGCCCATTAAACCATTTTTCCCTCCTGGGTCTCCAGGCCTGTCATGGGAGGGGCTGCCATGAAGATATTGGAAATACCACAGAGGCATTTCCTTTATTGTCTTGGCTAATAACATTCAGCTCTTCTTTACTCAGGCAAATTTCTGCAGCCTTGAATTCCTCCCCAGAAAACTGGGTTTCCTTTTCCACTGCATGATCGGGCTGCAAATTTTCCAAACTTCTATGCTCTATTTACCTTTTAAATACAAGTTCTAGTTTCAGGTCATTTTTAATTTTTTGCTTATGCAAATGAGCATAGGCTTTTAGAAGCAGCCAGACCCATCTTGACCACTTTTCTGCTTAGAAATTTCTCCCACCAGATACCATAAATAATCTCTCTCAAGTTCAAAGTTCCAGGGATCTCTAGAGCAGGAGCACAATGCCACCAATTTCTTTGCTAAAGCATAACAAGAGTGACCTTTACTTTAGTTCCCAATAAGTTCCTCATCTCCATCTGGACTTCATCTGGACCACCTCAGCCTGGACTTCATTGTCCATATCACTATCAGCATTTTGGTCAAAACTATTCAATAACTCTCTAAGAAGTTCCTAACGTTCCCACATCTTCCTGTATTCTTCTAAGCCCTCCAAACTATTCTAATCTCTACCTATTACCCAGTTGCAGAGTTGCTTCCACATTTTCAGGTATGTTTATAGCAATACCCCACTTCTGGTACCAATTTTCTGTATTAGTCCATTCTCACACTGTTATAAAGAACTACTTGAGACTGGGTAATTTATGAAGAAAAGAGGTTTAATTGACTCACAGTTCTGCAGGCTGTACAGGAGGCATGGCTGGGAGGCCTCAGGGAACTTACAATCATGGCAGAAAGTGAAGGGGAGTGGGCACAATCTTCACATGGCAGAGTAGGAGAGAGAGAGAGAGAGAGTGAAGGGGGGAAGCACTACACATTTAAACAACCAGACCTCATGAGAACTCACTCACTACCATGCAACAGCAAGGGGTATATCCACCCCCATAATCCAATCACCTCCTGCAGGCCCATCCTCCAACACTGAAGATCATAATTCAATGTGAGATTTGGGTGGGGACACAGAGCCAAACCATATGAGGTGGTATAGACATTTTAACAATATTAATTCTTCCAACCCATAAACACAGATAGAGGTTGGCATATATTATTTTAATATACCTTTTACATTAAATCTTGCCATTAGTTTATATTTTGGCGAGTCTCTTTTAAATAGTAGCTAGGGGGACTGTTCTTTTTTTTTTTTTTTTTTTTTACTTTAAGTTCTAAGGTACATGTGCATAACGTGCAGGTTTGTTACATATGTATACTTGTGCTGTGTTGGTGTGCTGCACCCATCAACTCGTCAGCACCCATCAATTCGTCATTTATATCAGGTATAACTCCCAATGCAATCCCTCCCCCCTCCCCCCTCCCCATGATAGGCCCCATTGTGTGACGTTCCCCTTCCCGAGTCCAAGTGAACTCATTGTTCAGTTCCCACCTATGAGTGAGAACATGTGGTGTTTGGTTTTCTGTTCTTGCGATAGTTTGCTGAGAATGATGGTTTCCAGCTGCATCCATGTACCTACAAAGGACGCAAACTCATCCTTTTTTATGGCTGCATAGTATTCCATGGTGTATATGTGCCACATTTTCTTAATCCAGTCTGTCACTGATGGACATTTGGGTTGATTCCAAGTCTTTGCTATTGTGAATAGTGCCACAATAAACATGCATGTGCATGTGTCTTTATAGCAGCATGATTTATAATCTTTTGGGTATATACCCAGTAATGGGATGGCTGGGTCATATGGTACTTCTAGTTCTAGATCCTTGAGGAATCGCCATACTGTTTTCCATAATGGTTGAACTAGTTTACAATCCCACCAACAGTGTAAAAGTGTTCCTATTTCTCCACATCCTCTCCAACACCTGTTGTTTCCTGACTTTTGAATGATTGCCATTCTAACTGGTGTGAAATGGTATCTCATTGTGGTTTTGATTTGCATTTCTCTGATGGCCAGTGATGGTGAGCATTTTTTCATGTATCTGTTGGCTGTATGAATGTCTTCTTTTGAGAAATGTCTGTTCATATCCTTTGCCCACTTTTCGATGGGGTTGTTTGTTTTTTTCTTGTAAATTTGAGTTCTTTGTAGGTTCTGGATATTAGCCCTTTGTTAGATGAGTAGATTGCAAAAATTTTCTCCCATTCTGTAGGTTGCCTGTTCACTCAGATGGTAGTTTCTTCTGCTGTGCAGAAGCTCTTTAGTTTAATTAGATCCCATTTGTCAATTTTGGCTTTTGTTGCCGTTGCTTTTGGTGTTTTAGACATGAAGTCCTTGCCCATGCCTATGTCCTGAATGGTACTACCTAGGTTTTCTTCTAGAGTTTTTATGGTATTAGGTCTAACATTTAAGTCTCTAATCCATCTTGAATGAATATTCGTATAGGAGTAAGGAAAGGATCCAGTTTCAGCTTTCTACTTATGGCTAGCCAATTTTCCCAGCACCATTTATTAAATAGGGAATCCTTTCCCCATTTCTTGTTTCTCTCAGGTTTTTCAAAGATCAGATGGCTGTAGATGTGTGGTATTATTTCTGAGGACTTTGTTCTGTTCCATTCATTTATATCTCGTTTTGGTACCAGTACCATGCTGTTTTGGTTACTGTAGGCTTGTAGTATAGTTTGAAGTCAGGTAGCGTGATGCCTCCAGCTTTGTTCTTTTGGCTTAGGATTGTCTTGGCAATGCGGGCTCTTTTTTGGTTCCATATGAACTTTAAAGCAGTTTTTTCCAATTCTGTGAAGAAACTCATTGGTAGCTTGATGGGGATGGCGATGAATCTATAAATTACCTTGGGCAGTGTGGCCATTTTCACGATATTGATTCTTCCTATCCATGAGCATGGTATGTTCTTCCATTTGTTTGTGTCCTCTTTTATTTCACTGAGCAGTGGTTTGTAGTTCTCCTTGAAGAGGTCCTTTTCATCCCTTGTAAGTTGGATTCCTAGGTATTTTATTCTCTTTGAAGCAATTATGAATGGAAATTCATTCATGATTTGGCTCTCTGTTTGTCTGTTACTGGTGTATAAGAATGCTTGTAATTTTTGCACATTGATTTTGTATCCTGAGACTTTGCTGAAGTTGCTTATCAGCTTAAGGAGATTTTGGGCTGAGACAATGGGGTTTTCTAAATATACAATCATGTCATCTGCAAACAGGGACAATTTGACTTCTTCTTTTCCTAACTGAATACCCTTGATTTCTTTCTCTTGCCTGATTGCCCTAGCCAGAACTTCCAACACTATGTTGAATAGGAGTGGTGAGAGAGGGCATCCCTGTCTTGTCTTGTGCCAGTTTTCAAAGGGAATTTTTCCAGTTTTTGCCCATTCAGTATGATATCGGCTGTGGGTTTGTCATAAATAGCTCTTATTATTTTGAGATACGTTCCATCAATACCGAGTTTATTGAGCGTTTTTAGCATGAAGGGCTGTTGAATTTTGTCAAAGGCCTTTTCTGCATCTATTGAGATAATCATGTGGTTTTTGTCTTTGGTTCTGTTTATATGCTGGATTACGTTTATTGATTTGCGTATGTTGAACCAGCCTTGCATCCCAGGGATGAAGCCCACTTGATCATGGTGGATAAGCTTTTTGATGTGCTGCTGAATCCGGTTTGCCAGTATTTTATTGAGGATTTTTGCATCGATGTTCATCAGGGATATTGGTCCAAAATTCTCTTTTTTTGTTGTGTCTCTGCCAGGCTTTGGTATCAGGATGATATTGGCCTCATAAAATGAGTTAGGGAGGATTCCCTCTTTTTCTATTGATTGGAATAGTTTCAGAAGGAATGGTACCAGCTCCTCCTTGTAACTCTGGTAGAATTCAGCTGTGATTCGGTCTGGTCCTGGACTTTTTTCGGTTGGTAGGCTATTAATTATTGCCTCAATTTCAGAGCCTGCTATTGGTCTATTCAGGGATTCAACTTCTTCCTGGTTTAGTCTTGGGAGAGTGTAAGTGTCCAGGAAATTATCCATTTCTTCTAGATTTTCTAGTTGATTTGCATAGAGGTGTTTATAGTATTCTCTGATGGTAGTTTGTATTTCTGTGGGGTCGGTGGTGATATCCCCTTTATCATTTTTTATTGCATCAATTTGATTCTTCTCTCTTTTCTTCTTTATTAGTCTTGCTAGCGGTCTGTCAATTTTGTTGATCTTTTCAAAAAACCAACTCCTGGATTCATTGATTTTTTGGAGGGATTTTTGTGACTCTATCTCCTTCAGTTCTGCTCTGATCTTAGTTATTTCTTGCCTTCTGCTAGCTTTTGAATGTGTTTGCTCTTGCTTCTCTAGTTCTTTTAGAGTGTCCATTTTAGATCTTTCCAGCTTTCTCTTGTGGGCATTTAGTGCTATAAATTTCCCTCTACACACTGCTTTAAATGTGTCCCAGAGATTCTGGTATGTTGTATCTTTGTTCTCATTGGTTTCAAAGAACATCTTTATTTCTGCCTTCATTTTGTTATGTACCCAGTAGTCATCCAGGAGCAGGTTATTCAGTTTCCATGTAGTTGAGAGGTTTTGATTGAGTTTCTTAGTCCTGAGTTCTAGTTTGATTGCACCGTGGTCTGAGAGACAGTTTGTTATAATTTCTGTTCTTTTACATTTGCTGAGGAGTGCTTTACTTCCAATTATGTGGTCAATTTAGGAATAAGTGTGATGTTGTGCTGAGAAGAATGTATATTCTGTTAATTTGGGGTGGAGAGTTCTGTAGATGTCTATTAGGTCTGCTTCCTACAGAGATGAGTTCAATTCCTGGATATACTTGTTAACTTTCTGTCTCATTGATCTGTCTAATGTTGACAGTGGGGTGTTGAAGTCTCCCATTATTATTGTATGGGAGTCTAAGTCTCTTTGTAAGTCTCTAAGGACTTGCTTTATGAATCTGGGTGCTCCTGTATTGGGTGCATATATATTTAGGATAGTTAGCTCTTCCTGTTGAATTGATCCCTTTACCATTATGTAATGGCCTTCTTTGTTTCTTTTGATCTTTGATGGTTTAAAGTCTGTCTTATCGGAGACTAGTATTGCAGCCCTTGCTTTTTTTTGTTCTCCATTTGCTTGGTAGATCTTCCTCCATCCCTTTATTTTGAGCCTATGTATGTCTCTGCATGTGAAATGGGTCTCCTGAATCCAGAACACTGATGGGTCTTAACTCTTTATCCAGTTTGCCAGTCTGTGTCTTTTAATTGGATCATTTAGTCCATTTACATTTAAGGTTAATATTGTTATGTGTGAACTTGATCCTGCCATTATGATATTAACTGGTTATTTTGCTCATTAGTTGATGCAGTTTCTTCTAGCCTTGATGGTCTTTACATTTAGGCATGTTTTTGCAATGGCTGGTACCGGTTGTTCCTTTCCATGTTTAGTGCTTCCTTCAGGGTCTCTTGTAAGGCAGGCCTGGTGGTGACAAAATCTCTAAGCATTTGCTTATCTGTAAAGGATTTCTCCTTCACTTATGAAACTTAGTTTGGCTGGATATGAAATTCTGGGTTGAAAATTCTTTTCTTTAAGAATGTTGAATATTGGCCCCCACTCTCTTCTGGCTTGTAGAGCTTCTACCAAGAGATCTGCTGTTAGTCTGATGGGCTTCCCTTTGTGGGTAACCCGACCTTTCTCTCTGGCTGCCCTTAAGATTTTTTCCTTCATTTAAACTTTGGTGAATCTGGCAATTATGTGTCTTGGAGTTACTCTTCTCGAGGAGTATCTTTGTGGCGTTCTCTGTATTTCCTGAATTTGAATGTTGGCCCGCCCTACTAGATTGGGGAAGTTCTCCTGGATGATATCCTGAAGAGTGTTTTCCAACTTAGTTCCATTTTCCCCCTCACTTTCAGGCACCCCAATCAGACGTAGATTTGGTCTTTTTACATAATCCCATACTTGTTGCAGGCTTTGTTCATTTCTTTTTCTTCTTTTTTCTTTTGATTTCTCTTCTCGCTTCATTTCGTTCATTTGATCCTCAATCACTGATACTCTTTCTTCCAGTTGATCTAGTCGGTTACTGAAGCTTGTGCATTTGTCACGTATTTCTCGTGTCATGGTTTTCATCTCTGTCATTTCGTTTATGACCTTCTCTGCATTAATTATTCTAGCTATCAATTCTTCCACTCTTTTTTCAAGATTTTTATTTTCTTTGTGCTGGGTACATAATTCCTCCTTTAGCCCTGAGAAGTTTGATGGACTGAAGCCTTCTTCTCTCATCTCGTCAAAGTCATTCTTCATCCAGCTTTGATCCGTTGCTGGCGATGAGCTGCGCTTCTTTGTAGGAGGAGATGCACTCTTATTTTTTGAATTTCCAGCTTTTCTGCCCTGCTTTTTCCCCATCTTTGTGGTTTTATCTGCCTCTGGTCTTTGATGATGGTGACGTACTGATGGGGTTTTGGTATAGGTGTCCTTCCTGTTTGATAGTTTTCCTTCTAACAGTCAGGACCCTCAGCTATAGGTCTGTTGGAGATTGCTTGAGGCCCACTCCAGACCCTGTTTGCCTGGGTATCAGCAGCAGAGCCTGCAGAAGATAGAATATTGCTGAACAGCGAGTGTACCTGTCTGATTCTTGCTTTGGAAACTTCCTCTCAGGGGTGTACTCTACCGTGTGAGGTGTGGGGTGTCAATCTGCCCCAGTGGGGGATGTCTCCCAGTTAGGCTATTCAGGGGTCAGGGACCCACTTGAGCAGGCAGTCTGTCCCTTCTCAGATCTCAACCTCCATGTTGGGAGATCCACTGCTCTCTTCAAAGCTGTCAGACAGAGTCGTTTGCATCTGCAGAGGTTTCTGCTGCTTTTTTTTTTGTTGTTGTTGTTGTTTAGCTGTGCCCTGTCCCCAGAGGTGGAGTCTACAGAGACAGGCAGGCTTTCTTGAGCTGCTGTGAGCTCCACCCAGTTCGAGCTTCCCAGCGGCTTTGTTTACCTACTTAAGCCTCAGCAATGGCGGGCGCTCCTCCCCCAGCCTCGCTGCTGCCTTGCGGTTAGATCACAGACTGCTGTGCTAGCAATGAGGGAGGCTCCGTGTGCGGGCATGGGACCCTCCCAGCCAGGTGTGGGATATAATCTCCTGGTGTGCCCGTTTGCTAAGACCCTTGGTAAAGCACAGTATTGGGGTGGGAGTTACCCGATTTTCCAGGTGTTGTGTGTCTCAGTTCCCCTGGCTAGGAAAAGGGATTCCCTTCCCCCTTGCACTTCCCAGGTGAGGCGATGCCTTGCCCTGCTTCAGCTCTCGCTGGTCGGGCTGCAGCAGCTGACCAGCACCGATTGTCTGGCACTCCCTAGTGAGATGAACCCAGTACCTCAGTTGAAAATGCAGAAATCACCAGTCTTCTGTGTCGCTCGCGCTGGGAGTTGGAGACTGGAGCTGTTCCTATTCAGCCATCTTGCTCCTGCAACTGGACTGTTCTTTTTCTAAATCCATTTTCACAATCTCTTGAGTTAATATAGTACAAACATTAAGACCATTGGTATATTTGAATTTATTTAAACTATATTACTTTGTGCTTTAGATTTTTCTGCTTTTGCAATGCTTTTGGAAAAATCGATTTTCTTTACTTTTTCACTTATTTTGTTCTACTAGTTAGAAAGTCATAACCTCTCTTTTTAAAATGTTGCCATTGGAATTTATCATGTGTAATGAACTTAACAATATCTGGGTTTTTCAATATCTGGATCAACTCAACAAAGTTAGTGTACTTTAGCATTGAGCATCCTCCTCTCAACTTGCATATTTTTGTAATACACTTTTAGTTCTGTTACTTTTTTGCCCTCTCACAAAATAAACACTATTATACTGACTATACATAAAGATAATGACAGTTTGCCTACATGTTTGCTAATTTCTTTGCTCGCAATTCTCTTCTGTTTCTTAAATCTCTCTTTTGAGATCATTTTCTTACTCCTGAAGTTCATTCATTCTTGAGAAGTTTCTTTGGCCAATGTCTTTTGAAGGTAAATCCTCTGTTTGTTTGTTTGTTTATCTGAAAAAGATGTTCCTTTTGCCTTCTGCCATGATTGTGAGGCCTCCCTAGCTGTGTGGAACTGTGAGTCCATTAAACCTCTTTTTCTTTATAAATTACCCATTCTCGGGTATGTCTTTATCAGCAGCATGAAAATGGACTAATACACGCCACCAGATTAACACAGCACGAAAATGGACTAATACAGTCACCAAAGAGGACTTTCAACTTTAGGAAAGTGGAGAGTGAACCCCCTCCCCTGTCCACTGCCACAAACACAGTCTATTGCAAACACTGCACCAGAGGATGTGGGAAGGTTTGTAGGGAAGGCTTTGTGTGTTTTCACATGGCATAGAGAGCCAAAATGGAGAAATGAAAGAAAAGTCACTTAAAATTCAACACCAAAGCAACAGCACAAGAAGCAAATGTGTAGGGTCCTTTTCTCAGTCAGAGTCTTAAAATTAGATCCTTGAACTTCCCTGTGCTGCTAGTGGGAGTGTAAATTAGTAGCCACTTTGGAAAACCGTTCAGCAGTATCTGTAATAGTTGAATACATGCATACCCTATAACTCAACTATGCATACCCTATAACTCAACTACACTGTTAGGTGTACCTCAAGCATGTTCACCAAAAGATATATACTAAAATGTTGCTAGCCACAAGAGAGGAATGAGATATAGAGATATATATGTTTCAGTGTGTGAATCTCTCTATTATATATCTCCATGTTATATATTTGTATACTATATATTATTATATAGAGAAATATAATAGAGATATATTCATACACTGAAATACTATACAGTACTGAGCATTAAAAAGCTACAACTGTACACAACAACATGGATAAACCTCACAAACATAGTATTCAGAGAAATAGGCCAAGCACAAAAGAGTGCATACTATACAATTCCCTTATATAAGGTTAAAAAATCGGCTAAGTAATCTTTGAGGTAGAAACCAGCTCAGAGGATACCTTTCACATGGGCTGTTGCAGTGGTTAGTGACTAGGTAGGAGGGGTCTCAAGGGGAGCTTGTGTAAGTGCTGAAAATGTTCTATTTTTTATTAGATGCTGGTTGCATGGGTGTTGCTGCAGTTTAAATGATGCCACGAAAGTGTTCATTAGAAATGTCACCCACAATGCAACAGTGTTGGAAGGTGTGGCTGAATGAGAAGTGATTTAGGCCATGAGGGCTCCACCCTCATGAATGAATTAATCCTGTTGTTTAGGGCATGTTTTGTTATTAAAAAGGAGTGACTCTGCACCATGGCTCGCACCTGTAATCCCACTTTGGGAGGCCAAGCACTTTGGGAGGCCAAGGTGGGTGGATTGCTTGAGCTCCGGGCAACATAACAAAACCCAATCTCTACAAAAAAATTCAAAAATCATCTGGGCATCATGGCATGTACCTGTAGTCCCAGATACTTGGGAGGCTGAGGTAGAAGGAGCCCTTGAGCCCAGGGGCAGAAGTTGCAGTGATCAATCATTGCATCATTTCACTCCAGCCTGGGCAACAGAGTGAGACTGTGTCTCAAATTAAAAAAAAAAAAAGAGTGAGTTAAATCCCTTTCTCTCTCCCTACCCACTTTGTCATCCCATGTTGGCATGGTGTAGCAAGAAGGACCTCACCAAATGCTGCCCCTCGATCTTGGACTTCCTGGCCTCCAGAAATGTGAGCCAATAAATTTCTATTCATTCTAAATTACCCAGTCTGTGGTATTCTCTTATAGCAGCACAAAATGGACTGAGGCAAGTGTGCTCATTCAGTGAAAATGTTTTGAACTGCATGCTTATGACTTGTTAACTTTTCTGTGTTCATGTTACACTTCAATAAAAAAAGTTTACTCAGAAACATAGATGCTCCTCCTATAATTTCTAGAGAGATTTTCTCTAAATACAAAATGAAATTCTGCAATCAGCAATTTCTTATTTAGCTCCATGAGTTCCAATCCACTCCCCACCACTCCCACCCCAGATCCCATGCTGTTTCCAATAAATGTGTATGTGCGGGCATGCACACACCATGCACACATTCATAAACACATGCACATATTTCTTCTTGCTGTCTCTTCCAAATGTGACTTTTGCTATACATTGCTGGTGCATACGGCACTCTGCTTGGCACTTAGTACATATTAATTCATTTAGTCCTGAGCACTACCCTCTAAGGCAGTCATAAATTTCTCTATTTTATGAAATCTGAGGTCCAGAAAGATGAGATAACTTGCTGCAAATCACAGAGCTAACGAGGTCTCATTGACTTTACAGTCCCTTGCTATTCCTTCACTAAAAATTCCTTCTTATTAAGCAAGAAGATAGCAACTCAAAAGCTAGTAATTTTGAGAGAAATTATGTAGTTAGTTCATCTGTCTCCATTTACAGATGAGAAAACAGAGGAAAAAGTGACTGGCCCAAGGTTCCATGCTGAGTGGTCATAATTTCATGTATTAACTATTCACTGTAAGAATTATGTAGGGAAAAATATATAGGTAAAAATGAAGTCTAAAGAACTATAAAAGAATAGATAGAACATATACAATTTTACAATCTGACTTAAATTTCCTTTGTTTTGCCTTAAGCTTGAACCACAACTGGTACCTTCCTTATACCCAGGCAAGATGGTCCTGCTCTGGGCTTTGGAAGCCCCAACATATCACAAATAATTGTGCACTTTGGTCTCTTGGAATTGGATGCTGAGTATTTGACAATACGACCTGTCACCCCAAACAAATTCTGTTCTCACGACTTGTTCAGGACCCAGGAAATGGATTCTCCATATTTTTGCCCTTTGTTGTGAACATTGACTGATGGTTCAAATGCTGTGAAGGTCTGTGGTTCCTTCTACTTCTGAGATTGAAGTTGACACTACATCTGAATGAAGGAAAGATTGAGGCAGTGGCACCTAGGTTAAGGAGAACACAGTTTTCACTACCTTGTCAAATCCTTCTTTCTTGGCATGAATGCAATAGATTATGCATTTATAATCTATTGATTATGACTAATGAAAAGTCATTTTTGTAGCCCTGAGGGTCCATTTACTTGCCTCATTTTGTGTCCCAAAAGATGGTTCCACAAGTGCTTATAAGTTTTTGTGTATTCACAACAATTACGTATGGTGGTTGAGGAATATTTTATGCCATTAAACAATGCATATTTCTGTTGAATTTGTATGTGTTATGTCTTGACTTGAAATGCACAAAACACTAATTCTTTACATTGGCAATTAATCGACACTGTGTTAGTTAAAATTGGTTTTAGCTAATGAAACTAATAAAATTAATTTTACTTTTAGAAAAGAGTTGAATAAGGTTAATTAAGATTTTCAAAAAGTTACTCAACATCACTCACCCTCAGATAATTGCCAATCAAAACCACAATGAGAGATCACCCCGCACCTCTCAGTATGGCCATGATCAAACAAGACAAAACAACAGATAACAAGTGTTGATGAGGATGTGGACAAATTGGAACGCTTGTGCACTGTTGGTGGAACACAAAATGATATAGCCCCTATGGAAAACACTATGGGGGTTTCTAAAAAAATTAAACATAGAACTACCATATGATCCAGCAATCCCACTTCTGGATATATATCTAAACTAATTGAAACAACGATCTGAACTCCCATGTTTATTGCAGCATTATTCACAGTAGCAAAGACACAGAAGCAGCCTAAATGTCTATCAGTGAATGAATGGATAAACAAAGTATGGTATATACATACAATAGAATATCATTCAAAGGGAAATCCTGCCATGTGCAACAACCTGAATGAACCTGGAGGGCATTATGCTAAGTAAAATAAGCCAGTCACAAAAGGGCAAATACTGCATGATCCCACTGATATGAGGTATCTAAAACAATGAAGTTCATAGAAGCAGACAATAGAAGGTGATTGCCAGGGATAGGGAGTGGAGGTGGGGAATGGGGAGTTGTTTAACCGGTATAAAGTTTCAGTTATACAAGATAAATGAGTTCTAAAGATCTGCTGTAAGCATAGTGCCCACAGTTAACAATACCGTACTGTGTACTTAAAATATGTTAAGAATGTAGACCTCACATGAAGTGTTCTTACCACAAAAACAAAAAATAAGCAAAATAAAAAATGAATAAAAGGGCACAAGGAAATTTTTAAAGGTGATGAATATATTTATTGCCTTGATTATGGTGATGATTTCCTGGGCATGTGCATGTGTCTGAGCTCATCCAATTGTATATATTACATATGTGCAGTCTTTGTATGTCATTTATATCTCAATAAAGGATTTTTAAAAATTTTTTGTTTTTTTTAGAGATGGAATCTCACTATGTTGTCCAGGCTGGAGTGCAGTGGCTCTACACAAGCACAATCATAAGGTACTGTAGTCCTCAGCTCCTGGGCTTATGTGATCCTCCTGACTCAGTCTCCCAAGGAGCTGGGATTACAGGTGTATGCCATTGCACCTGGCTTAAGAAAATTGCTTTTAAAAAGATTTTCAAAAAGTTAGATAAAAACTCAGCTTTTCTCAAATAAGTATGATTTAAAACTTTATTATCAATTATAATTTATATTTTGCTTTTTAAATTTAAGAGATAATGTTGAGTGTTAATGGTGACAACTTTTCAATTTATAAATTAAAAATAATTTGAATTATATTTAACATTTACTTTAATATACATTTTGATGAAAAAGTCCAAATTTTCTATATGTTGAACATGATTTTACTTATATTTTAATCCTTCATATCATTACCATCAACTGAACATAGATTTTACTTAAAGGTAAAGACCATCAATTTTATGAAATTCATACATCATAAATTATGAATTATGTATGTTTTCATTTTATTACGCACCTGAACATCATTGGCCATCAATAGAATACTCATACCTGACCAATAATAAAAAAATTTACTCTTTTGCTATAGTACTGACTTTTCATCATTAAAAAACATATATTTATCCATATTTTAAAATTTTGTTCTTATGAAGTAAGATTTGTCAAACGTTATGAAAATAAATTTGTGAAACAGAAAAAAATGTTTTATGTAAAAGTCTGTGAGCTTGATTTAAAACTTTAAAATATTTATTTATAAGGTATAAGTGCCTCTATCTTGCTTGCTTCAGGGCCTGCAAAATGTTAGTGCCAGGTCTGACCACAGCTCTCTTTCACTTAGGTCTGACCACAGCTCTCTTTCACTCTTCATGTAACCAATGAAGAGCTTTGGATCTTATCAGATGTCTTATCTTTTGCCACTGCGGCATTGATTGGCTGTCTGGCAGGTATCAAATCAATGTTCCTTCAATTCTCCTTGAATTGTAAATTACAACTCATTTTGTTCTCTCTAAATGATGGGTCTTTCTTTGTGAGAGGCTGTTTTAGTGGCAACAGGAAAAACTTCACAATCGAAGAAAATGGATTAACATAAAGTGCTTTGTGTGGGTACATACCCAAAAGAATTGAAATCAATATGTTGAAGAGCTATCTGCACTTCCATGTTCATTTCAACATTATTCAAAATAGCCAAGATATGGAAGCAACCCAAATGTTCGTTAATGGATGATGGATGAATAAAAGAAGAAAATGTGGAATATATACACAATGGAATACTATCCTGCCTTTAAAAAGAAGGAAACCCTGCCATTTACAACATGGATGACCCTGGAAGGCATTATGCTAAGTGAAGTAATCTATGCACAAAAAGCCAAATACTGTATGATTTCACTTATATGTAGAATCTAAAAGAGTTGATCTCACAGAGACATACTGTAGAATGGTGGTTCATAGAGGCTCTGGGTTGGGGAGGTATGGGAAAAGGGGAGAGGCTGGTCGGAGGGTACAAAGTTTCATATAGAAAGAATAAATTTTAGAGAGATCTACTGTACAGCATGGATCATTATTATAAACATGTTTATAATAATGATATATTTCAAAATTGGTAATAGAATAGATGTTAAATGTTCTCACCACAAGAAAATGATAAGGTGTCATGGTGATAGATATGTTAAATAGTTATGATTTAGTCTTTCTACAATTTTATATATATCAAAACATCACATTATACCCCATAAATATGTACAATTATAATTTGTCAATTTAATTAATTAATTAATTTTTAAAGGTGCTTTGTGGTTTCATTAGTCTGTTTGAATCCTTGTTTTCTCCTTCCTCCTCACCCCTCTTCTTCCTTTGCCCCTCTCATTTCTCGTTTTCTTCTTGTTCTGTTTCCTCTTCCTCCTCCTGCCTTTTAGTGAGGAAAGACTCTCCTGGTAGCTGTGTTACTTCTCAATTCCCTCTTCCCTCTTCATCGATGCCTACTTTTCTCAAAGCCGAAGTGTACAATGTTTTTTGAATCTGACTTTCTGCCAGAATTCTTTGAATAGATCAACCTCTTTTATGCTCTAACATTTTAAAACTCATTGGTATAAGAGAGAATTGGAGGATCTTAAGTATAGTGGTTTCCTTACAATCAACGAAGAATGTTATTCCAGTTGACAATATTTTAAGTCCAGTCATGATGGCAGTTCTCACTTTCACATAAATATTATAGGGACATACTAGGCTTAATATCTGGGTGATGAAATAATCTGTACAACAAACCCCCACAAGTAAGTAAACACAAGTTTACTTACACAACAAACCTGCACTTGTACTCCTGAACTTAAAATAAAAGTTCAATAAATAAAAATAAATATCATAGGAATAAGTAAAGAATCTGAAGTACTATCATTGCCATTTTTTCATTTCTACTGGATTTCTAGATAAGAGTCTTATCTCAATATTTTGCCCTTCATTAATTTTCTATCTATTTGGCTTGTTCAGCAAATGGAGAGGAAGTGGGTTTCCCACAGGGTGCTAAGACAAGTGGTCTCTCATCTGTTGCTGTCTTACTGAGCCCACATTCAGCAAATTACTCTCTGTTGGGGGAGATGGTTGCCAACATAGGCAGTCTAGACTATAATTAAAAGTAAGATATTTTTTCACTCCATAAATTTAACAGTCTGCTTCTTGAAACCATCCTGTTTCTCCTTAATTTGGCTCTAGGAAAATAGCCACAAGTGACATGTGGTTCACTGTGGTTTCCTCAGACATTGTGGCTGTCCTCATTTGCTGTGTTATGGTTCGTAACAGTTCCAGACCCAGAGACTGAATGATGGTGGTGGTATCAGAAACGTTTAATGGCTGGAACCCCATGGAAGTAAATTAATAACATGTATTTGACAAGAAGTGAAATGTATTGGAAGTTGCTAGGGCTAAACTACCAAAGTTTCATCTTATCCTTATTTAGAATTTAATGGAACAATTTAGAATTTCAAAAGCACTGGGTGCTTTCTCAACTATTTAACTCTGCCCTGAGTTAGCAGTAATGTAAAATGGGTTCTGCAGTGAAGAATTTCAAGTACCCATAAGCAAGTGCAGAGCTGCAAAATCCTTCCAGAGTGTTGACTTATATTTGTGTAGCCTCACAGCAGACATAGAGTTAACAATGTATCTATGGTATTTATCCCTTCCATTCAATTGCAAACCCCTCTTGTTCATGGCTGTATCATGAAGCCAGAGTCCTTAGAAAGTAATTAGGGAACAAGAGGTCTGGGGATGATCCGTGGTGTGGTGTAGTCTTCCCCCCAGTTCCACCTGCATGATTGCTTAGTAATCTTAGGCTATAACTCACTTTTCCCTTGGAAAATGATCACATTTTGTTGTCTTGGGAGGCATAGCAAAGCTCCTGTCACATGTTAATGTAACAGAAGCTGAAGGACCTTGGGCTCTGAGCCTGCGTAATTCCTGATTATGCTGGGCACATCTTGTCACTTTTGCCTTTGAAGGGAGGGAGCAAGCCTGGTGTTGCCCACTCTCCTCCTTTGGAATAATAAAAATGGTAATGATGATAACCACAGTGACAGCTAATGACGCTTTTGTATTATATGCCAGACACTGGGGTAAATGTGTCATATAAAGTGTCTCACTTTTTCCTCCCAACTACACCATGAACCTTATAATTCTTAGCTCCAACTTACAGATGAAGAAACAGAGGTAGAGAGAGTCTAGTGGCTTAGTTAAGATCTCCTAGCTAAGGAGTGCTTCCAGGACCCATGTTCTTAGTCTTTTCTCTCTTCTGGGGCAAATATGTTAGATCATCTATTATAAAGCAACAGAGGAGATCAAGAAACACTCCAAGGCGGAGTTTGTTGCCCTTGGAGTCCTTAATCATTCTTTCAAACCTTCCAGTTGGCATGGCTCTCTGCTTATAAAAAGATGTTTCATTTATTGAAACGTGACTTCAGAAGTCTTATGAGTGCAGCCAGCACACAGTGGGTAATAAGGAGTTAAAGTGCTTACAGTCCTTCCTGTTCGAGTCCAGCCAGCAGCAGTTTATCACAAATACAGGCCTTTGATCTTGACAGCTTTCCTTTTACTCAGGGGGAGCAGGGAGTGTTTGACATGGGGAAGCAGGGAAGACTACAGAGAAAAGGTTCTTGTTTGATTCCTGGGTGGGTCGCCTCCTTCTTGGCATATCTCCAGGAAGCAAGTCTTTTCCCACCCTAAAATGTCAAGGAAATAAATCTCTCTCCCATACAACAGACCTGGACAAAGCCCCAGGGCAGCCAAGAGTCCAGAGACCTGGGTGTCGGGGAGGCTGGAGTGTGCCTGGAGATGGCAACCCAGTCCTAGGCCAGAGCTGGAGACAGAGGTGTCAACATGATGCAGGGAAGAGATGGTTGATGTCACCAAGCTATCTGACTCTAGGGGGCAGAGCCAGAGTAGGGACCCATAGAGAAATCTGTGCCCTGAGATTGGCCATCTGGAGAAAGAAAGCTAAGAGAAAGAGAAATTTGGGGAGTATTTGAGGAGGGCAACGTGAGAGGCAAGCACGAAGGAAGCTGAGCCCAGGCGCCCAGAGTCCCAACAAGGCTCTCCTGGGCAGACCCCGAGGGAAGAATGGAAGTGTTATGAACACAAGCCAATAAGAAACAGCCCCAGCATTCGGAGGAGGGGAACTGAGGGTTGGGGGCAGGCAGAATGAGGTCTCTACTGTGGACACTTGTGGTTTCTTGTAGCCCAAGATGCGTTGGCTGTCATTCTGGTAACGGTGTTCAGATTCATCTGTGGAATTTAACCCATGCCATCTGAATGAGGTGATCCACCTCCCCAGCTCTGGTCAGTGCCTGGGGAGTCAGTGCCTGAGTCAGTGCCTGTGATCCCGTTTGTCACAATGATTGGTGCAGGGAAGGCTGAGGATGCACCAGGGTGAGTGAGGAGCAAGGAGACTCTGGCTGGGGCTTGAGACAGGCATTCATCTCCTCGGACCTGAAGTTGGGAAGAGGTAAATGCTGAGGACATTGTGTCTTTTGGGACTGTAATGGGAGAAGGACTCTGTTAGGTCTGATGATTGTTTACATATGTACCTTCTTCCCCCCACCCACTTGCCCTTGACTGCCCTGATGTTGAGCTTGGCCATGTGACTTGCTATCTGAGTAGTCCCTAAATTTGGGCTCGTCCATATAACTTGCCTTGGCCAGTGAGATGCCAGCAGATGTAACTCAGCAGAGGCGTGAAATGTGCTGGTGCCGTTAGGCTTGCTCTTTGTGCTTCTACGGTGGTTATGAGAAGAGTGTCTCAGGGTAGCTCCTGCCCTCTCAGCCAGACCTTAAGATGAATTCCCAACCAACCTTGAGGAGCAAAGCTTAGCAAGAGCCTCATGTGAAGCAGAGCCACTCAGAGTCTCACTGTGCCAGCCCTCCCACAGGGTCGAGTAAGCCCAGTTGACATCAGCTGTCTGGCAGATGTATGGGAAAGATATGCTCATTGTCGAATGCCTCTGATACTTTGTGGTTGCTGGTTAGGCAGCATCATTGTGATAATAGCTAATTGATACATGCTCTTTCAGAATTCCGCCAACAGGGCCTTGACAGATTAAGAAATAGAGAGACAGAAATAAGTCACAGTGACATCATTTGAATGCCTCATCAAACTGCTGCTAAAGTCAGACTACTTCTTGCACTTTCCCAGTCTGTGAGCCCTTCTGTTAAGCCATCTCAGTCAGATTTTTATCATTGGAAACAGTCCCTGATTGGACTGGATATTGACTAAATGTGAAAGGGATCTATATGCCCCTGCAACTCCTGCAATGCAAACACACACAAAATATATATGTATGTATAGATAGAGATATCTGTTATATGAAGAAGGAGTAACAGACAGGAAATTGGAAACCAAACAACAGGAGGAGGAAGGGGTTTATGCTTAGCTCCCTGGAAACGGATTCTGAGATGGAAATTTACATGCAGTTGCAGGACCAATATCTGTGAGCAAGTGAAAGAAGCAGAATGGGGCCAAGGGAGAATCTGCATTATAACACATTTTGCACCAGAGGCCTCAGTGGATCTCATGGGGAATTCTGGAACTGAACTGGCCCCTCAGACTTGTCCCCATAGGGGTAAAGAAGCCAGATCTTTGTACCCACCCCACTGGCCAGGCATTGAATATGGGCTGGCCCCAGTGAGACATTGCAGTCTTGGACAAGGCAGCTTCCTTCAGCAGAAGGCAATTGTTAGAAACGCAGCTGTGAGATGTTGCAACCAACACTCCTGGAAGCAGAGGGACTGAAAGCCTTGGTCCTGAAGCGGGTGGTGATCTAGTTTGGGCACCCTAGCATCCACCTCAAGGGCCACCTGATGCAGAATTGTGAGGGTTTCTGGTTGAGATTATCTATCAGGTTACAGCAGGATATTAGCCCAACAGTCGTTTGACCTACTTCTACTTTGCATTATCAGCAAGGGAGGAATAATCAGTCAGTCAAAAAGTACTTATTTTATATGCGGACAGTAAAAAGAGCCCCACATTTATATAATCAGAGAGAGATAAGAATGGTGATAGCAGTTCTTTCCCAAAAGGATCAATGGAAATTTGTCATGGAAAGTCATTTCATAATCAGTCAGTTTTTGACTTCTCACAAAGGTGTTGGTGGACTAGAAGGACTGGCTGGTTCTCCACTGTACAGGTTGATTTGGCGATGGCACAGATGAACAAATCCTTTTCCATGCTACCAGGTATCCCACAGTCCCAGAAGTTAGGGTGCTGGTTTGCTTGCTAAGGGAATCACGTGTACAAAGTTCAAGGGGTTCTCTTGCTGCCAGGGCTGGTTGGTACTCACCATGCTGGGAAATCGTGGGCAGGAAATCTCCTCCCTTAAGTGTCTTTGTCGCCCTTGGGATGTCTTTGTTCACTCTATTCCATTTTTCCCTATAGTCTACAAAGCCTCCTGAGTGCCAACCAGAGGGTGAGGAGGAGCCCCTTTACCTACAGCTCTTCTTGCTGAGAAATTCTGCTTCTTGACTTTTCAGCACCCTTCTGTGGAAATGTGTTACTTACAATGCCTACGATATTTGGGGTGGAAGGGGTGGAAACAGGGAAAGTAATAATATTGGTGACACATCGTAAATCCACAGAGACAGGGATGCTGAAAGTGGCAGAATTAAGGACTTTGGAAAGCACACAAGGTCAGCTGTGAAGAGGGCACCATTGTGAAACACTCAAGGACTGTTTTCTTAATCCTGGTGTGCAATATGGTACAGAGAGCATTCAGGAGTTACACCATTAGAGCCTTGATTTCACATGAGTTTAGTATTTCATGCTAATCGTTTTGACATTTCCAGACATAGGCTAATATTGGTCCCCATTCTACAACAGCCTATTTCCCTCTTCTCCACATGAAAGGCAAAGCTGTTGAGTGTTCCATCCCTGTTGGGTCTGGAGTTTTACCAACTGTTTGTTTTAAGTGAAGTATGATTCCTGGGTATGGAGGAGAACTACAGTCTTTCTTTCTAGCTGGTCCTTTTTCTGAGACTAGGTCTGGGGAGTTAGGAGTTGGAGAGAAACAAATTATGTTGTGAAGGGAAAAGCATTTTATCACTCAGATTGAGGGGAATTGATTAGCTTTATAGGGGCAGGATTTGAAGTGCCCTTCTCTTCATCAGAGCATGAAATGATATTTATAAGGGTTTTAGTACTCACAATTTTAATATTTTTGTATTATTTTATTGTTATGGATGTCATCTAGAAAAATAAGTGACACTCCTTATTTATCACGCCCCACTAAAAACTCTAAAAATAGAGTTCCATCATGATAAAAAAAGGTCCATTTTTCCCAAGAAGTACATTTATTTATAGATATTTTGATATTTTGCTGTGATATCAGTTATTTTGGAAAGGTTACAAAAGCATAAAAAACTGTGGTCAAAATGAGCTTTATTCTGAATTACCAAGAGTTGTTATGAAAGCCTTGTGTTTCATGAGATTTTGCATTTGATAAAATTCAACATCTTTCGTAGTAAGAAATCTTAGCAAACTTGGGATTAAAGACTTCTCTCTCTCTCTCTCTCTCTCTCTCTCTCTCTCTCAAACTCCATAAAGGGTAGCTAAAATAAAACCACAATAAAAAATATGTGTACTGGTGAAATAGTAAAGCGGACTGCTAAATTGAAAACAAGACAATGCTATCAGCTACCATTGCTATCATGCAACATGGTGAAGGTCCTAGCCATTACAACAATATAAGAAATAGAAATGTATGCTTATTTGAAATAGCACACTGTCTATCTGGAAAACACAGGAAGTGCAAGTGAAAAAACCTTTAGAGCCAGGAAAATAGTTCATCAAGGTAGTCATATATATGCTATCTGGGGTATATAGTGATGCTCAATTAGAAAATAAAGGAAAGTAAGGCCCTATTTGCAGAAGGAACAAAAATTCTAAAGTACATAGCAACAAATCTATCGATAAATAGGTAAGGCCTAGTGAAGAAAATTATAACACTTTACTAAAGGACATGCTAGAAATCCTGAATAAAGTCAGAAGCTTATCATGTTCTTTGATGGGAAGACTCAACGTGAAAAGATATCAATTCTTCCCAAATTAACCTGTTAATTCAGTGAAAATCCAATACAAAGAAGAAGCATTTCTGATGGCAGAAGGAAAGGGGTTTTGGCTTATAAAGGAAGAACCCGAGTCCGCAGACCTTTTGCAGGTAGTGTCAGAACCCAGCTCCAGTTCCACTGGAGTTGACAATGCATGTCTGAGGCACTAAGTGCAGCAAAGCTGCTGGCCTGCCAGGGATGTCGCGAGGCCGGAAGATGCCGCTTACAGTACAGGAGCCGAAATCTCCTCTGCTGATTAAACTGAATTATCTGGGACAGTTAGGATCAGACCTACCATTAGTGCTTGTATTTATCACAAGAGGGGAAAGGATCCCAGGGAGGGAAAAAGAAAATTTGCTCTCTTGATAGCAAGACAGGATATTTTCTTTGAAAAACTGAAGAGTGTACGGCCTTATTTTATTCCCAAAGCTGATGAAGTAGACAAATTCAATTGTATAGTCATAATCATAAGGATGATTAAGGAATTTACTAACTTTCTTTTTTCTTTCAGAAATTATCCCCTCTGTGTAGAGACAACGTATGACTCTGTACATGTTCCCTGTCCTTAATTAGATCCATGAGATCTTTGACAGTGTGTACTTTGAGTCCTTCTTTTGGAAACATCGATAGATGCTAAATACATTTTAAGCTGTAAAATGTCCAAAAGAAGAAAGTCCAAAGGATGGTCCAAGAGTATCAATGGAATCAGTTATTATATTTATTCATCCACTTACAAGTGTTTTTGAAAAGTCCGGGAGAGCAGAATAGATGCCAGGAAATTGGAAAAATGCAGCTATGGTGCAAATCTTCAAATGATGTGGGTTGAGCAGTCCTTTCAAATTACTCTCCCTCACTGTCAGTTTGGAAGATTTGGGAATAATTGTATAAAGCTGAAATATAAAAAGAGAGACACACAAAAAAGTTTAACAAAGCAATTTGAACTTGAATACATGTCTATAATAAAGGGATAAAGAGTGGTCCGCAGATGATCACTGTGCTCTGCTCAAGCATATTGCCTGCCAGGACCCCACACAACTTCATTTATCAAATTCCTTAAGCTTGAAAGAGCAGTTGTGATGACTTCACTTTAGCCTAGTTTTGAACACAGTGAAAAAGATCAAGGGGTTGGGGTGTGGGGAGCTGGGCTATAGCTATCTCCAGAAGCAGCAATGCCAGATCATTTGGTGAGGCTTTATATCATTTTGAGTGATCAGGAGGGAGAAATGCCAGAAGATTCTGCAGTCTGGAAAAAGTTTCTGTAGATTGGGGGTTTGGGAGGCACCAAAGACCCCAACAAAGATCTAAGAAGTGAGACCGACAGGAAGTAAGGAAATGAAACCCCTGCCAACAAAAAATTCAAACTGAGTCATCAGGGAAAATAGTTCTTTACAGGGTCTAGAGTAATCTGGAAAACCACAGTGACATATGTGACGTCATGAAGATAGTGACAGCAAATTAGATATGTAATCAGTTTGTCTCTTCCTGGAGCTGCTTGTCTAATGTAAACCTTGAAGTCTGTCACCCGGGGGCAATCGGGGGTCATGTTGTTTTGGGCTCACAAAGGGATGGCTCTTCCTTTTTCCTATCCCTGCTGCTCTCTCCTGGCAACCAGATGCATACTCAGGTTCATTTAGGCTCAGATTTTAGCCTTTTCCTTCTGGTGAGAAATCTTAGAAGACATGACACTCCCTTGTTCTGCATAGTAGTTTGTGGAATCTGATGGGAATGTTTGCAAGTGTCCAGAGACTTTTCTCCCTCCTTTCCCCCTCCTGACCACCAGAAGAGAGGGTTGAAAAAGCAGAATGATTTTTTTTCAATAACCTTCTTTTAGAAATCACATTCACGGCTGGGTTTGCCATTCGTTTTTGCACCAAGACCTTTATGAAGTGGAAATGGCTGAACTCATTTGGCAGGACTCTCAAGTGCAGACGGCCAGTTCCCAAATCCCCGAGGTGTGAGGGCTGGGTTCTTTTCAATAAACATTCCTGCACTTGGCCTTCTACTCCAGCCCCCTGTCCCTGCCCTCCCAGCGCCTGGAGCTTTCCACCTTGGCTCTGGCTCCTCTGAGCCTGGGCTCAGCCTTCCAGTTCCAGGTTGACCTTGGCTGAGCGCCCCATATGCTCATTCTTCTTGTAAAAGTAGAAAATCTCAGGCACAGATTTCTGCACTTGGCCTCTCTGCAGAATTTTTTAGTACTCAAGGCACACGCAGCCCCCAGCTGACACCAAGTGAAAGCAAGAGCACTTGCTTCGCAGAAGTCTGTGTTTACTGAATCTGATTTGGCCTTTGGCAACCCTGCTGCTGAGTCCATGCTGAGAGAAGCTAGAGCTGGGCCAGGTCGCAGGTCTACCCCTGGCTTGTTTAGTACCTGCGGGCATGGAGGATTCTCTCTGACCTTCTCAGTACCCACCTCATCTCCCACCCTGCTGGACAAAACCGGGTATTCTCCACCATCATTGTGCTCTTAGGCATTCTGTCTGGGATGGTTGTGAAGATTCAATGAGATCACTGTTTATCTCAGTGGCTATTAAAAACTTATTAATTGATCATTAATTGATTTAGCCAAATCAGATAACATTAATAAGAAAATATAGTGGTGAGACTAAATTAGAGAAATAGTCAAGCTAGGAATATTTAGATATCTGCTTTCTGCCTTGGATTTTAGACTATGGAAAATCCTCCCATAATCCAGGGGTAGTGGGCCATGCCTTATTGTCAGAGAGAAGTGGTTGGGGGCTTAGAAAAAACTCCAGTCGTTGTCATCTGACATACCTGTGATTAAGGAGAGCTCAGCAAATTTCTAGCTGTTGACCCTAAAATCTTTGAGCCTTGGTTTCCTCTTGGTAAAATAAGGACCACATTTTCTACCATATGAAGGAATTGAGATTATTAAAAGAGATAAAGTTCGATTGTCCTTGTCTTGACTCCTGCTACCAGTACTCTCCTTGGTCCTGACAAAGATTTCCCCAAATGCTGGCTTTTCATGACTTCCCAACAAACGTGGTGAATGACGTGTTCTATACACCTGTTCTCTGTCTCCAGGCTAACCTATGTGGTCTCCAGCTTTTCTTCCTAATCTAATCAATCATTTGCTCATGTTCAGTGTGACATGTTATATATTTACAATTAAAGATTCTAGACTAATTTCATGAAGAATCTGGAATCTTCCTTGAGATCTTTCTTGGATAAATTCACCTTTCTTTGATACCTTAGCTGCCATTATCATTAGTGTCAGGGATGGCAAATATACATTGTACCTGTTGCCAGCACACTTTTCTGAGTCCACAGCAGGCATTACTAATTGAACACAGTGCGTTTTCTCATTCTGAACAGGGACAGAGTCTCAGAGTCACTTTGAGCACATCGAGCAAGCAATGATTCTCATTGAATTGGAGCAGTGCATTGGGGAAAATCCATTAGCCATCTCTCTACCCATTTGACTTGTTACCTTTCTTGGACTTGTGAATGTGTTAATATCCTTGTAGTCATCTGTGCTTCTCCTGTCTGCTCCATTAAACAGAATACACATATGTAATTTGCCAAGGATTCTGCCCCTTATCTTGAGTATAACTCAATCTAAAAAGCAAAGACATAGCTAATAGCTCTTGCCTTGTAGTCAAAACTAGGGTCTGTCACTGCAGGTTGTGAGATGAAACAAAACTATTTTTATTATCCTTTTTTCTAGTTAATCCTAATTATTTCCTATGACATTAAATAAGTAATCCTTAAAAACATGGTATTTCATGTCTGTGCGAATAGTCTATCATATTGATAGACCACTGTTTATTTGATAATTCCCTGGTGTTAAACTCTAGGCTGCTACCAGTGTCTGGCCATAAAAAAAAAAAAAAATAACATCATGTGGTGAATTTCTTTGTACCTATTTGTGTGGCTGCATCTCCAATTATTTTCTTAGGGTAGATTTCTCAAAATTATAAATAATTGTGTCAAATGGTAAGAACAGCTTTAAGATTTTTGATGTATTGTTTTCTGGAAACACTGAGACAATCTATAAGAGTATGTAAAAGGATAATATTAATAATCACTAACCCTTGTGAACCTCATCTTTGTGCCAGGCACTGTCCTAAGAACTTTACATACATTAACTCATGTCATCCTCACCATGACATTATTTCACAGCTGAGGAGACTCAAGTCATGCTGGCATGACTTGAATGCAGTCTTTTCAGAGGCAGAAGGATAGCCGAGTGATGTTGTTCAGTCTCTTGAGCCCAGTGAAAACTTATAAAGAACTCAGTGTATTTGATGCAGAGTAACTGGAAGATTTGTTACAGCCTTACATACATGAGGTGATAAAAATGTCATTATTAACAATAACAAGAACAACAACAATGGTATTTATCAGGAACAGGCCTACCTATTTTCCAAGAAAACTCATCAGTGGTCTGAGATGGCTGTTGTCAGTCCTGTGGCAGAAATATATGTGCAGACTCATTAGCGCTTAGCAGCACAGGTGAGCAAGAACTGGTTATTCCTAAACCCTAAGCTGGGAAGCAGCTCTGATAAAAGAATAATTAATTCAAAGCAATCCAAAATGTGCCAGCTTGGACCACAACACTGTTTAATGTTGTTGTCAAGAGTGGTTCTAACTCTTTTTTTTTTTTTTTTCAAAATAATATTAATGGTAATTTCAGCTGTTAGAAGGGGCCCAATGAGAATTTATTTCTCCCTCTTCTTGAAGTCTACAGTTTTGAATACCTAGTCATGGGAATTCCTGATTAGCAAAAGGCTTTTTTTTTCTTCTTTTGTTTCTAAGGCAACTGGTTGATTTCCTTAAGGGTTTTACTTTTATTCTTGTGATTTCTCAACATTAGAGAATGGCCAGAGTGGCATGGGGGTGGGAGGTTGTCTAGGAGGAAGCTTGCCAGGTTGAGCAAATAAAATACAGGACACCAGCTAAACCTGAATGTAAATAATCAGTGAATAATTTTTAGTATGTCCCAAGCAATGTTTGAGACATACTTACACCAAAAATTTTACTCATTGTTCGTCTGAAACTCAAATTTATCTGGAGATCTATATTTTACTGGTACCACATTGGAAGGAGGTAGGTGAGGTGGCCCTAAGAAGGGCCAGGACAAAGAGAGGAGACAGGTGTTTAAAAATAATAAAAATCTTGGTCCTTTCAGATTGAAAAAAGACGCACGAACACTGTCTGCTGTTGGTACCAATACTGGGGTCCCTCAGGGTTCTGGAACTGCTGGTTTCCTGAAGAGCATGCTGTTTACTGACTGAGGCTGTCCTGCTGCCCAAAGGGAGTTTCTCAAGGTTGCAGAGGTGCTCTTAGCACTTTCCCTGGAAATCACATAACTTCAGATAAATATTAATATTCACATGACCTCAGCAGTCCAAGTACCTGGATGAAGGAGGTTTAGAAATGACCTCAGTGCTAACTCTTTGCAGGGGGTGGAAATCATGGGGTTTTCTCATGACAGCAGAACTCAGATACAGCCCTTAAAAGTAATTAAGTTACAAAATTTAAAGCCAATGCTGTTTATTTTTACAGAGGGAGTTCAATGACTTGCCCCTGTTTTCTTGGCAGATTGGTCATTGAGGGAAGAAATAATGAAGCCCCATTTGGTCATCAAAAAGGGACTTTTCTCTCTTTTAAAAAAAAGTTATTATTTAATTAGAAATTAAAACACATTTTTAATTGGAAAAATTAAATGTGTTAATCATAAGAAATCTTAATATGCAGGAACATATAAAGATGAAAAAAAAATCAGTCCAAATCCATATGCCCCAGAGAAAATCATTGTGAATATTTTCCTGTATTTTTTTCTGGTCTTTTATGTGTAAATACTTATGTAATTGAGATCATACTAAACATATAGCTTTGTATCCTACTTTTTATTAATATATTCTAGGCATTTATCTATGTTATTAAACACTTTTCTGCAGATTGACTGAATAAAGCCTCATTGTTTGAACATACCAAGACTTACTTGATCCTGTGCCATTGATGAATTAGGTCCTTCCAGTTTTTCTCTCTTCAGATAATGGTCTGTGGATCATCTTTTATATCCATTTTTATGCATTTCTGATTACTGACTTAAGAGAGATTCTTGGAAGTATAACTGTGGTTATGTCAAACTCTTTTATAAGAGGCATTTCTCCCTTGAGTCTTTGTTTTCCCAAAATTCTGTGGATTGGTCCTCTCCATCTGATTAAGTTGCTAGAATCAACAGGATAGAAAACATGGCCTCTCACAGATTTCTGGGTTTTCTTTGATCTCAAGAGCATGTGCTGTACCAAGCAAGACTGGGTTTCCAGGCTGGTGCTCTCAGGATCTGGGCTATGACTCCCAGCATCGCCTTGGTATCAATGGTATCATTACCATGACTCCCAGCATCGCCTTGGCAAATACCTTCCTGAGTTCAGCCTGGGCAGAAGGTGGCACATACTCCCTCCTCCCCAGCCCTACACTGCCTTGCAGCCTTGGCCCAGACAGCAAGACAAGCACTTCCTCTCTGTTTTCATGATGCTTCTAGTGGCACAGTCAGCCTAGGGGCTCTGTCAGCTCAGGAGCCACAAGCCCAGACTCGGAGGGATTTGGGTAAGAACGCCAACGGGACAAAGCTGATCGGGAGGGGTGAGGAGAACCTCGTTAATGTGAATCCCCTGCTCAGCCCTAGCCTTCGGCTCCACTTTCCCCTCAGAACCACAAGGAATGAACTGCCTGCTCCTCTTTACACAGCCTCCACATGTTGCTTTGGACAGGCATCCTCAATGTGGCCTTGCCCCACTCTGACAGTAGTGGAAACAGAAGTTAGTCTCATATTCTCACCTCCCTGAGCACAGGGAGGCTTTCTAAGGGTCTGTATCTCTAACAAAAAATGGGAATACAGGCAAGGCATAAGAAGCCTTCCCCTTCACCCCGTTTCCTCCTTTTTCCCTTAGACCACCTAGTCAAGGAGAATTACTCCCCTAGAGATAATAACAGCACTACGGAGATATGAAGACCCGAAGTCACCTACAAGGCTGGTTGGGGAAAATCCAGACTCTAATGTCTTCCTGGTGTCTCCTCGCAGGAGTGGGTGGGGTAAGTCGGAATGAAGGGGCCAGGAGGGAAGCTGAGGCCTGGGCTGTAGAGGTGAGAGGCTCTGCCACGAGGGTGGAAAAGGCTGGTGTTGGGGATTATCCTTTTTGGTGCTTTCCTGCTCTTTCTTTCCTTCGCCTTCTCTGCCTGTCCTGGTGGGTGTAGACCTGAGGGGCAGGGTTCCCAGACAGCTGCACAGAACACTGCACAGAGAGAAGGCAAGGCAAGAGTGGGGAGATGGGGTGGCAATTTCACACATTAGCAGTCTGGGAGGAGTTCCTTCTAGAACTCAGCAGAGCAGACACACAGGTACTTAGTCATTATTGCTGTTATTACACACGGAATAGGTGGAAGACATTGCTTGCCCCCCTTCACGGATGGAAATATCAGTTCCTGCCTGAAACACATATCCATAATGGGCTTGAGGGAGAACTAGGAGGAAGATGGCAATGATGAAGAGAAAGATGATAGCAAGTTTTATCTGTGCCAGGCAATGTGCCAACACTTTAAATAAAAGTCTTTACTTATCATCCCTACCACAACTCTGTGCAGTGGGCGTGGTTTTTACTTTGCAGATGAGAAAGTTGAAACACAGATTCAAACAGACTTGCCTGAAGCCACTAACTGGTAAGTGCAAAAATAACTTCCAACCCTAGACAAGGCCCATGCACAGTGTCCCTCCATGACATTAGATTTAGCAGCTCCTCGCAAAGCAGGAAAGCCAGGCGTGGCAGAGGTATATGAAAATGAGGAAGACACTACCTTTACTTTTCAAAAGGTTGTGGTCCACTGATGTTTCCAGACTTTCTCCTCATTTTCATTTCCTCCCTGCATTGCATCCATCCGTTTGACATCAAAGCCCCTTCTCAGGATTTGAGAGCCTTATCATTTGTTTTTCTCCACTGGGTCACTGTCTTCTCCAAGGAGGCACCGAGTCCCTGGTCGGTGAGGGCAGGGTGGAGACAAAGGCAAACACATAGAGAATTGTCATGTGGCCTTCCAGTATAGGGTCTGGTTTTCTTCAGATGTAGAGTTTGGCATTCAATCCATGGACATTCATGCTTCTGTGAGAAATTAGGATTCCTCTGGGCACCTCAGCAAGACTTGCTCTCCTGCTTCCTACAGTACCGCAGTCAGACATACCCCTCTGCAGCTTGGCCTATGATTTTCATTCTTTGAATATCAACCCTAAGAATTTCACAGCCACATTTTTAACTATCTAACAGTGTCTCCCTGACACAGCACATCTGTCCAATACATAGCTGCTTCCCTCAGCCTCTTCTTCCTTTTCAAGCTTCCCACATGGGTTATTCTGCAGAGGGAGATAAACTCAGTTCAGTTATTTCTCTGTCTCAACTCTTATGCTGGTCACCTCCTAGTGGCCTCCACGAGAGGAGATGCACTGCTTTCTTCCTTGCTTTCTGCAGCATTTCCAACTGCCTTTGAATTTTTATCACGAAAAGTTTTTTGTTTTTTTTTTTGAGGCGAAGTCTCGCTCTGTCGCCCAGGCTGGAGTGCAGTGGCCGGATCTCAGCTCACTGCAAGCTCCGCCTCCCGGGTTTACGCCATTCTCCTGCCTCAGCCTCCCGAGTAGCTGGGACTACATGCGCCCGCCACCTCGCCCGGCTAGTTTTTTTGTATTTTTTAGTAGAGACGGGGTTTCACCGTGTTAGCCAGGATGGTCTCCATCTCCTGACCTCGTGATCCGCCTGTCTCGGCCTCCCAAATTGCTGGGATTACAGGCTGGAGCCATCACGCCCGGCCCTCACGTATACTTTTGAACTGCACTTTTTGCCAATCTAACTATTCATGTTGGCATCTGTATTCTGATTTTATCTGGCTCTGGGGCTGGGTTGTCCAAGCCTTGTTTTTTTCTATTTTGACTGGAGACATCATTTTGTCTACTGTTCAATTCAGTGTATGCAGTCACCTCTCAGTATCTGCAGAGGATTGGTTCCAGGACCCCCTGCAGATACCAAAATCTGTAGATGTTCAAGTCCCAGATACAAAATGGTGCAATATTTCCATATCACCTATGCACATCCTCCCATATACGTTAAATCATCTCATGAATGCTATGTAAAGTAATTGTTGTAATTGTTGTGTTATATTGTTTTTATTTATATTTTTTACTGTTTTGCTTTTTTGTTTCTGAATATTTTCTGTCTGCAATTGGTTGAATCTGCAGATAGGGAACACGTAAATGTGGAGGGCTGACTGTACCTTGAATGCTGTGGCTTTAACGTTCAAGCACAGTTAAATGTAGCTGGGACACTTTTCCAATGGAGCTCATGGGGCATTGGATGAGAAAGACATTCAGATGGAGGCATGCTCTGGAAGAAAATGTGGGTGGGAGCTCCAGCCCAGAGATGATCTTGTCATTGGTTATAAATGAGCTCAAGTCTCTGCTTCAGTGCTGGGGATGACATGTTTTAGAAGACCTGGAGAGGAAAGGAGATTCCTGAAGGCACCGTGGATTCGACCCAGATGCAAGGGAAGGTCTCTGGGAATTCCCTGGGATCTGTGCTTTGCCTGAGAGGTTTCCCAGAGGCATTATCTCAGTACATTCTGTTTTAATAAAAAATATTTAAGGAGACAGCATCTGGGGAGCATGTGCAGCCTACAGAGTTGCCGTAGGTAAAAAAAAAAAGAAAAAAAAATTCTTTCTGTTCATGGTACATCCACAATTGCTTGGCCAATGTGGATTTATTGCCACTAAATCTTCTCTGCTCATGGTAAGAGGTTCAGGTTGAGTAGTAACAATCCCCCCTCTGTAATGGTTCATGTGAGTAGAACGGGTGTGCTGTTGCTGGTTGTCCTGCTCTGATTCCTGGCTGGGTGGGGTGGTCCCTTGAATGTTATCTACGTTTGTCCAGTGACAAGTTTCCTCCATGAGTGGGAAACACTAACACTGTGTCAGTGGTACACCAACATCTCATTGTATTCTTTACTGATTTTGTCACATGAGGACTGTCACCATCAAAGTTCTCCTCAGAACTTTGAGACAAACTTTTACCCCTAAAAACAAGAACCCTATCATGAAACCTGTTACCTACCTATTGTCTCTCTCTTCTTGGAGACAGTATATTATTCCCTGTCCTGCCCCCCAATTATATCTAGAGGGATTGTTGACAGTTTCTGCTTATAACCTAGCTACTTACCAAAGGAAAGTAAGGTGATCTGATGAAGCACATTGCATCTTATTCTAGCTTTGGAGAAAACCTTTTTAAAACCAGGAAGCATCCTGGATTGGAAGGTCATAGACATTATTATTATTATTATTATTATTATTATTATTATTATTATTATTTTAGCCAAGATGTATACCCTGGCTAAATCTCTGACTTCTGGTTTTTTGTTTTGTTTTGTTTTTCCTCATTATAAAGTTAAGAGTTTAGACCACGTGATCTTTTTAAAAGATCCCTTTTCCATTCTAAATACCAAAGATGCTTCTCTAAATAGTGTCTGCAAAAACACTGCTTGGATTGCAGAGTTCATTTTCCTCTGGAGACATATGAAGTCCAACAATGACAATACTTTAGTGCACATATTGTCCCTCCTTTATGATGCTTCATCCAATTGACAACCAGCTCCTACCATACAGTCAGCCTCTAAAACTATGCAACATAAGCCTAGGGTTTTACTTTTTAAGTGAACTACAACGTCATGATAATGAACATTTATTGAGCACATACTAAGCCGTTAGATGTAAAATCACTTTTGATTTAATCCTTACAAATATTTTCTGAGGTAGGTTCTATTATTTATCCCCATCTTACAGGTAAGCAAACTAAAATATGAAGCTGATAAATAACTTGCTTGAGGTCATATAACAACATGATAGATCTGGGATTCCAATGCTGGCAATCTCACATCTGAGTCTGTGTTCTCAACCCCAGGTTGAGATGTTTTTGTTTGGTTTTGTTTTTCCACAGCCTCAATTATCTTACGGTCTCTTTTGAAAATGTTTTCAAGCATGATGCATTTCCCAAATGTTAGAGGCTACAACTTACATATATGTCTTGCAGACATGATTTAACTCAAGTTATACACAAATCTCCTTCTACGTATACCAACAATATATAGGAGCCAAGAAGGAATAAGCTTGGCAGTGAGTTTCCTGGAAAGAACCACAGAAAGAGATGATTGCCAGTACTGGTAGATATTGATTCAGACACCGACTCAGGTTGTATGCCCTGATAGGAGGGCCTGGCCTTTTCCCTGGGCCTCTGGCCATAACCTCCTTCAGATCTTAAAAAGACACTAAGCATTGCTTGTCATCATGAATGAGAAATATTGCCTGGTTACGCAGAGGGAGACCAACTGGTGGATCCTTGAGCCGTGACATGAGGATATGGCTCCAGCTGGAGTCTCTCCTGCTTCTGTACTTAGCTCATCCTAGTTTAACCAAAACACAAAACAACCCTCTCCAAGGGCTCTTCCCTGGCTCAGGGACATCCCATTTTAAGAAATGCTCACCGCGCCTAGTGCTTTGCATGGTACATTATAAGCACTCAGTAAATATTTGTTACTTCGTGGCAAAATAGATCAATTCAGCAGTGATTTTTCACTTTTCAAAAAGATTCACTGCAGGGTTCCTTTAAATGGCCGGCTCCCCTGGTGCATTTAAAATGTGATTTGATTTATAGGAATTCGATGTACATGGTTCTGCAGGGCCACATCAATCGTGTAAAGTGAGCCGCATGTGCTGCTGGGCTCCCACTGACGAGCGCGTTGGCAGCTCTCCTCCATCGGCTTGGAATGCACACAAGCCCTGGGTCTGCTCTCCCCGCTTTTATCACAAAGGGGCTCATTTTGTGAATGAACAGCCACTGCCAACAGCGTGATGGTATTTTCAGTGACCTTTGCCCGGGGATTGGATTCCCGCCCAGCAGGGAGACAAGGCTTTAGGAAAAGGTTAGTTCATTGACGGCCGGGGCCTGCTGGGCTGAGGTCTGGGGAGGGAAAGGCTCAGAGAACTTTTCCTTTTTTGTGAATCACCTAAAGTAGCCACCCTTCCCGCCTTGCCTGTGCCGCTTTCTCTCTTTGTCCCAGCATATTGGATTCTGTTCAGCAGGATGGTTTTATAGCTCCTGCTGCTTCTGCTCCTGAATTTTTTTTTTTTGTAGCTGTGAATAATAATCCTAGTTTTGCCTTGCTGTTTCCCAATAGCAATTCTGGGGTCCTCATGAGCTTCTGCCCCCTCCTCTCCACCCCCTTTCCTCCTCCTCCTTTTCACCATGGCCTTTTCAGTTTGATGTTTTTAGGTATCAAAGGAAGGTCTCCAGGAACCCAGCAACTAAAGACTTTAATGAGGACCATGCCCAAGAAATCCTGGCTGCCAAAGACATGATGATGATTTATGTCGCTCACTCACTCCCTAACAGCAAGAGGACTATTTGTAAAAATAAAAAAGCTGCTCATATGGAATTAAACAAGAGCATAGCTGCTTCCTTCCAGACCCCGGGAGCTTAACAAAGAGCATCCACACTCCTCTCCAGCAGCACATGGCTCAGGGCCGATATTAGTCTTCCTGTCACATAAAGCTCAATCCTGTTAGCGCAGGCAGTAGTGCACGCTCTCCCTATCGGCAGACCTCAGAAGGCACATTTCTGAGGACCGCACAAAATGTGCATGAGGATGTAGGCACAGGCTCAGGCCTACGCTGAGCCACGGATGGTGGTGTGAGTTCAGAGGCTAACAGAGCCACTGAGTTGCTGCTGGCGGCAGGCTGAGGCTGGCAGTAGGCGTTTGCCATCCCCTGTTTGTTCCTGGCATCAGAGAGTTGGATGATATGGATGCCAACTGGCTTCTGGCCAGCTCAGTGGAGAGGGTTCTTGAGGGAAGAACCCTCATGCCTCCATTTCCTTATCTGTCAAATGGGTTACCTCTTAGTGTTGTTGTGAGCAGTGATGAGATCATGCATAGAAAACACATAGCATCATATTGGTAAGTGCTAATTATTATTATTAATTATTGCTATTATAATTATTGCTATAATAATTATTAATTATTACTATTTTGTACTGTGACTGCCATGAAATGGTGCCACTCAGACCCCTTGCTTCAGGGAGAGTGATGGAGAGTAGCTGGCTGATGACCCCAGCTGCCAAGCTTTAAGTCCACATCCGCATTCTCACCATGTTACTCTGCTTGACCCAAGGCCATGCTTCCTGTGGGCTGCTCCAGGCCATTGACAGAGCATGGTATGGATGCCAACACAAGCTCATTCAATCCCTAAGAGAGCAAGGACTCCTCCAGCAGCGACTTTAGCTCAAAGACTTCCCATCAGCCTGGCAGCAGTTCCTGGAAATTGTGCTACAGCCTGCAACTTTCTCCTACCTTGTTACCCTTCTGTCCTCCCCTCCCTCTCCCTGTGTTTTCTGCTCATCTTCCCTTCAACCTTCTCTCTCCCACATACACTTCCCTCAGTAAACCTCTTATGTGTCCAAATCCCTGTCTTGGTGTCTGCTTCTTGAAGGACCTGAACTTACACGCTTAGTGACTGGGCTTTCCACCACGGCTGTACTGTATTAGTACTAACATCTTCTTAGATACGTGGACCATTGCTCACTCTTAGTCATTCAACATTGGATAAATGTCATGGTGTCACCCGTGTCATGGGTGCTTGATGCCAGGGACACAGAGATAGTTCTTCTCATGGACAAGGTGTACACTGATAGACAGACACGTAAATCATCATAGTGATATGGTCAGTGTTCAAGTAAATGCATGTATAAGGAATGCAAGAATCCAGAGGAGAAAGTGGGTTTTTCAGCCAGGGTGGGAGAGTGGGTAGGAAGTAGACAGGGATGGCTTCATTAAGGAAGGGGACTTCAACTCCGGCAAAAGGCACATGCCACATACTCTCACCCCGTCTTCAGTGTAGTCCAATGAGTAAGTAAAAAGGAAAGAACGGCCCAGAAGAGATGTGACATCATGCCCTTTGGTGGGCTTTTTCTCTCCTCTTTTACCTCTTCCTCCAATGACTGTAAAGGAGCAGTAATTATCCCAGGGATTTGAGACATAATCCACCTTTCAGAGTTGAAAGAAGCACAAATGTCATGAGCTTTTCCCAGTGGGAAGGCAACTCTTCGGACAGGCAAGTGGGTGCAAGAGGTTGCTATGGCAGCAGGAGAGCAGCAGGGCCATGAATTGTAGGCTTTGGAGATGGAGTTGTTGCTCAACCAGGGCTCAGCCTGGCCCCAGATCCAGCCTTGAGAGTCTAATGTGGTTCTGTAATGCATGAATTATGCCCCTTCCCATCCCCTTACAAAAAATTCATCTGCTGAGATCTTAACCCCTAGTATCTCACTATGTAGCTGTATTTGTAATTGCCTTTAAAAAGGTAATTAAGTTAAAGTAAGGGTTTAGGGCCCATTAGGGTGGGCCCTAATCCAGTGTGACTAGTGTCCTTATGAGGAGTAGAAATTCGGACACAGAGGCATAGACAGAGGGAAGACAATGTGAAGAGAGAAGATGGCCATCCATAAGCCAAAAAACGAGTTCTGGAACAGGTCCTTCCTTCACAGCCTTCAGAAGGAACCCACCTTGCCGACATCTTGAACTCAGACTTCCAGCTTCCAGAACTGTATGAAATAAGTTTCGGTTGTTTAGGTCACCCAGTTGGTTGTACTTTGTTACAGCAATTCTAGCAAACTAATACAGGGTTCCTCCATCTCCCTTTATTGTGGATGGAATCTGGCCCAGCTCTGCTCAGAACCTTAACACAGAGTGGTGAGCAGGGAAAGATGGCGTTTTTCTTTCCCAGAGAACTGGAGACTAACCTTTGACTACAGGAGAGGGAGCAAGAGTTGTGAGGCCTGAGGAAAAGCAGAAAGTGGAGCTTACCAGTGAGGACTTGGTCATGCAAGATGCAGGAGAATTCACTAAAGAATGCAGGTCCCTGATGTCTCAAAACAAAAATGGGAAAGATACATTTTTGCCCCCCTGATTTGAATGCTCAGATGCTGTTGGAGAGGAGGACAAGTTGTTCTGCGAACTAAAAACAGAGATGGGTTGTCTGATAAGGCTCACAGTAGACCGACTGCACAGCAGTCCAACAGGAAGAAAAATGAGGAGCGGGACATGCTTGGGGACTAGAACCTAAACAGCAACTCATACGAAGCCTTTGCTTTGTCCCCTGAGGAAACTGACATGGGAATTCATGAGAAAGGATGGAACAATCCCTCAAACTCCCATCTTGACATCGCTGAAAAGGAAGGCGTCATTGGCCCTGGGTCAGAACCAAGAAACATGAGCAGTTTTAACTTGTAGGGTGTGATGTGACAGTCCAGTCACTTTCCCAGGAGCAAATCAAGTCATACTGTGACAGATACTGCATTATAACAAATCATGTCTGTTGAGGAGCTAACCCATGTCTGAGGCAGGGGCTGCAATAACTTTATGCCCAGACCATCTCCCTAAAGTAAAATGTTCCATGAATTTGCCTTATTCACTCTAGTATCTTTTGACACTGAGGGATAGTTTCCTGCTAAAGCATTTTCTTTTTCATTTTTATGTAAATAAGAGAAATGTGTGGGGTTGCTAAGGATAAATCTTCCCCACCCAAACATACACATTTAATGCACATGCCTCATTTTAATGTATCTGGGGAGGGACCAAGGTGCCCAGTGTGCCCAGCATGACATTAGGCCTCTCTCCTTCATCTTAAACTTGTGGAGCCCCCTTCCTGCCTCCACATGCCCAGTGCATAGAGGAGTAGGACAAGTAACAAACCACAAAAGATGAGAGAGAGTTAGAGTCTAAATTAAACAGCTAGCATCTTCACCCCTACCCAGGCAGGGGGAAGCAGCTCAGAGAGAATCCATACACCCTGTGAGAAACAGCAATGATAGAAGGAGAAGCCTCCAAGGAGTGCAAAGCGTAATGCTGGGGTCTCCAGGAGTAGCAAGGAGCTGCCCAGCTTCAGGAGTGACAATGGTAGAAGCCACAGCAGAACACAGGGGACTCCAGTGTCAGTTGCAGTTGTGGAATGATAGTCACTTCTCATGGAAATTTATTCAGTATTGAGCACCTTCTATGTGCTAAGAGAGAATAAGTGAGTCATGAGTCCCAGGGAGTAGAGAGCCAAAAGGATCAGCCTTGAGAGTTGCCTGTGGTCTACGGAGTTGATGACTGGCCCTGCCCACATGAACTAGCCTGGGGAAGCTCTATTCTTCTTCTCTTCCTCTCTTAACTATGTCTTTTCCTCTAACCTTCAGGAACATTTTCAGGTAGCAAAAGCCCTAGCTTGTATTTCCAAACCTGTTTTTGGAGTAGCAGAAGTGGGCATTTCCACTTACGTATCTTGCTGGCATTGTAGACTCCTCATTTTCCCCAGCCACTTCTTCTCCTCATCCCTTCCCTCCACAGACAAAACCCCAAATCATCTCCCTAACATAACACTGTTCTTCACTTCAAAGCTTTAGTCTTCTTTGATTCTTCCCTCTTCTTTCTAGCTTAGTCAACTTTCATGTTATTTTCAACTGCCTATATAAGGTGCATGGAACGTACGTTTTCTTTTTCATTCTAGCTGTCCATCACTGTCCCTTCCATTATCAGCCCTCAAATCCACAACTGTAACTGTCTCCTAACTGGTCTTCTTATTTCCCTGCAAATTGTTCCTGTGGTCTTTAAACTTTCCCCCATGATTCCCACTGACAAATTCCCTTTGAAATGGTAGCCCCAATGCCACCACCTCCTCCATGAATCCCTCATAATATGCACAGTGGGAATATGCACTCTCTGTCTTCTGAAATCATGCAACCAAGATTTCTCTTAATTTGTGCACATGAAGATGCACACCAGGCTTAGATTACATCCTCGGTTATCTATACAGATCTATCTTACATTTTACTTGACTTCACCTAGATAACCTATAGGCACCTCCAATCAACATGTCCAAAAGATAATTCTTGATTTTCCCCTCTCAAAACTTGATAATCTACCAGTCTTTCCCATTTTGTAAATGGCAGCACCATCCTATTTGTCTAATTAAAAACTGTAGATTTATCATTGATTCTTCTCTGTCGCAACCATCCTCTATGCTCTTTCCACACCCCATTACCCCCCATTAAGAAGTAAAGTCTGTCTTCCATCTGCTAAACTCTGGACTGATCTGTGATTGCTTTGACCAACAGAATATAGCAAAAGATACATTGTACCAATTCTGTGCCTTTCCTTTAAGAGGACTGGCAGCTTCTACTTCCTGGATCACTCAATCTTGGGACGCTTCTAGGAGCCCAGCATAATATACGTGCTGATTTTACCACCTTCCCATCACTTCTGCTACAGTCCTAGTGCAAACTAACGTCTTGTAGAGTTACTGCAATTGCCTCTTAAAGGATCTCTCTCTTAAAGAGCGAATGAAAAGGTAAATCAGATCATGTTATTTACCTGCTTAACACTCTCAAATGGCTTCTCAATATGCTTAGAATACAATCCAAATTCTTTACTCTGTCCTACAAGGTTCTTTGTTCTGGCCCCTGCCACACCCCTGACTTTGTTTCCTTCTACTTTCTTCCATGCTTAGCCTGCTACTTTGCCCATTTCTTAAATACATCATACATGTCCTGCCTCAGGATCTTGGCTCTTCTTCCTCCTGTCTGGGACACTCTTTCCTGGATCTTTGCAGGACTAACCTTTTCTCTTCATTCATATCCTAATTCATGTCACCTTCCCCGAGAGGTCTTCCCTGACCATCCACTAGAGAACAGTACCCTTGTTCACCTCACCTTACCTGCTTAGTTTTCTTTACAACATTCACCACTGGATGAAATTCTCAACTAATTTGCTTCATTGTTTTTGTCTCCTCTCACCTTGAACATGAGCTCTATACAAGCAGGAACCTTGTCTGTTCAGCTAACAAACTTTTACCATAAATGGCTCTTGAAAATTATGCCACCTTTGGTGTCTAGCCTCCAAATTAGTCCACAAAGAGTCTTTCCTTGCATAGTCTGTTCCCACACTGAACAGGGATGTCACCAGTATGACATCTCAGAAATGATGAAAAAAACTTCCGAGGCTAGGTCATAAAAGACTTTGTGATGCTTGCCTTGTTTTTACATGACTCACTTTGGGAAAAGCCAGCTGCCATGCTGTGAGGACACTCAAGCAGTCTATGGAGAAATCAATTTGTTAAGGACCTGAGGCCTTCTGCCAGCATTCAGTATCAACTCGGCAGTCATATGAACGTGACATTTTGGAAATGGGTCTTCTATCCCTAGTTGAGCCTTTATGACTGCAGCCCCAGCTTGCCATCAAAGATAAATGCAATATAGTCCCTGACCTCAAGCTGCTCAAAATGTAGGGATAAAGAAGTTGGGGGTGGGGGAAGAGTTAAATGATTTCATAGAAGAGGAAAGGAAGCATGGTGGTGGGAATGATTTGACTCCACCACAGGAAAGAGGGATTAGAGGAAGCATCCAGTGGAAGGGATGCTTGGGTTAGAGCCTGAAGAACAAATGTTAGTTATTAATGAATGTTGGTTGACATTGCCTCCAAGACACTATTGGCTTTGGCTCTGGAATTGTTCTTGAGATTGAATTATCTTTTTTCACGGATGGAATGTTCAAATTAATGAGAGAAAAGAATGAATGAAGACTTGAGCACTGACCCCAAGGCTGGGAAGAATTCATTCTTCATACATCCTAGATTACTTCAAAGAAAATGAACAGAAAGGATTATCAATAGTACTTACATCTTGAGTTTTTTTTCCTTTTTCTTTATAAGTTTGCTAAAGCAATATTCTGTTAAGGCCTCTCAAAGGTATAGGAGACTGTCAGTTGGTTGTTATGACTGAAATGGAAGGGCCAGAAGCATTTTCAGAGGTATCCAAGTGCATAAGGTACAACTATTAGGTAATGAGTTGGAATTTTAACAGTCCTGAGCACATACATCTTAATGAGCATCGTCCCCTAGGGAGGAGTTCAACCCCTTATTCCAATGATTTTGCCATTACTGAAAACATTCTGAGAATGCATGTCTCTCTGGAAATTATCTTCAAACCTACAGTACATTCTTTTGAATTGCCTTGATGATGGTAAATTGTAGTCCTTTAAGTCTGAATTCTTATGTGCAGCAAGTGATTATCCAGGCTATACCAGCCGGAGGGAATAGTCAAATGATAAGACAATGACATAAGTCCATTACTTCCAGCTCAGCTCCACCAGCTGGTTTGCTGGAATTCTGACCTACCTCATTCTGCCTCCAGGTGTATGTTTGGGGAGTGGCGAGCAACAGTGGGAAGGAGAGAGGGCAGAATTGAGATTTTTTTTTAAAGGGGCTTATTTAAATTTATGTATTAATTTTTCTTCATAACTACTCCATTTTCTGACAGTCAGTTTCAGTCCATTCAATGGGACCCTCACTGAATCAAGGTGGTACTTTCTGGAGCCAATCCACGTGGTAGTTTGTCTTCAAAGCAGGCTGGCATCAATTTCTTCCCTCCCTCTATGCTCTTGCCACTGCCTCCTGCCCCACTTCAATTAAGAGGTGAAGTCTATCTTCCATCTGCTAAAATCTGGACTGACCTGTGATTGTTTTGACCAATAGAATATAGCAAAAGGAACATTGTATAGCAAAAGGGACAATTCTTTGCCTTTCCTTTAAGAGGACTAGCAGCTTCTACTTCCTATATCTTGGATCACTCAATCTTGATACTTCTCCTAGGAACCCAGCCACCAAACTATGAAAAACTTAAGACTTGGCAAGGGGCCAGAAGGAAGCCCTCCAGCTGACAGCCCCCAGCTGAACTTACAGACAACAGCCTGTATCAGTTGTAGCCACATGAATGAGCCATCTTGCATGTCCAGTCCGTTGAGCTGTCAGATAACTCCAGCATGAGAGACCCCAAGTAAGAGCCACCCAGTTGAGTCTAGCAGGCCTCTCAAAACATGAGAAACAACATATGGCTGTTTTAAGTCACTAAGTTTTGGAGTAGCTTGTGATGTAACGATAGAGAATCAAAACACCCTATGCCCTGTTCTACCAGCCCTGTGCCTGCATGGTTGAGTCACTGGTGCTGCCACCATTGACATGCCTCCAAGCAGCCCCTTTGGTAGGTAACTGTTACTAGGCACTGAAGCTAGGCCTTTGGAACAGCCTGTCCATCTAACCTACCATTCTTTCTTTCTTTACTGTCTCTCTGGCTAAACCCCAACCAGCAGGAGGGAGTCAATTAATTTGTTCTTAGCGTTAAGTGAGACTACATTTTACCACAGGCCCAAGGGGACAGAGAGTTCAAGACCCTTCCTTTTCATCTGTCTGTACCACATTTCCCACTAGCTCTATCTTCTCTCTTCCCTTTCTGAACAGCCAGTTATCCCAGAATTTGTCCAGACGATTCAACTTAATTTTTAAAAGCTAGCACAGTGCTGCAAAAAAAAAAAATCCCTGCTCGCTTGTTTCATGTATTCACCAGGAATTTGTTTAGATGCCTGTTTTATGCTAGGTACTGTACTAGGTGCTAGGGAGATAAATACCTCAATTTTTTGAAACTTTCAAAAATCTAAAAATATGTATGGATATGCTAAAATGAAAAACAGAGGAGAAAGCTTCTACAGCAGATGGAAACATTAAAAAGCCAAAAGGAGCTGCGTCTCAGAAGACAGATGAGTGACAAAACTGTAGAATCCTGTTGAGTCAAAAAAGGCGTCATTCAGGGAGGGGAAGCAACACACACTGGGGCCTGTGGGGGGCAGGGTGTGGGGGGTGGGGAAGGAAGAACATCAAGATAAATAGCTGATACATATGGGGCTTAATACCTAGGTGATGGGTAGATCCGTGCAACAAACCACCATGGTACACGTTTACCTATGTAACCAATCTGCATGTCCTACATGTGTATCCCGAAACTTAAAATCAAATCAAATTCAATTAAAAAATAAAAAATAAAATGGGGGTAATAATAAGACCTACTTCATTGGGTTGTAAAGAGGTTTAAATGAGTTGATTCACGTAAGACAATTAGAAGAGTGCTTGGTACATAGTAAATGCTCAATAAATGTTGGCTGTTACTTTTGCATTGTCAAAGTGTCTTAGGAAAATGAAGGTACTACTAGTTTTTGCTCTAATTTCCCTGACAATATTTTTTATTTTCTTCTAAAAAAATAAAAGGAAAGTGCCATTTATACAGCAATGTGACTGGTTTCCTTTTGAGGCTTACATGCAAGTCCTGAGGGCAATTTCAAAAGAGGATGTATGGCCAACAGGTTTTGAATGATAGTAACATGGTTGGAAGTAGTGGAGCCTCCTGGGATGCCGTTGAAAGGAGCTGTCCTCCCTGGCATGTGAACAGTGCTTGACTGGCTATGAATAAAAGTCAATTATGCCAGTATCTCCTTCAAAGATGGTGAGAATCAGGAGTGCTGAAATCATGCATGCATGTTATGACTTACTTCTGGGGACCCACCACAGGATCAGAAATGTCTACACTGTTGCTGCTTTTCTAATTTTAGGTAAGACTCCAAGGAGGCGGGCACTGCAGAGATGGAGATTCCTCCTTTGGTTTTGCCACACTCAGAGACAGAGTGTGGGGTCTTATTTTCCAAAGCTTTGTTCCTCAACTTTTTCCTCATCAAGTCATCATCCCTTCCATCAGCTTCCCGACAGCAATAGCTTCCCAGCCTCTCTCCTTCTTTCTGCACTTGCCCAACTCCCACCAGCTTATTCTCCACCCAGCAGCCAGAGGGACTCCCTTAAAATGAAAATCAATTTACACTGTTTCTCCACTGAGAACCCTCCAGTGGATTCCCACTTCTATCTAAATAAAGCCAAAGTCTACAATGGCCCATAATAAGGGGTTCTAAGGCCTGCTCCCAGCCCAACTACTTCTCTGGCCTTCTTTCCCTGTACCTCCCTGAGATGCTTATGACTATAGGCACAGTGCTCCCTTGTCTATCCCCTGCCTGTTCCCTGCATAGGCTTCACAGTGCTGTGCCCTGTGCTCTGCACCCAATTCACTCATGACTCACTCCCAGGCCTCCTTAGTCTCTGCGCAAATGTCATCTTACCTAGGAGGGTTTTGCTCTCCATCCTTTAACAACAGCAAATCCTTACCGCTTCTTAGCACTTTGTAGTCTTCTCCCCTTGCTCTGTGTTTCTCCAGGGCACTCAAAATCACACACTTACCTGATTTTTTTGTTGTTGTTCACTATCTCCCCCATCTAGAATGCTAGCTCTAAGAGACAGGTACTTTTTGTTTGCTCACTACTCTGTCTCCAGTATTCACAATAGTGTCTGGCACAGAGTAAGCACTCAACTATTTATTAAATGAGTAAATTACATAGCTACTCCCAATGGCAGGGGAGAAGGAAATCATAACCATACAGAGCAGCTTCAGAACCTGAAAGGCCACCCTACCAGGTAATTTTGGCAGTCTCATGTTTTATCTTAAAGACTTTTATATTCTACTGTGTTATAAAATCTGTTAGATAGAAAAAATAATCTTGAAGTAAAATTGATATTCCAAAATGATGTGTCTGTTCTCTCACTGCTGTAAAGAAATACCTGAAACTGGGTCATTGATAAAGAAAAGATATTTAATTGGCTCATGGTTCTGCAGGCTGTATAGGAAACATGATGCTGATGTCTGTTTGGCTTCTGGGAAGGCCTCAGGAAACTTACAATCACGGCAGAAGGTAAAGGGAGAGCCAGCACTTCACATGGCCAGAGCAGGAGCAAAAGAGAGACTGGGGTGGTGCCACACACTTTAAAATAACAAAATCTTACAAGAACTCACTATCGTGACACCACCACCAAGGAGGGATGGTGTTAAACTATGAGAAACCACCCACATGATCCAATCACCTCCTACCAGCTTTGGGGATTATATTTCACTATGAGAGTTGGGTGGGGACACAGATACAAATCATATCAAGATAAATGATGTCTATCACTCATTCATGAAATAATGACATTTTAAATTCATGATCAATGATACTTACCCATTTGTGAAAGAATGGTGTTTTATTGAGCATCTATGAAATGCCAAGCCCAGTGCAGAACCCTGAGATCTTCTGTGGCTTTATAATCCTCCCGACCCCACGTGCCCTCAACAAGCTTGTGCCTTGCAGTTAGCAAAGCTGGGAATTTAATGGAGCATTCGTGACATCTTCTTCAAATGCTGATAATAGTATTTTTATTAAGTAATAATGACCACTTGTTGGGGGTTTACTGTATGTTCCAGCTTTCTATTGTTGCATAACAAACCACTCCAAAACTCAGTGACATGAAACTACACTAAGTGGGTAAGAAATTTGGGCAGGCCACTACAGGGACAGCTTCACAAGTGTTGTCCCTGCTCCACATTGACTGGGGCCTCAGCTGGGTGACTCGAATGTCTGGAGATGGCTGGGATGGCTTCCTTAGGACCATGTGCCTGGGGCCTTGGTTCTGAATGTTCCCTGGGCTCCTAGATTTTTCTGCAAAGTATATCTTCTGGAACTGAAATGAACGTTCTTCCTTGATATGTCCGGTGCTGGGCTGGAAGAGCTGGAAAAGTCAGGCTCCTTTCTTTCTCCACAATGCCTGTCCATGTGGCTAACTGGGGCTTCTCCAGCACAGTGGTCTCTGGGTAGCTGGACTTTTCACGTGGCAGCAGGCTTCCTCAGAATGAGGGCTCCAATCGACTGGGCAGTAGCTGGAAGGTTTATTAGGACCTAACCTTGGCTGTCTCAGAATATCAATTGCACCACATCTACGTATCAGGCAAGTTACCAAGACGAGTCCATAATCAAAGGGAGAGGAATTAGACTTCACCCCTCAATGAAAGAGGCAAAAAAGAATTGGTGGCTGTCTTTATTCTACCATATTGTGCTGAGCGCTTTTCTTGCAGCATGGCTTTTTATCTTATGACAGCCCTATGAAGTATATACAATGACTATTTCCATTTTATGGTAAAGAAATTGAGGCCTTGAGAGAAAATAACTTCTCTCCAAACCCACAGTTAGCAATTGGTGGAGGCAGTAATGAAACAACATTTAATTGACTTGAATTTTTAAAGCAAAATAGATAGCATTCTGCCTCTTTAGAATGGCTTCAGGGCAGACAGGGAAACGTGAGTGGAGGTGAGAGGTGGGAATTGGGTTCTTACCGTAAGTCCTTGTAACCGCTCATAAGGAAGGACCTCGTCAAAGCACTGGCTACATAATAAGCCCATCTTTGAGTTTGGACCAGAGAGAGGGTTGGCAGATCTAGAGAAGAATGTCGGCAGCTATAAAATAAAGCAGCTGTGCCTCAGGGTATATGTGAACCACAGCTGGTAACCCCAGACTGGGATATTGATTTCTTCAGGGCAAATGAAAGAGAACGTGTATGCCAAATTTTCTTTTTTCTTTTTTTTCTTTTTTACCTAAGGAAAATAGTGGCAAGTCTCTGGAACAACCCTAACAATCCCACATTCATGAAGTGGCTCAAACCAGCAGGACTCGTGTTTGGAATGGAAAGACCGGAGCTGAGGAAAAGGAAAGTGGAATTTCTCTTTGGAGTTTTGAAGTCTCTCCTTAGCTTATGACTTTGAGTTGCTTGAAAAGCTTGAACGAATTTCCACACTTAGCACACTTCCCGTGGCTGCCGGCCGCCTGGCTCCAAAGCACATTTTGTGAGGTTTCAGTGTGTTCCCATTCCTCAGCATTATAATGGATGCTGTCACTAGAGCTGGATCCTGGCCGTGTAAGGCAGGTCACCCGAAAAGGCTGACCAGGGCCCTGTTTCCTGACTGAATGCTTGGTTGATGGTATCTTGTCTGATTCATATCCTATTGGAAACGGTGTGAAACAGGGCCTGGAAGTAGATCTGGTTTGAATCAATCTGGCCTACACAGCCTTGCTTGACAAGCAACAGAGGCTGGACTGCTGGTTTTAAAAGAGAAATCCTAGTTTTAGATAATTTTTTTTCTTTTCCTTCAAAAGACTGAGAAACTTAACAATTTCTTTTGACTAACACAGTGCTGCACAAGCATGCAATGCTTTAAAAATTTCCTCTTTTGTTGTTTCACATATACATTCACCAAATATTCATTTAGATGCCTGTTTTATGCCAGGTACTATACTAGTACTTGTTAGGAAGACAATCATGAGCAAAATAGACTTCATTTCTGCCCTCATGAAGATTACAGTCTAGTGGGGAAGTTAGAAATTGAACAAACACCGAAACTAATATAAATAAGTGCTTGTAAATGAAAGATATAAGGTTCCAAGAGGGACAACATACAATAGGGGTTCTCGCTTAGATTGAGGAGCTCAGGATGCTAGGAAGAGACATTGAAACAGACGCCTAGTAGATAGATAGGAAATATGCAAACAAAGAGCTTGGGGAAACTGGGTTCTGGACAGAGGGAACAGCAGAGGTGAGGCAAAGTGGGTTCAGGCGGGGCTCAAGGGACAGGGAGAGCCCAGAACATGCAGGACCTGATGGCCAAGAGCAAGATTTTGTGTTTTGAATCTCCCTCCAATCAGTTTTGTTTAAAGCACTTTCTACTAGTGTCAACTGGATTGGATGCAACACACTATCACTGAGTGAATTATTAGGTTGGTGTAAAAGTAATTGAGGTTTTTGCCATTAATGTGTTGTGCCAGCCTTATAGATCCTGAAACAGCCAATTCAGAGCAAGGTTGCTGGCATTCTTCACTGAAGAGCTGGATTGGGGGTGGGGCCAATATTAAAGCACTAGCTTGGGAGAAAGATGGAATTTAAATGTCCATATATTACCCTATTTATTATTTTCATTGCCATTCTCCATTTGTATTTCCTTTCAATCAAAAATTACTGAGAACATCTTATATGCAAAATGCCTTGAAAAATTCAAAGAGTTCTGGGACACATCTTTTCTCTCCAGGAATTTATGTCTTGGTAGAAAAGCCAGCTCTGTGAATCACCCTACAAAACCACAGACTTATGCAGCAAAATGGACAGCATCTGAAAATATCATCTGGTCCAGGTTCACAGACACATTCTCCAGGGTCACAGAGCTCTAGAGTAATTGTCTTTTAATTTTGTGGTTTTCATTTTGATTATAATCTAAAACGTATTTTACTGGTTATAAAGGAAAAAAAAAAAAAGATCCTCTTGTTTGCCCTAATGATTTACAATTGAGAGACATTTCAAGTCATAAGACTTTAGTTCCTTAAGTCACTGTTTGTTCAACTAGGATCCATGGAGTCTTCAGGGCCCATAGATGTATTTTCAGGAGTCTGTTAAAGTTATTCTTCCCTTGAAATGTGTCCTTAGATCACCAAGTCTGAGAAACTAACCTATTCTAACACGTCATTATCACAGACTTTTTTTGTTGTTGTTGTTGCAGACCAAGGCCTAGGAAGAGTAAGAATAAAATTCCTAAAACATTTTAGATTCCTTATATTAATTAGAAATCATCATTTTCAACTTTTTTTGAATTCTTTATCTCATTGCTTTCCTGTAAATATCCATGACCCACACAAAATAGACAGTATTATTATCCTCATCATAGAGATAAAGAAATTGAGATTCATAGCTGTTAAGTAACTTGTCCAAGTTCAACTAATAATAGTAAATGCAAACAGTGGCATTGGAATGAAAGCAATCTACTTTCCAGGCCAGTAGTCATGCCATTGTCCGAACCTTCTAGCATTTAGGGTAACACATTAAAATCTGCAACCTGTGTTCCGAGAGTGTGTTTTGGTTTTATTTTACCAATTAGACAAAAATTCCTCATTTCGTCATAGTCATTCCATGATATCTTAATGATTTCCTCTGCTTAACTTTGGTGGTTTAAAAATGTCTACAAATTCTTTGATTGCTCCCATGAAGGAGGTCTATATATCCTCCCCTTGAATCTGGCTAATAGCATGTGGTAGGGGTAACTCTATGTGAATGCTGAGGTTGAGTCATAAAAGGTGATCCAGCTTCCACCTGGTCCTCATGAGATGCTCCCTCTTGGAACTCAGTCACTAAGCTATGAGGAAGCCCTGGCCACATGGACAGGCCATGTGTAGGTGCTCAGCTGACACCCCCAGTTGAGGTCTCAGCCAATAGCCAGCATCAACCCAAGACCTATGAGTGAAAAAGGTTTTGAGATGACTCCAGCTTTAGCAGTCATTGAACTGCATGAGAAAGCCTGTGTGAGAACCATCTAGCTGAGCCTAGAACCTAGAGAGACAGTGTAACAACTTTTAAACCACCAAGCTTTGGGCTGATTTGTTAGGCAGCAACAATGACTGGAATGCTGGCTGGGCACCTTGCATTGGGTGATTTCATCAGTGTTTCTCCCAAAAGGCATCATGGTCTGCACTGCACTAGGAGCTTTCAGCTTGAAGAAAGATACCTGGTCTCCCTAAAGGGGACCAGAGGCTGAGCACAATTATGGCTAGATTGTCCCTAACATTTCTGTTCCTCTGACTTATATGTTCTCTTTTTCATCAGAAAACACTGCAATTGACTGCAGCTCAGTGCTGCTTCTGTAAACAGGGAATCAGTCCGCCGTAAGGTAAAAATGCCATGCTCCTGAGAGTTCCTTCTGACGAGACATCTGCCTTTGCTAATGCTGAAATAGATTCCCTCCCAGATCTAGGAACTGGTGAGCCAGCTGCCCTGAAGGAATGGAGGGACCAGGCAGCCAGAAGGAAAATCATCGGCAGTGAACATCTTCAGGGCAGGGAGAAGATGTCTTCATCTCTGGCCCAGTCCCCAGCACAGATGTATTTGGGTTTTCTAAATGAATGAATGGAGTCAAAGTAGCAATAGATTCACCTGATCAAACTTAACTCATTTGCAACTCACTAGCGCATGAATGAATAATCAAGGTACATACTCATTTATAAAGGAAAAATTCTCCCTGTCCTCACAAAAGGTGGAGAGGGTAGGGGAACAAAGTTACTTGGAATTGGAATAAGTCAATGAGTGAGCAGAAGACTTCCAAAATGAAATACTTAACAGAAAAAGAGAATAAACCTAATTTGGCTGAATTAAGCCTATAGTCATTAAAATGTCATGCCACTTAAAAGTGAGAGCTAAAATGTTGTCATGAAAGCGTTGCACGTTATCTGCAGAGATCTCGCTTACAGAAAGCAGGGGTACTGCCTGCATCATTGTAGGTATCAGGAAAGCCTCACCCCATGAGCTACTGCAAATGGCCACACAGACTGAGTACCATACACCTCCAGTGGGCACCATTCACAAAAGCCGGGAACTTCTCCAGAATTTAAAAGCTAATTTAAAAGAATTCATCCCTAGCAAGCATCTATTACATTCACAGTTTTTATGGTAGGGATTTGAACACAGCATCAAGAAGTGATCTGATTGGGAAGATGGTCACACAGGTTAATAATAAGTGTTATGGGAACAAAGCACACATCTAACTCTACCAAATGAAGTGTAGGAAAGTACACCAAAGATGTGGCTTTTGAGTAGAACTTGCCAGGAAGAGGAGTATGGGAAAAGACTTCTGGATATAAGCAGCACGGCATGCAAAGTGTCGTGAGTGTAGAGGAGCAAGGCATGTCTGTGGGGAGGACTAGTGGGGAATGAACCAGAAGAACTTAAGCAGAGACTTGACTGTAAAGGATCTTGGGATGCTAAGGAGTTTGGTCTGACCTTCCAGATGTATTCTCTATTAATCAGGGGAGAATTTGGTAAGCCCGGAGAAAGCAGCCATAAACATGCTCCATACAGGATGGAGCCTGAGAGCCATGAGGTAGACCAGTCCTTGCCCTCTGTCTTGTTGAGTCCTAAAAGGTAGGAGATGTTTGTACATGCAAAAGCCTTTAGCCACAGTAATGTGGGATGTCCCACAAAGACAAGTTTCCTAATCCCTTGTATCCCATAGTCAGTAAGATCAGGAGTGGGAATAAACCAAAGGCCTCAGAGACTGAGGTGTGTTTGTGTGTGGTAGTAGTTGTTGGTTTTGTACGCAGGTAGGAGGGAACATCCTGGGCCATTAGAAGCTTAAAGATATTTGACAGTCTGGTCAAGGGTCTCTGATGGCTAATTGAACTTGGTTCAACGCAGGGAATGTAGAGGCCCTTTTTACCTACTATAGAGTTTTGCAATGGGCTCACCTAACCCAAGAGTTTTAAACATGTACTTTGGGACATCTTTGAAGACAAGTACACTTTTGTAAGAATAATACTAATCTCAGTAATAAAAATAATATCAGTGTTATTAAATGTTGTGTCCTTCCAAAATTCATATACTGAAATAAGGTTTAATCTAAAATGTGGCTGTATTTAGAGATGGGAACTTTAAGGAAATAATTATGACTAAATGAAATCATAAGGGGTGGGACCCTGATCCAATAGGATTAGTGTCCTTATAAGAAGAGAGAGATCACTCTCTCTGGGCACAAACACAAGGAACATAGCTGAGATGATGTCTGTCTGCCAGCCAGGAAGCCCTCACCAAGAATTAAATTTGTCAACACCTTTATCTGGGACTTCTAGCCTCCAGAACTGTAAGAAAATAAATCTCTGTTGTCTAAGCCGCTGAGTCTATGGTATTTTGTTATGGCAGCCCAAGCTAATAAAAATAGCAAGAATAGTTAACACTTATGGAGCACTTATTATGGGCAAGTCGTTGTTACAAGTGCTAGTCATAAGTGCTTCATACTTAATAACTGTGTTAATGGTAGGCACCATTATCTCCTTTTTTTTTTTTTTTTTGAGACAGGGTCTTACTCTGTCACCTAGGCTGGAGTGCAGTGGTATGACATCGGCTTACTGTAGCCTCCAGCTCCCGGGTTCAAGTGATTCTCCTTCTTCAGCAACTCCAGTAGCTGGGATTACAGGCGTGTGCTATGACACCTGGCTAATTTTTGTATTTTTAGTAGAGATGAGGCACCATGTCGCCCAGGCTGGTTGCGAACTCTTGAGCTCATGTGATCCACCCTCTTTGGCCTCCCAAAGTGCTGGGATTACAGGCATGAGCAACCGCGTTTGGCCCATTGTCTCCATTTTACATTTGAGTAAACCGAGGTTTAGTAAGTCACCTGAGGCAATGCAGCTAATGTGTGGTAGAGGTGAAATTCAAACCCAGCAAAGCGCCCCAGAGAGCCTTCTCAGCATTTACACTGCTGGCCATTGAGATATTCATTGGAAAGCTCTGTGTGCTGAGTAGAGCTTCTCACTGAGCAGGGACCCAGGACCTTGGCCAATTCTCTCCCAGTCAACTTATTTAGGTCAGGGTCAAAAGGCCTCATTCTCCCTGCATGTCCCCCTGCTGGGTGGCTTGATTTTTCCTCAGAGGGACTGGAACCCTTCCACAGATATCACTAGAGTCCCAGGACCATTCCTGCCTTCTTTTACCCATAAAGAGCAAGCATTATTCAGTCACCCTACCCTTGCCTGCACATTGAGATGGGAACTGAGAGTTGTAAAAAAGCTTTGAAGAACCACAGAAATAATTTTTTGTTTTTTTGTTTTTTTTTTTTTTGCCTAATCATTTTGGATCCATTTGCTCATTACCCATTTGAGAAAAACCTTGCAGAAAAGCAATTTCCTAATATGGCACTTTGGATATACAATGTAAACATTTTTGTCCTGGGACAAATAGGCTTGAGATTTGTTAAACTCTCCAGAGACACATTTTTCTTTCTATTTGCTTTTCTGTGATGTGATATGACATTATAGGGTGTTGGGGATGGAGGGGAGTCTTGTGTACTTACGCATTTTCCCATTGATTCTCATGTTATTTCAATTGTACATTATTTTCCCAGAAAAATTGTCATAAACCATTTGGAATGGCCATGCTTTTAATGGGTGCTAAAGATTTTTCTCTCTAGCTTTGTCGTCATTAATAGGCTCTCCAAGAGGTTCACTGTCCCGTGGTGAATCGGTGGTGAAACTCCCAACCTCTCACTCCCTCATTGCGCCACATTCACCTGAGAGCGAGTCTTTCTTTCTGGCCCTGGCTTGAATTTAAGCTTCAAGATGGAAAGATCTGGCAAAAATCTGACACTAAATAGCTTTGTCTTGTCACTTAGTATTAAGTATTCCTCTGCCCGATGAAGTGCAGGTTGACTTGAAGCCAAAAGCTTATCCCGTGTTCTAGGGGGTCACCAAACTCCACACCAAGTCTCAGAGCAAGTTCCAAAGGCAGAGTCCTTCCATTCAGGCTTTTACATTCCTCACCAGAAGCCCTCAGGGCCAGTCCTGCAGGACAGTCATGCATATGGTTTCCAAGATCCCAACTCCCTCTAAAGCCACTCTCCACACATTTTTCTAAGCCTTTTCTGCAATTTTTTTGCTGCTTTTCTTCTGTTATTTCCATCTCTTTTTCTTCCTACTACTTGGCGGAACCATTGTCAGAAATGCATTCCCCTATGCTAGCTCTGTCACTGTCTACAAGAGCAGTCTCTTGCGATGCATTCCTGCAATCTTCTCTCTTGCATTTTGTGCTAAGTGAATGCCAGCAGTCAGCTAGAAACTTAAGTGAATGGCTTAGATTGTAATTCCTAGAGGTGGTGCCTGACATAAATCAAGGCCTCCCAAAGTGCTGGGATTACAGGCATGAACCGCCACACCTGGCTGCTAAATAAATTTTAAAGAAAAGGATAGTCCTTGGGCACATCTCTGGCACCTTTACACAAATGTGTTATTTTCAGAGGAAACAAAAAAAAGACATAGTACAGTGTTTGTTAAGATTAATTCTAATACTTCTAAGAGCAGTTAGGTATTGAGTAGCTATTAAATATATATATATTAGGCTGGGCACGGTGGCTCACAATTGTAATCCTAGCACTTTGGGGAGCCGAGATGGATGGGTCACTTGGGGTCAGGAGTTTGAGACCAGTCTGAACAACATGGCAAAATCCCATCTCCACCAAAAATACAAAAATTAGCCAGCTGTGGTGACATGCCCTGTAATCCCAGCTACTCGGGAGGCTGAGGCAGGATAATCAGTTGAACCCAGAAGGCAGAGGTTGCAGTGAACTGAGATCATACCACTGCACTCCAGCCTGGGTGACAAAGTGAGACTTTTTCTCAAAAAATAAATAAATAAAAATTAAAAAAAATATATATATATGTATATATACATATGTGTATAATTTCATTTCATATTCTTAGTTTAACTCCACAGCAACCCAACAAAGGAAGCTGCGTAATTAGCACCATTTACAAATGCAGAGAAAGGTTAAGGACCTTTCCAAGATCATAGACCTAGAAAGGTTGTATGGAGAAAGGACACTGAATAACCAAAGATACTAAGACCTCTCAATCAAATGATGCCAAGCAAAAATTATGAAGCCAAAAGGGCCTGAATGGCAAAAGAGTTTAAGGGTGAGGCCAGCCAGAAAAGATAGAAGGAATAGGGTAGGAGCTTGGGATGGGGCAGTTGGAAGCATGTGGAGCCCATGCTCTTCAACTCCCCCTACCCCATCTACCACCATATTGAGTCATCTTTGAAGATTGGTGACAACTGTGAAGTGGGCCAGAATGAGCTGGTGGGCCACAGTGCCACCTAAGCATTCATGGAGGGTATAGAGGGAAAACCACCATAATTCTCTTGCGCTGGGTGACTCCCAGTTCCTACTGGGCCTCTGGTTTCTCTTTCCTCTGAAATGCTAGCTCAGCCCTTTACCCTGGGTTAGCCCAGGCTTTCAGTAGCATTGATAAATGGCCTAGTGTGGAGACAAAGGCTTCTACAAAGCCCCTCCCTGCTGAACCTTCTGGTGGGCCATACTGACTTGGCCCTCAACTCATCCCAGAGAGCTGGCCAGGAATCACTCTGTCCACCAGCCTATACCAGTTGTTCCCAACCAGCTCTAACCTCTTTTGAATCATCAAGAGGACCATTAGGTGAGCTCTGTGAGAGTACGAGGGAGTAGTGAGAGGTTCCTATAAAAATTCAGTAAGGAAGACAATCTGGATAAGCAAGAGAGTGCTGCCCTAGGAGTACAAGATGGTGAGAAAGCCCACACAGGCAGCTTCTTGGTTCCCTACAGAGATGATGGGAGGGACTCAGGTCTTCCAACCTAGCCAGTGACATTTCCCCTATCAGCCTCATCTTGAGAAACGTTCCTCTTATTTTTCATAGGCGCCAAAATAGGAAAGCAAAAACATTTGCATTTCAAAAGTGCAATGTAAGGCAATTCTTAAACCAAAGATATAAATTTCTATCAATAAAATTAAATTTCTGTCTGCTGGTCCGTTATTGCATCATGAGAAAATAGCTGGATGGATTGTCACTATGTGCAGAGACTATGTTTAGGATGATCTGAGTTACAGCTAGACTATGAAGCATGCACCAAATTCTTCAGGGAGAGGTCAGAAGTCATCCTCTAGAGAATTTGCAGGCCTTGATTTGCAATCAAGCTCTTTTCACAGCAGTAGTTCCATGTAGCTGAGTTCCATGGTGGATAGCCAGGGATTCATTTATTTAACTGCACCAATAAATCCTAAGCAATCCTTAGGGAAGCCAGCCACTCACAAATAGTAGAATGTCAGCCACTGGGTGAGGAGGCTGGTGCTGAGAGGGGCTTCCTAGTAGCCCCCAACCACAGAAAATGAGAAACTTTCCAGCTCATCCACTGCCTCAGACTCCTCTTTACTTCTTCTAGGGCCATTGGGCTTCAGTGGGAAAACAGAACAAGAGTTGGATGCTTGCTAGACACCCCAACACATGCCATTTAGGGATAGGAGGAAGGGAGACTGGGAGAGGAATGCAGGAAGTAGAGATCACATGAAATTATGGCTGCTCCAAAGGGGACACAGTATTCAAGGCATCACGGGAAGTATAGGAGCACAGGCCCTCAGCCAGCTTCCCTCTCCTCCCAGCCTCACGGACTCTGGTCGGGCAGCCTGGGGGCTAAGTGGTCTGCAGGGAGTTGGATAGTCAGTGAAAGCACTCTGCTCGCCTCCCCCAGCCCGCCTCCAGGTAAATGTGCGTATTTAACTAAACCACAACCACAAAGGCTCATGAAATTTTCCTGGAAGCCAGTTAAAGCAAGGAGAGTCCCAGTAGTAGATAGAATTAAGCGATGTACCAATTCTTTTTGTCTTACAAGTGCCGGAATTGCTTGTTTATACATTAAGAACAAAAAAAAAGACTGCAGTCTTTTCTCTTAATTGCTGTAATTATACTTGTGCCACCCACAAGAGAGGCCGTTGATCTCATTTCTAAAGGGCAATTGTTGTAGCCTGGCTCGTCTGAGAGCTTTACAAGGTTTTTCTCATTTTCTGATTACCATT
>NC_045443.1:62634573-62710138 GCF_002776525.5 Piliocolobus tephrosceles
CCAGGAAGAGCTCACTTCCTCCTTCCTCGGGATCAAAAGGGATTGCAATTTCTGTGATCAATTGTGTGTGGTTAGACTTTCTCAGAATATCCTGAATGTGGAAGTACTCAAAAGCCCATAATCTGGATAATAGTGATCTGTACTGGCCACATCCCTTAGGAAAGGCTCGAGAAACCTGGGTCAAAAAATTTATAAACATTTTTTGGCTCATGTGCATTCTACATTGAATTGGGCGAAGCATTTCCTTCGGGCTACCCGATACACAGCAATCTGAAGTATCATTGTGGCCTTCTATGCTTATCCTTGGAAGTCCTGCCTGGGTCCTTTCCCTGTGTAATCATGAAGGAATGCTGTTCCAAAGACATAGGGTCAGAAGGGCGCAATAAATCAATCCAGATATACCCCTAATGAATGGCAAATTAAACAGCATTTGTTTTAAGTTCATAGGTCCTCTTGGAAGATGCCTTTTTAGTGCAAGTAAAATTCCTGGGTTGCAGGTATGAAAGGCTATGGGAGTGGGGTGTGGAGGGCTCATAGTCTCTGGGTCGTTTTAGCCACAGTTTTTAAAAGTGCCAAAAATATCGCCAAAGTTAGTTTGCCCGGCTAACTGTGAATGTGCAGTGCTTTCTGCAGCCCTTACCCTGAGACAGAATTGTCTGATTGCTGTGGATTCTGGAGCCACCCAGACTCTTGCTCATTGGGTTCCCCCCTTGCTCATTCAGGTGGTGATACTGGGCTGGATAGGTGTTTTTAAGAATCTGCCATCCTCAAGGCTGCAAAGATTGAGCTAAAACAAATCTTCCAGTCACATACAATTCTAGCAAAATCACGGAGACACGGCCTGTGGCATTGAGAAGATTAAATTACCAAGCCCGCTGTGCCCCCTCCCCCAAGTAACTGGAATAAACTTGTTAGAGCTGCATCAGAAAGAACAGAATAGCCTTTAGTCTTCCACAGCCCCTAAGCATTTTGGTAATAAATAATAAAAAGTATTTATTACATGTTACAGTGACATTGTGGAATTCAAATGCAGTTAGCCATAACATTTTCTTCCTCAAATGTTAAAAAGAAAGAAAAAAGAATTAGGAGTGGAGAGGCAGGACAGCGGGAGCAGTGGCTTTAAAACCTGAGGAATGTGGTAAAGAGAGCCTTGTGTGTTTTTTATAGTCGTAGAATGGGGGTAGAAGGTAGGGGAAAAACATGGGCAGGAAGTCAGGGGATTAGGGCTGCAGGCCTGTCGGTGCCACTGTCTGACTTTGCTACCTTGAACAGGAGGACTACCCTCGCTCCATCGCAGCTTCGCAGTTATCATCAGATAAAAGGGTTGAGAGCCTTCCTGTTTTATCAGCTGTTTATTCAGTTCTCTCAAAAGACCTCTGTGTCAGGCTTCCCTGAAGTTCATTCTTCTTCTTCTTTTTTTTTTTTTTTTGAGACGGAGTCTCGCTCTGTCACCCAAGCTGGAGTGCAGTGGCGCGATCTCGGCTCACTGCAAGCTCCGCCTCCCGGGTTCACGCCATTCTCCTGCCTCAGCTTCCCGAGTAGCTGGGACTACAGGCACACGCCACCACGCCCGGCTAATTTTTTTGTATTTTTAGTAGAGACAGGGTTTCACCATGTTAGCCAGGATGGTCTCGATCCCTGATCTTGTGATCCGCTCGCCTCGGCCTCCCAAAGTGCTGGGATTACAGGCGTGAGCCACCGCGCCCAGCCGGTACACTCTTCTGAACCATGCTTCCTTTCAACCAAAAGGGGCCAAGCTCAGTCTGAGTAATGGGCAAGGGACAAAGAAACAGGCCCTGTGTTTCCCTTGCCTCAATTTACCGTGCTGTGGACTGGACAGCAAAGTCTTCCCTAGACTGACTCCTCACAACGCTACAGGAAGCATCTGGCCATAGAGGATAGTGGCTAAAAGCATAAGCTCGGAGTCACGTTTTTGGCTTGGGTTCTAGCCCCGATCACCTGTAACCGTATGTTCCATTACACTGGGACTTTGAGCAATTTGTTTAATGTCTCTGAGCTACAGAGTCCTTATTTGGAAAATGGTACATTATATCTAAAAATGAATGACAGGACCTAGTATAGTCCTTGACACATACACTCTCAATTAATGGTAGCCAAAGAAATGAGCAATAATAAAGATGTTTCCTAGGCCTTAGTCTTATACTAGTAACTAAGGGTAAATGATGACTGGGAGCAGGGAAGAAGAGTGCCTTATTTGCATGCAGGAGCCTCTGGCAAGCACACATGAGCTGTTCTAGGTGCTGGCTGGGGAGGTACCACAGCACATCTTAGGAACCATGCCTGCATTTAAGGAAGCGCCGCAAAGGCAAGAAGCAGGAATGAGAGACCTCTTGGGAAAAAAAATGTGGATTTTACATTCACTCATTCATTTATCTAGCACCGAGGAGCTATTGCAGTTGTGGCTTTTGGTTACTTGTTCATGTGTTAGACCTTTGCTAGCAGGATTACAGAGATGAATGGCACCATCCTTGCTCTCAGGAAAGTGACAGTCTACAGTGCTAAAAGCAAACTGGCAGTGACAATAGAAGATACTAAGTCTGAGGAAGATAAGCACAGGGAGCATGGGAGGTGGGGTGACTGTTCTGATTTGTCCAGGACTATCTTGATTTTAACACTAAAAGCCCACATTCCAGGAAGTCCCTCTGTCCCAAGCAAACAGACAGTTGGTCACCCTAGTGGGAGGAGCCAGAGGAGCGGCAGCACCTGAACTAATCTTGCCAAGTCAGAGAGGGCTTCTTGGCAGAAGGGATGGCCTACAAGGAAAGTAGGAATTAGCCAGGCAAGGATGTTGATGAATTGGAGGTGGAGTGGGTCTTAATTAGAAAGAATCCCATATGCAAAAACCTAAAGGCAGGGGAGACAGTGAGGAAGTGGGGAACCCTGGGGAGAGAAGGTGGAAGGCCTTTCTTTGCTGTGGACACTCATTGCCCTCCAAATGTGTTCCTCTTCTTGATCTCTCCTCTGACTCATGTTGATTGAGAATGTAGATCTGCAAAACTGTAGGAGATGCTGTCTAGGCAACTCTCACAGTAGCAGGGAGAAAAGAAGGAGAATTTTTCCCAAGATCCCTTTCAAGTCTTTGATTCTAAACCAAGAATCCATACCATAAGGCCATCCATCAGGGAGGTGTTCACGCGGTGTATAAGGTAAATAGCCTACACCTTCCCTATGTATTTCAGCCACCTTGAAGAGTGACACAAGTCATCACACAGTTGATTTGCCAGCAATGATGTGTCCATCACAAAGTGAACCAGCATGGATGTGTTTGCTGGACCACTACCAGCCGGCTAAGCCACCATGGAGATGCAAGTTTAATTATTTTGTTTTTCTAAGTGAAAAAAAAAACCCTTTTCTGGTGAGGCATCACACCCTTTCCCATGCTCATGAAGACCTAGAGAACCAGCTGGAGTTTGTTTTTTCCCCACTATTCCCTAAATATTTGCTGTAAAGAATGCTCTTTTATGTGACTTGTTTCTGTCCTTTACAGAGCCTATTCTGTAAATAGGAACAGTATTAAATCAAGAGGGTACCTGTTTTTCTTTTCCCAGCACGTCTTTCCCAAAGCGAATCACTTTGGGAAAGGTGATTTCTAGATTGTTAATCCTTTAGCTATGTGTTTCATCCTCTAATATCAGGCTGGTGTAGACACACTGGGAAAAGAAATAAAAACTTAATGTCTTTTCTAAAGCCTCTCCCAGAGAAGAAAAGAACGCGGGGAGGAAGGAGTCTTGACATCACTTAATAAAGCTTTATGAGTAATTCCTTTACTACCATAGATAACATTGCTGATGCATATTGCTCAATGAATGAAAATGTCCCAGGCTATACTTTACAACAGGCAGAAAACTTTGAGCTGTCTTGCCAATGCTTTATACTAAGTGCCAAATCCTCATTTCTTTCTTAGGCATTTATTGTAATAACATGAATCATGATGCATCACTCTGGTATTCGTGTGGCTGCTCAGTGTTAAGTCCCCAGGACCTCCATGGAGTTGACTTTATTTGGTTTTCCACTTCCGTTTCTGAGTGAGAGCTACATGAACTCAGACGTGAAGGCTCACAGGAGCTCAAGTGGGCGGCCCTTTCTGTTGCTGTTTTGGTCTGCCTGTACTCAGTGGTTGTGGTATGTGCAGACCTGAGCACTTCAGGGAACATTCAGCTGGAACTATCCCCATTTCCTCTAGTTTCCATTAAAACAAGAGACTTAGGATGATGTTCAGGAATGCTCAGACAGTTGCAAACCTTTGGGGCACTTGGAAGAAATGTGGCTATTAATAGAATTTTTGAGCATTGACGTATATGTTTTCTAACTTCCCATATATAATCCTGAGAGTGGGGCTGGATGTTAAACCCTGGAAGTAGGGAGTTTCCAGAAAACCATTCAAGGTATCAGTATCAGGTTTTTGACTTGATGAAGAGTTTGGATGAGTGGCTTCTGTATATAAAGGTTAATAGTGCCTATTTCAAAGCCTAAATGGAATGCTGTGCTCATCTCCAACTTTGTGAATGTTCAATTGGCACAGTCAATTTATTCACTTTGAAAGTCTTAACCATGCTGGTGAACCAGCAGGAGTGCTGTTGGGAATATTTAACATAAGCAAAAAGGAAAGGTAATGAACATTGAGAGCAATTGAAAGGATGATCCAGTGAAAAATATGTGGCCTTACCTGAGTGTCTCAGCTGAGCATCAGTCCAGCGGAGCACCAATCACTTGCAGTGGCTGTGGCAAAGACGGTGATGGCTTATTCATTGATTTGTACAATAAATATTGTGCCCTCACTATATGCCACTTACTCTGCTAGGCACTGGAGATACCATTCTGGACAAAACCAGACGTGCTCCTGTCCCTCCAAGCCTAACAATTTGGCCCAAGAGACAGATATTGATCAAGTAGTCACATAAAAATAAAACGTCAACCTTGACAAGGAATTGGACAAGGTACTATGAAAGGCCTTGACCTAGCTGAGGATATAATGATTGGGCTGAGACTTAAAAGATGAGAAGTAATTAACTAGGATACCACAGGAGGGAAGAGTGCTTCAGGCAGAGGAAACAGCTTATGCATATGAAGTTGAATGGTTCACCCAGTCATAAAATTAATAACTGGTAGATTCAGAGATGGGTGAAGAGCTCTAGGGGTCTCAGTTAGGAGTTTTACTAGCCCTATCTATAGGCCTTTTGCATAGTTCTATAGCTATGCCATTGGATACAGTAGCCATTAGTTATATGTGGCTATTAGCCCTTAAACTGTGTTTAGTGTGACGAGGAACTGAAATTTTATTTAATTTTAATTCATTTAAATATAAATAGCCAAATGTGGCTACCATATTGGAAAGCACAGATCTATACGAACCAAGTCCTGAACTAGCCCAAGCTACATAGGGCAGAGGGTTATTAAAGAGGAGAGGAAATAATTTTTTTTTTTTTTTCTGAGATAACAATAAGCACATTGACCCGGGGGCTTCATTCATTCACTCTCACTCAAAAACATAAATTTATTGGGTACTCACCATGTGCCAGGCACTAGGCTAGACCTGGAGCTTCTCTGATTAACAAGATCAGTCTCCCACTCTTGAGGTGTTCAGAGTCTAATGAGAGCAGAAACACTCACAGTAATAATAGCAATACATTGTGGTTGAATTGGCAGGACTTTGCTTTTTTAGGGTTGCTTACAATAGGAAGAACTGAGGGATCGTTCTTCTCTAATCCAACACTAGGTATGCTCAACCCTATAGGTAAAGGTCATGGTTTCTAAATCCCAACTGCTCCATACTCCAAGGTCTTCAAAAAAAGAGGGAAGGTTTTAATATAACACACTACACACTTTAAAAAAAAATCTCCCAAATTCAGTATACCAGTAGAAAAAAAGAGGTGGATTTGCTTTTCATATAGGCCTTGCATGCCTCTTCATATGTAGGGCATCTATTGCTGAGTTTGGGGAAGTTGGGCCCCACCAGTTGAAATTCTTCATAAATAGGTCATGAGACTTTTACTCAAGGATCCGGGAAGTGACATCAAATTTTAGTCAGAGCCAAGCTGTATTTTCATGAGACTTTCAGGCATTGACTTTTCCTTCTCACACAGGCTAAAAAGGGAGCTAATAACTTTTACATGTTTTCTAAAAGCACTTTCTTACAAGCAGTGGCTGTACAAACACTTAAACCTTCCTGCTATTACACACAGAATGCCAACAGTTATTACATCATTGTGAAAAACACTTCCTGATACTCAATTATACTCATTATGCCTAAATATTTAATTCCTGCCAATACCCAATTTAAATCGTCACTTCAAAATAATTTGTTTCCGATTATTGGGATCTACTAAATTACCTCCTTAAACCTATCACCTGAAAAAACATTACATGCCAGGGAGAATAAAGAGACCTTCCCCATTACAAACTCAGGACACTTGCCCAGGGAGCTTCTCCTTATGGCACACTGGTTTCTACAGTGTGTTCTGGTTTACAGCTTGTCCCTCCATCTTGGAGAGCCAAGGAGGAAGAACCCAGATGGTGTGCCCCACTGACCTAGTCTGTCAACAATGACTGCTCAGCAAAATTAGTGGGTGTGGGGTGTGGAGTAAAAAATACAGAAGCAGAGGCTTACTCAAAATATACTTAATGAGAACCATCTAGGGGGACTGGAAATCCATATTTTTAAAAAATATCTCAAGGGATTCACAAATGATTGGTTAACAGACTAGAAAATACTATTGTATTCAATTAGCATATTTTACCATTACATTTATGACAGAATTTTCAGTGTGAAGTTTGTCAGTGTTTCTTTTTCCTCTGAATTAGACAAGTACCTCAGGACTTCTTAATACCAAAGTGACTCTCCCTCATCTGTATTATTGCTGATAGGGCATTGCATTTCCACCAACAATACTAACCTAAATTTCTCCATATGTTTCTTTTTTCATCAATGCTTCATGCACTTCATTTGTTTTTTCTGGGTTAAATTTTGCTCCTGCTAAAGTATATCCTTTGGTATTTCTTTCCATGAAGGCCTTAGTAGTAAACATTTTTAGTTTTTGGAAGTCTGAACATATCTTTATTTTTGTATCATTTAAGAGTGAAACTTTATCAGGATATAAAAAGCTAAAATAATAATCGTATCCCATAAGCACAGAGAAGATATTATTCCATTGTCTTCTGGAATCCATTGTTGCTTATGAGAAGTCATCTGTTAATAATCTAATTATCTTTGCTTTAAAGGTAATTTGTCTTTTCTTTCTGGTAATATTTATCTTTATTTTCATGTAGTGTGGTTTCAATGATATGTGTTTAGGTTCAGATTTGTGCTTAATTATCATTTTTGGATTCCATGTTCTTTTTCAACTTAAGGATTTATAATTTTCTTTAAGTTCGAAAATATTTCTACCATTGTCTTCAAATAATACCTCTTGCCCACATGTTGGGTTGTTCATTCTATCTTCATGTCTTTTTATCTTCTCTTTTATATGCTTAATGTCTTTATCTTTTTGAAAAGTGTTTCCCTGAGGGAAAATTAGTAAATTAGAGGTAAATGTCAGGAGGTCACTTTACTGTTTCACTCATATATTCAGGCTCTAAAGTATTTTTAGTGACTATATTTTTCATTACTAGAACCTATATTTGCCATTAAAAAAAAATTCTCACTTTTTTTTCCAAGACATTTTTGCACATTTCTTTCTTTTTCTCGTGAATATTTTTTAAATGCATATTAAAATCCTCTTTCAGATTTCTTAACTATTTCTATTCTTGTGCATTTGCTCAGTCTTTCATGGAAGTTTATTATGTACTTGTGAGCTCATCTTCAGGGAGAGTTATTTTTCATAGGGGGCATCTCTTTGAAGAGGTACAAAGTTTGCTTGTGGACCAGTTTTTATGTTAATTTCTCATTCTTGTATTATATAGGTAGCATTAATTGGGAATCTGCCATTGAACAGAGTGGTCTTGGGGTTTCTGTTTCTCATAAGTGACTTTCCCCTCTTTGCAGTTCCACATACCTGACCTGGTGGATAGAGTTTTCCTAGTGTTTTATCAAGACAGAACTTCCCAGCACCTAGATTTAGGCAGAATTCAGGATCTAGCTTTACAGCACACATAGTGCTTTCAACATCAGTCCTGCATAGCTGATACTTCCCTAAGCCCTAGGAGTATTCCACTTCCAACATGTCTGCAAGAAATTTTATTTTCAACTTCCGTTTTGAGCTCTTTGAGTAATGATTAAAAGCGTAGAATCTAGATTCTGACCACTTTGAATTAAAATAAACAGCTCTGCCACTTACTAGCTGTATAACTTTGGGGAAGTTGCTGAATCTCTCCATGCCTTAGTTTTCTCAGCTATAAAACTGTGACAATAACTTTCTCATGGAGTTGTGGGGATCAAATAAGTTAAATATAGGCGAAATACTGAGGATGGTGCCTGACACATAGCAAGCATTAAATATATGTTTGCCATCATAATCTTACTTTCAGCTTGCCTACATATTAAACTTTTTTGTTAATACATTATATATATAGGCATATGTTAACATATATTTTAATAGATATAATTTTGTTAAATATATTTTATTAGGTTATATATGTGTCCTATATATAAGTATATATTAACACATATTTTAATATACATAATTTTGTTAAATGTATTTTATTATGTTATATGTATGTCTTATATATTTTCTTTCATAATTTGAAAAATATGTTTTATATATGGATAGCATAAGATTTTCATTCTGTTTTAGAAATATGGCCTTTCTAAAGTGAGGGCACAGTGGTAACAAGCAGGATATGGGAAGCTTATATTATATTCAGTTGCTATATGCAGGATTTGGGGCCTCTGACTTCTCAATGGTTGAATTCTTTTTTCCTCATTAAAGGCTTGGCTGGGCTCTGCTATCCTTCTCTCCTTCCCATGGCTGTCACTGCTAATCTTCACAAATTCATCTTTATTTTGAAGGTCATGGAACTCCAGAGATGTTTAGATGTATTTGAGCTGGCAGGAGAATTATTTTACTTCATTCATTCCTACATACAAAAGGTTTTTTATTTTGTGTTTTACCATTTTATTTGACCACACCAGCAAGTCTGTTTAACTGAATGTGGTATTTTCACAAGGAATAATGATCTGAGGAAAGGGGGCCTGTTCCCGAAAGTGGGATTGTAGATGCTAGTCTTGGCTCAGTTTCTGGGGTTTATTAAAAGAGTGTTTATAAAACCACTCTGTTTTTATTTACCAAGAATATTAGTGGGGGAAAGGGGCAAGAAAAAAATGGCCTGGGACTCAAAATTCTCTGAGGATAAATCAATCATTAAGTAGATCATATTTACATGAATAACCAAGACTTGATGTGATGTGTCAGCCTACTCAGCTCCTAGCCACAGGTCAGCAAGGATTTAATGTACAATCAACCTTCTCTCATTCTACAGAAATACATGAAGAAACTAGTCAACTAAGCAGCAGGCTGCTCTAAGGTTTCTTGAGTAGAAGGGTGACCTGTCTGTTCCCCATTGATGCAATAAAGAGCACCACTTTTTGTGAATCCGTCTCTCCTTCCTTTCTTTCTTCCTTTTGGAAACCTAGCAATGGCTGTGAACATTATGGTGACATATAGTTTATCAGAGGCCCTTACTATGCTTTTTTTTTTTTTTTTTTTTTTTTTTTTTTTTTTGAGACAAAGTCTCATTCTGTCATTAAGGCTGGAGAGCCATGGTGCGATCACAGTTCACTGCAGCCTTGATCTCCTGGGCTCAAATGATCCTCCTGCCTCAGCCTCCCGAGAAGCTGGGACTGTAGGTGTACATCACCATGCCCAGCTATTTTTTTTTTTTTTCTTTTTGTAGAGACAGGTCTCACTATCTTGCCCAAGCTGGTCTCACACTCCTGGGCTCAAGTAATCTTCCCACCTTGGCCTCCCAAAGCACTGGGATTATAGACATAAGCCACTGAACCTGGCCTCTTACTATGCATTAAAACACTACTTTTGGCAATAAAAGCCCCCAAAGACAATCCTGAACTTAGGCAGGGAGTCTGACTGTGCACTCCATAAAATGGTGTTGAAAACTGTGTGAGCACACATGCATATTTTTTGGTTTGGAGTTGAGAGAAGGGACATGGAGCCAGAGCACAGTGAGACACCCATGGGCTGGGAATTCCTCTCTTCCTGGCCTCGTTCAATCTACAAATTACTAAACGGGTAGAGTTACTAATACAGGGCATGGCTTTGATGTGTATAACACAAAAATGTTTCTAAAAAACAAGACAGAGTTGAATAATTCATTTATTCTGAGTTCTGTAGGTAGACCCACTGTTTTATCAGAGGGAATCAATACATGGTGGATAGAGAGGTTAGAATTAAAAATTTTAATCCCAGAAGTGTCAAGGCATAATTAATTCATTAATTAATTATCTCAACAAATACTTATCAAATGTCTACTATGTGTCAGACACTGTACCAGACTCTGGAGATATAATGAAGAACAATGCAGACACAGCCTCTACTTTCTTGGAATTTATAAGTTGTATGCTGATAACCAAATAACTTTGTCTCTCTGAGAGTCATTTTTTAATCTGTAAAATGGGGTTGTAGCAAGGACTAAATGAGAAAATGTATGGGAAAGTGCTTTATAAACGCTAATGTTTTCTGTATACTGAAGATCACACATACATACACATGCACAATTGTCTTCCATTCATTGCAAAGTGTAATGAAAGATTAATGAAGTTGGATCAAAGAGCACATGACATAAATTAAATCTTTATATTTATCAAAAGGGGAGGTTGTGTGGAGACTTTCTTAGGAGTGAGTTAGGAACTTGAAGATGACTGAGGCATCCCTCGAGAGTTTTTGAAGGAGCTAGATTATAAATTATAAACCACCCTGACCGTTTTTGATTCCCTTCTGTATGCACTCTTGGGCTTTTGGAGCAGTGCTCAGAGGATAATCTGAAAGGCTTCAAGGTCAAGGATGGAGAGAAGACAATGTAACAGTCCAGTCCAGCTCTGACCACCTGCAGAAATGCCTGGAGCAAGCTAGTCCCAGGAGAATCCTCTATGAGATCTCAGGAAGCAAGAAAAGGCTCTATGGAGGGAATGGCTTTTAATGGATACTTTGTGATTGGAGGAGAAAGACTGACCTCAACTTCTCTTTCTCCATGCTGTTTTTTAAAACCATGCTGAGGTGCACACTCTAGACAGGGTTGGGCATAGAGACAGGCAAAGAAGATCAGAAGCTCTAAGAGCCTCTTGTAATGACAGGCCATTGAGCTGGAGCCTTCACCTCAGCCATCTGTGGCTCCTCCTTCTTTTCTAGACCAAGGACACATGTCAAGTACTTGTTACTGTAGAAGAACAAAGATAAGTGATGTGTTATTCTCCGAGGAGTTTAAATTATGACATCCAAAAAAGAGAAAGTATTGTGACACCAGAAACAGAACCAGAATGACAAATTAATGTCATAAACCCATTCATTTCTTCAATTTCCACTGCTGCTACCTTTGGTGGAGCCACCTGGGGTACAGGCAAAGTCCTCTTTATTGATCTAATTTTTTCTCTAGGTTTCCTCAAATGCATTCTCCATACAAAAGCCAGCAGTTTGTTTTGTTTTTCCAGATAAATTCAGATTATGTCTCTTTCCTGTTTAAAACTATTCCATGTCTTCTCTTTGCACTTGGAAGAAACCCCATTCTCTTTGCCTTGACCTAGAAGTCCCTTCATGATCTGGTCCCTAACATCTCATCAAAGGCATCTCCTATATGCAACCTCTTTCCCTATACCTCCATCCACACTGGCCTTTTCTTATTCCCTCAAATTTTCCAAACTTTTCTGCCTCAGGACCATAGCATAGGCTGTTTCTTTAGACTGGAAGGCTCTTCAATGGCTGATTCTTCCCCTCGACTCCAAGAGGCCTCACTAGCATCCTGACTTGGGAAAATCCTCCTCTGTTCTCTATTACAGAACTCTGGTTGCCTACTTCAAAGCACCTGTCCCGAGCTGTAATGCATGCACCTGTTTATTTGTTTGTCTCTCTGTTGGAATAAACTGCAAGATCCAGGTGGGACAAATCTATGGTTACTCACCACACCCTTGCACTTGAAACTCAGGATGATGTAAAAAAATATTAAAGGAATAAATACAAGTTTGACTTTCTCCTTAATTTTTCTTACAGAGAGCAGGGGTGATTGCATAGGGCATAACTTCCCCATGCCTCCCTACTTTTCCATATGCAGTTGCTTCTATCTGGGCTGCCTTTTCCCCTTGGCTGATCTCCAAATTCCTACTCATTCCACTTCCAGAACCAACACCACCCTTTCTCCTTCTGTGAAATCTTCTCTTATATTCTCTTTTTTGTGTCTTCACACTATCACAGAGACCTCTGTTTTGTAATTATGTGTGTATCTTCCTGTACTCCTTCCCTTTCATTGTGAATTCTCTGAGGACAAAAAGCTTATCTTATTCCTCTTTCCATCTTTAGCCCTAGTGCAGAATATGATATTCACATGATATACACATGCATGGGGAGCCTACAGATTTTATACATGTCATAGAGAAGGGCCCAGGGAAAGCTGGCCACTCCTTGGTGGCGATGTCTGCCCTTGGTTCCTCTTGCTGAACAAAGGATGGTCTATGAACAGGAAGGATGGGATGCTCCCTCCCCACTGCCTGCCCCACTTAGAAGTGAAGGCAGCTTGTACTCAGGCCGAATAGGGTTTCCCAATCCTTTGAAAGGAAAGCATTCTTCGGGCAGATTTTCAAGCTGAAACCATCCGGAACAAAAGCTGCTTCCAGTGGTGGCCGAGCAGACCAGTGCCCCTCTCCCTACGGCCCTAGTGCAATTACTACCTAACGGGAGAGGGACGTGAAGTCTTCAGGTGAAACATTTCATCAGGGCCACTGTCAGCCAGTGAGACAGAGACCTGTGAGCTCGCCAGTTGATCACGTGGGACAGTTAGAGGTGCCCAAGCAGCAGAGAAAGTGAGGAGGAGGAGAAGGAGGAGCAGCAGCAGCACACAGCCTGCCCGGTCCATTTTCACCACGCTTCCTTCCCCCAGTGGCCACCATTGGATTCTGTATAACCCATGGTTGGGAACTCGGGCCCTTGAAAATGAGGCACTGTTCCCTGCCAGGCACAGAGTCCGAGAGGAAAGCTCTTCGTCTTTGAAGGAAATGTGAGCATCACAACTGAATGTCTTTTAATTAACTTAGGTCCACATTTCTGCCTGACTTCCCAACTTTTTTTTTTTTTTTTAACATTATCTCTCTTGACCTGCCTCCCAAGGACCCTCATGTTCTCCTGTCCATTTCATCCCTCTTCCCAAGGAGAGGACTGGGATACCCCAGCAACATTCCAGATGTTTCTATCTCTTTGCACGCTGCTGAAAAGCAACTGTTCGGACAACAGTTTCTGAGGTCCTGTGGAATGGAAGGCAACGCCTACCTATGCTCAGGGATAAATTGAAAAAATAATAATAACAACTACTTCTCCTGAAGGCCAAGAAAAAATTCAGTGGAACTAGTGGGAACTTCAAATTCTGAGGGAGGCCATTGGAGCAGTCCTGCATTTAGTAATAATCCTTGAGTCACGGCCGCCCAGATACTGCCTCCGGGTGTGATTTTCCTTTGAGGCCTTGGAGTATATACTCAGATGAACATGAGTTTAGAGTTTTCAAAGGTCCAGGTTGGCTAGTGAGTTGTCTGTAAACTGGCTGCTGCCTAACAGAACAGGCATTATCTTAATGGTACTGATAGATCTGAAGTGTCACACATCATTAAAATAGCTGATTGATTAGTAGAAAATAATTAGCTTGCCCTGCGTTGCTGGAAAGACTTTTGGCATACCAAGAAGGAGATATGGAAGGGACGTGGGGTCATCCATCTTTTGATCATTTGTTTTCCATCCAACGTGATGAAAAAGGCCCTGATAACCCTTAGGGAAAGGAAGGAATATAAACATGTCTTAGTTCTTCTCTGCCATTTACTCAGAGAGAAGCTATCTGCAGACTTTCTGGAGTGTGGTGTGTTTATTCCAGTTACATAGACACACTCCTTTAAATCAAACACACTGTTAGTGCCTTGGAGTTGTAAATCAGTGGTTCTTTTCAAGTGACTTGATAGAATGTGATATTCTACTTTCCCTTGACAGGATATAAACATCGAAACCTAAATATTATAATCAAGTCCAGCCATTGGCAGGACTGTGAAGAAGGACAAGTAGATTCTAGTAGCTTTTCAATGTCCTTCTTGCCTTTCGTGGTATCTGTCTTCCTCTGGATGTTCAATAGTCATTCTCTTTCACTGCTTGAGAGATAAGTTGACAAACTTATTTATATTCAGGAGTGATGTGGTTTAAGGCATTTTTATGTTCATAGACATTTGCACAAAGAACCTTGAGCCAAAGGGTGTCTCTGGGGAGGTATTTTGCTGGCATGATGGGCCTTGTCAGTACCCTGGAAATCAAGTTGTCAAACTTGCAGGCCATCAGTACTCTGATGATACTACACTCTTGGAGGGGCTGGGGGCAGAGTAAGCAGATCTGGATCAACTGGGGGCCTTCGGCTGACCCTTAGATGCACCTCCTGCCTCCCTCCACACCCTTTAGCCTCCATCATTACTTTAAAAAGCCACTGTTACAGATGAAAGCATATTATGCTCAGATTAGAAAATAAAATGGTGAAACACTGGTGGTCTGGAGAACAGAGTCTGAGTTTGGGAGTTGGCTGGAATTGGGCATTCTGACCCTTTTCAGGCAAGTGACCTTGGGCACATTACTTACTGTCCCCGAAACAATTGAACAAGATTGCTCTGAAACTTGCATAAAATTAATGCAGGACAAAATGCTTAGTCAGGTTGGGTGGGGTGGCTCATGCCTGTAATTCCAGCACTTTAGGAGGCCAGGTGGTCAGATCACTTGAAGTCACGATTTCGAGACCAGCCTGGCCAGCATGGGGAAACCCTGTCTCTACTAAAAATATTTAATACAAAAAATTTAGCTGATCTTAGTGGTGGGTGCCTGTAGTCCCAGTTACTCAGGAGGCTGAGGCAGAAGAATCGCTTGAGCCCAGGAGGTGGAGGTTGCAGTGAGCCAAGATCATGCCCCTGTATTCCAGCCTGGGTGACTAAGTGAGACTGTCTCAAAAAAAAAAAAAAAAAAAAAAAAAAAGAAGAAGAAATAAGCTTAGCCAATAAATATTAGTTTTCTTCCCTTTTAAAATATAATCAGAAACTCTGAATTTCACCTGAATATAATTTGTTGACATTAACTCTTAAACATTTTTTTTGTGCAACATTTTTTACAAGATAACATTTTTTTGTGCAACATTTTTTATAAGATAGCATGATTAACTATTTTTTCCTAAACATATGAGTAATGCATCTTCATTGCAGAAATTCAGGTAGTTAAAAAAAGAAAGAAAGAAAGAAAATCTATCAGCTTTTCTTAGGCAGAATCACTCATTTTTTAAAAAAATTATTTTTCGATACATTTGCCCCTGTACTTCCCTACCCCCTGATTCTGGGCGTTTTTATAATGTTTGCTGTTATACTGCATCTTCCGACTTGTTGACTTCTTTTCTCCTTTAATACATCATAAGCATTTTTCTATGATATTAAACATGCAGTTTGTGTGTGTGTGTGTGTGTGTGTGTGTGTTACAGTTGCTGCCATCACTGGACAGCCCATTCTTGGCAAGACCTTGAGTTCTTTTTTGAATTTTTGTCATATGGCTGGATATGGGAGTAGGGATGTAGGATAGTGGTGAATTTTATCTTAGTTCTCCTTCCACTGACCAGAAGTTCCTTCTGCCTTCAGTGACAAAAGGCTGCATTTCAAATGCAGTTATTGGAAAGGGTCCTTTGATCCCCACAACTGGCCCCAGGGCAATGCAGAGTTGTGGCATAAGTGGTTTTTGAATGAATAAATGTATGCATGAAGGAAGAGGCATACCATTCATTCAGAAATAGGGATGCTAGGTGGTTTTGAATTCTCGGCAAGGCATTATCGGTAATTTTTAGCTTTTGTTTTTATGTTACTTCTCTGTGCCTCAGTTTCATTACCTGCAAGATAGAAATAATAATAGTCCCTACCTCATGGGGTTGGCACGGTGTTATATGAACGAATACATGTGAAGTAACTTTCAACATTGCCTGGCAAAAAGAGAGTGCTCAATAAACCATAGCTCATCATCACCATCATCATCATTATGTGCTTTACAATATATTCCAACATTTTTTCAGTGAGCCCAGCCACTCAAACACACAATGATTTTTAAACTTTTTTTTTTAAAGAAAGTACACATAGGCATGAGAAGATAGCATCTTAGGACAGTAAAGTAAAACAGGATGAGGTGATTGGCTAGATACCAGGAAAAGGAAGTTCTAACAGAGACAGAAAGGTACAGAAAAGAAAACAAGGAAGGGAGAAAGGAAAACAAAGAGAAAGGAGGGAGCAATTACAGGCAGACCAGAATTCAGTGGAGGGAAGGGCCAGGTATGTAAGTTTGAAAAATGCACCATGGGACTTGACTGTGCAGTGAAGACTGAGACCCGTTACTCTAGGACATTAAGGAGGAAGCTTCACAGACCCTCTGAGGCTCCCTGTCCTATTAACCAGTCAGGAAAGGGGAAGGGGATCGGGGTGGCGAGAAGGGAATAAGGGCAGGAAATAGAAAATGAGAAAATTGAAACATGGAAAGGTAAATTAACTCGTGAAAGGTCTCTTGCCTCATTGCTGGCAACACTGGGTCTAGAACTCAGCTTTCAGGGTATCCGAATTAGTTCTCAATACTTCTCCAACCCTCTCTGCCAGTTTCTGTCTGTACTTGGAGACCTAAATACAAAAACTGACTCAAGAATTTGAAATCTATGCCTTAACTTTTAGGGTGGCCATATGTTGAGGGAGGAACAAAGATACTGGTCAAAGTTTTCATCAATGACCTGCCGAAAATTGGAAAATATCAGGTACCATCACTTCCTCACTCCCCACAAGTCTTGCAGACCTCTCTCTCCTTGCAAACAGTGGTCAGGGAAGGTTCAAAGCCAACTGCTTAATAAATTAATAGCTCTTATTCCATTGAACAAAATGTAAGAGAAAGAATCAATTGGTTATTTTAGTTTCACAGCAGCCAATGTGTACGTGTGACTCGACTGATCAAGACTCAGAAATTTTCTCCATTCCAGGCTGATGGGCGTGGCTTTTGAAATTCCAAGCCCTTGCATGTAGATTGGCTATAGGAGCCATGAAAACATTATTTGTACGTTTTTGGTTTTGTTTTTGCATTTGTTGCTACAACTTGCAAATAGTAGCCATACTAGTTTAAACGTATTTCTTAATATACAAGGATATTTGTATTATTTTTCTGGCATTCATTTTACCGGATTATTAGATCAAATATGGGTGTGTGCGTTGTGAGATAATCTTTTATTGGTTGGTTGGTTGGTTGGTTTATAAACAATTGGAAACAAAGACTGGAAGCCAGGTAAAATTGTTGATGGAATGCAGTCTAGCAACACTTAGGCTGGTATAGAATCTAAGATTCACAACTCCTTAAAGAAGATGCCATGTGCTTTGAGAGTAGGGTCAGTGTCAAAATTAGAGCACTCTGAATTAGTCTAGTTTATGTTTCTAGAAGCGCTATTTTCTTCCCACGTCAAAACTTCAAAACACCTGAGAAAATAAGTAGGAAGGTCTCTGTGGTTATGAACTTTGAGTGAATGATGACAATTTTGAGATACGTGCCAAAATAGGAGAGTCTTCATTTTCCTCACACTTGTTAAGGTAGTGGTCAGGACTTGCTCAGTCCTACACCTGAAGCAAAGGGAGGGCCTGTGGGAGCTCCTTCGAAGGAGGCGAGTGCTCTTTGTTCCCTCCTGGCCTCTGAAGTTACTCTAGAGCTATACAGTTCAAGGCCAGCAGATGGCGCGTGGCGTCAGGCTGCGAGATAGCGTCCAGACAGCATGGACGCCGAGAGCCGGGGAAAGCCAACTGTACCACGGGAATATAAACTTTAGTTAGGAATAGAAGTACGCTCATTTTAGCTATTAGATGATTTGCCTGATACTCTGGCTCTTTATTTCGAGGATGTCTAGCTCACCTGTGATATAACTCAGACCCCATTTCACTCATTTCTTAAACTAGGAATGGGTAAGGCTGCGGAAGGTGGAGCAGTTTATCCTCTAGGTTCATTACCTACCATTCTCCTCTGCTTGTTTAGGACACTCTTGAGAACCTCCTAAAATGCTGTGGAATGGAACAGTGGGACCGACCAGAAGTACATTCTGGGGAGAAGAGAATAAAAACACCATTCCTTGAGAGTGGAAATGTCAGAGGCGTTCAAACCAGAGCGACTCCATCTTCAGTAGGGGCTGGGTAAAATGAGAACGAGACCTGCTGGGCTGCATTCCCAGGAGGTTAGACATTCTTAGTCACAGGATGAGATAGGAGGTCAGCAGGATTGGTATCACAAGGTACATGTCATAAAGACCCTGGTAATAAAACAGGATGCCAAAAAGAAGCCGGCCAAAACCAAGATGGTGATGAAAGTGACCTCTGGTCATCCTCACTGCTCATTATACGTTAATTATGATGCATTAGCAGGCTAATAAACATTCCCACCAGTGCCATGACAGTTTACAAATGCCATGGCAGCATCCAAGTTACCCTATATGGTCTAGAAAGGGGAGGAACCCTCAGTTTTGGGAACCTCCCCTTTTCCAGAAAGCTTATCAATAATCTACCCCTTGTTTAGCATATAATCAAGAAATAACCATAAAAATGGCCATCCAGCAGCCCTCAGTGCTGCTCCATGGAATAGCCATCCTTTTGTTTTTTCACTTCTCTAGTAAACTTGCTTTCACTTTATGGACTCCTGAATTCTTTCTTGCACAAGATCCAAGAACCCTCTCTTGGGGTCTGGATCGGGACACCTTTTCAGTAACAGAAGCAGATGATCATACAGTCCTCTTTATTGTCCTTCCCCAGACCACAACCAAGTTTCCTAGAATCATAGTACAGTTTCCTAGAAGGCCTACTGCTGGCATATAGTTAGAGATAACTGATGACATCTCTTAGGTTTTGAAAATAGATTACTTGTACACTTATCAAGCAGATTTTAACTTAATCTAGTTGTTTTCGGTTCAGCACCTTGACCTGGTGCCACTGAGCCTGGAACTTCTCCAGAGAATAAACTTCTAGTTTTCTAAGGGAAGAGGGAAGGAAAAGAGAAGAGTGGAGGGATAATTGTCTGGCTGCATGGGGGTGGATGAGGGAACCTAGAGGTTAAACTGCTCCACCTTCCGCAGACCTTCAGCCAAACCAAGTTTCAGCCCCATGCTTCAGCTTCATTTTCTATAGTACTTAGTGCCTCTAAGGCCTGAATCTTTCTGGGGCTCTAAAGGGAAAACTGCTGTGCTTTTTATTATTTAAAAAAAATTTTTTTTAATCAATATTTTCTTTAGCAGATACCTGTCATTCTGTTAAACCCCTGCTGTACATTTTCTTTGTTTCCCACATTGTGAGTTTTATATTTCCAGGGCAGAATTTCCCGGTATCCCTTGCAGCTCCCAGGGAGTAGGTCTGGGACCTATGTTCTACCAACCAAATACACCCACATGAAGCTCTGATTTGGAAGTCAGCAACATGCGGACACAGACTGGGTTCTGAGCATCTATGGTGCAGATGAAGATGATGGCAGGAGCTGTGGAGGCAGTAGAATCCTCATCAATCCTCTTCTGTGTGAGATGCCAGGCTGTGTTCCTATGAGCTTAGCCTTAGCTTCTTTTTTTGCCAGACCTCCCAATGAATCACCGAGCTCCTAATAACTCTCAGTAATTTCCTTTTATGCTCAAACCAACCCAAATGGTTTCTATAGTTTGCAACTAAAGGGGAAAAAAAGGAAGAAAGAAAAGAGACTAATAAATTTGGTCCATGAAAGTAGGGTCAATCTAAAATCTAAAAGAATAAAAAATGCAGAATTGGGCTCAATGCAGGCAGGAAGACAGAAGGCAAAGTGTATTTTGTTATGTACAAAGTACTATATATGGTACAACATTCCAATGCTCCCTTCCTAAGGCAGGTGCTATATGACTGTGGCCACAACCCAATATGGAGAGAAACTCCATGACATGGAGCACTGAAACACTGACAAAGCCAACTGCTTCTTTACCTGCACCAAAGCAGCAGAAATAATGACTTCAAAGTAGCAACCTTAACCAGAAAGACCCAAAGTCCTTCTCCCATTATCATTATTATTATTATTGTTATTATTTTGCAAGGCATGCCCACTGGACCTTCTCCCATTATTTAAGGATTCTCTGCAAGACACCTTGGACCTATTAAAAAAGTTCCAGTTGAGGGGAGTGTTTCCCCATGAGAAGCTACGATTTCAAATTGTCTCAAAGAAGTAGCCATTGAAGAAGAACTAGAAAAGGATAGATCAGTGATGTTGGAAGTAAAGGGGTGAGAATCTTCAGGTTTAAAGACTGTGGACAAAGCATCTTTGACTATGTCTACACACATATGCAATTGATAGGAAGCAAATAGAACAGAAGCCAACTAAGATTTTTAGGAAACCACATTGTCAAAGACACCTCAAGCCTGCCTGAAAACAGCCTATAATTTTTATTTTTAAAACAAATTCCAGGCCTCTAGACCCACGCTAGCGTGAAGAGGTCTGAGGAAGCTGTATGTCCCTCAAGAAAGCAATTCTTTATTGCCCATCAAAGATGAATCCATAGGGGATCATTAACAAGGAGATCATCCCAGAGAGCAGCTTCTAGAATCACCAACCAAGTAAGTGTCATTGCTATCCCTATTCAGCAAGGTTTGCTATTTGCTACTCATTCAGGACTGCTGAATGTTTCCCATTCTTCTATGTTTTAAACTGAAAGTTTAAAACAAAATCTTGGTTATCCCATTTTTTCTTTACGTTTGTATAATTGGGAGTGGGTATTGGGAGACAGCTTGTCTTTGAGCTTTGGGCTTTTAGTAGCAGTAGTTTTTGTTTGTTTGTTTGTTTGTTTTTAACAATTAGCATTACCCTTACTATTTAAGACAGAAGATTTTTCAGAACAAAGACCTCAAAATGAGAAGGAATGTGTTCTGGACTTAAAATATTGCTCAGGTGTGTTAGCAAGGACTGAGACCTTGAAGGTCTCCAAATACCATTAAGAATCATTGTGTTATCCTCTTTCTTACCTGTTGGATTTGTTTGTTTGTTTTTACTTGTGATTGATGAACTGGGAGAAGAGAAGTGGTCTAGAAAGGGTGAGAGTGGGTGGATAGATAGGATACAGGTGGCCTCAAATGGAGAGTGGTCACCTGTGAACAGAGGCCATGTTGATCTCCCTGCATTGCCTCTTCTTCCCTGCTCCTTGCAATGACCTTTACCTGGACTCAGTCAAAACAGCTCTGTCCTTCTCCTTCCCAACCTCAAGCTTATAGTGCAGTTAATCTAGAGGTCAGCTGAAGTGCAGTTTCAAGTGGCTCAAACCCCTTTGCAGGTGTAGGGAAGGAGTTTGGAACAGGGAAGGGGTAGATTGGGGGTGAAGATGGGAGGAGCTCATGGCTTCCCTAATTAGCTCTGATTCAGAGCTCAGGCTTCTGTTATCATTTCCTACCCACAAGTGCTGTCTCATTCCTTTGGTTTCCTTCATTTCTATTCAGCCTCATGAAATAAAGAAATAAAATAAACAAACGAGTAAATTGAAACGAGATCTTTATGGATGTGACAGGAAGCTTAGCAAACCAAGAAAGTCTTCTATCCAGGTGATGCAAATAACTGTAAAACTTCAGACTTCTTGAACTACAAAGATGAATTCTGCCAACCCAAGTTCTAGTACTTCCTCCACTCCCAGCCTAATTCCACTGTTTCTTGGTTTCCTCGATCCTTCTATTTCTGTTTGACTCTTGGGAGTAATAAACTCAGCCAAATCCTACTACTTGAGCCCATATTTAAATGCAGAACAATTTGGACTTCAATTTATTCTTCCCCCTTCTTCCAGACTCTGGTCTGATTTATCTTTTTATACTCTATAGCCTATTAGGGTTTTATAATAAAGGCTGTCCTTCTCTAAGATTTCCAGTGTAGCTATTATCCTTTAACCCTTTTGCAGAGTTAACAAAACCAGTTGTTATTTTTTTTGGTAGGGGTGGAGGGTGGTTGTTTAGCTTTTACTGATTATTAGAATGACTATCGTTTCAGCAAAAAGTAGTCATGAAGAAAAAAACTCAAAAATTTCAGAAAAGTACAAAGAAGAAAGTGAATAATCTGAGCATCCCAAACTCGGTATATGTCTAAGGACAGTCTCTGTTTTCCCTTGGTTTTATTCATGCCCTTCTCTCTAATCAAAGAACAATTGGCTTGACTTTTCTAGCTTACTTCACTTAATTTTAGATAAATATATATCCTGTTTGAGATCCAAAGAGGCATTTGTCAGCATTAAGGGTCTCCCTTATCTTCATCCATGCTCACAATATGTGGCAGGTATCCTTCAGAGTCTGTGGTTTGGGATTATAGCTGTTTCCTCATTTCATTCATGATGGGGAGATTTTTTTTCCTTCTATTTTTGTTCCATTTATTGTTTTCATTGGATTTTTAGAAAGGGGAATGGCGTAAGTGGTTTTACTCTGCTGTCTATAACAGGAAGACTTACTTTTCAAAATAATTACATGTCTGCTTTTAATTTTCTACTTCAAGAAAATGTTAAGGAAAGAATGTATAGCATTCTAGTTAATTTTCAGTTGTTTAGGTACCTGATAAAGAGAAGCTTCCCTAAAGAGCAGCCAGTTCTGTTCTGAAGATGGCCTTCCCATGGGACCAGTACCCTGGCTAGAATTTTCCCAGGGAGAGATGGCCTAGCTCCATGAGAGCTATCACCATAGATTTCCCATGCTGAGAGAACAGACCACAAATTATACCAGCTGCAGACACTTACACAGCACATGTAGGGAGAACAGAGGCTGATACCCAGAGAACGAGAGGGGTTGTACCTCAGCTGCACAGCAGCAGCAACTTGCAGAGAAACACAACCTGCAAGTTTATACAGCCCTCCTCCTGCCTCCATGAGAACATGACAGAGGCATTTGAACCAGAGTAACTCCATCTTGAATAGGGGCTGGGTAAAATAAGGCTGAGACCTACTGGGCTGCATTCACAGGAGGTCAGGCATTCTTAGTCACAGGATGAGATAGGAGGTTGGCATAAGACACTGGTCACAAAGACCTTGCTAATAAAACAGGATGTGGTAAAGAAGCCAGTCAAATCCCACCAAAACCAAGATGGCGATGAAAATGACCTCTGGTCATCTTCATTAATTATAATGCACTAGCTTGCTAAAAGACACTCTCACCAGCACCAGGACAGTTTACGAATGCCATGGTAACATTCGGAATTTATCCTACATAATCTTAAAAGGGGAGGGACCCTCAGTTTCGGGAAATCTCTGACCCTTTCCTGGAAAACTCATGAATAATCCACCCCTTGTTTACAAATAATCAAGAAATAACTATAAGTATACTCAATCGAGCCGCTTATACCACTGCTCTGGCTATAGAGTAGCCATTCTTTTGTTCCTTTACTTAATAAACTTGCTTTCACTTTACTGTATGGACTCACCCTGAATTCTCTCTTGCCCTGAGGTCCAAGAACCCTATCTTGGGGTCTGGATTGAGACCCCTTTCCAGTAACAGATCCATAACTTTTCCATTATCTAGACATCGTTTTGGGGAGAAGGACGGAAGGGGAGATCTATAGAAAGTAGAGAATAGACTCTGATAGGGAGTTTCAGCATCAAATTGAGGGAAGTAAGCCCTCTTCCCCTTTTTTTTTCACCCTGGAAGAGACTGTAACTTAGCAAGTTTATTTCCACCATCTGTAGAAATGAGCGCTTCAGAGCAAGATTAAATCAGTTATAGAAAATAAATAAGCTACTGTTTTTGTACATCTGATTTGCAAGGTGTTAATCTTGACCCCGCAACATCTGCGATTTTAGCTTCATCTTTCAGCAAGAGGCAGCCTGCTAGAAGGAAAACTGTTCAGGACTGGGAGTTGACCTTGGGTTACTCCTGGCTCTGCCACTAACTAGTTATGTGATGTTGGTTAAGACACTTAGTCTTCTACTTCGAAATTTCGTCAACTCTAAAATGACAAGGTTGGACCAGATCCATGATTTTCAAATGTTCATGGCTGCAGAGCCCTTTTGTTAAAATCTTACTTAGATGGCCAATATATAAAACAGATACCGCTGGAGTTTCCTCTGGCAAAATGGGAAGTAGGTGTCTGGGACCACATATGCTAGAGGGCCCCTTTGGCTCCCTAGAAAGTCCCTAAATCACCTCCACAGAGCCCTTCCCAGCTATGCACTTTGAAGACCAGTGAAGGCAATGATTCTCTGGTCCTTTTTGATTCTAATCCCCAATGATTCAATGTCTGCCCAAGGCCAAGAGTGACTGACAGCAGCATGAAATAATCTGTTCCATGGTCCATGGGCATCTGAGGAGATTGGCGCTACCTTGTCCTTTTGCAGACAAGGCAGTTTACCTTAGTGTTAAAACCAAAAAAAATCCAGCACTTCATGGTGGTTGGAGGGTCTCTTATTTACAACTGAAGAGGAGGAAGAGGAGGAGAAGAGGAGGAGGAGGAAGAAGAAGAAGAGGAGGAGGAGGAGGAAGAGGAAGAGGAAGAGGGAGAAGAAGCAGCTTGAGGTAGCCACAAACTAGAAATTGAGTCCCCATTATACGACTAACATGGCAGTCATGTCCTAGATCCACCATTTAGTATGCCAGGTACAGTGTATGTCACCTCATTAGTCCTGACAACAACCCAAGGGGGTATGATCCTCATTTTACAGATACGAACGCTATATAGCAGGTTAAGGAACTTGCTCAAATATCACACTATTACAGAGAATTGTGACTTTTGAAAAAGCATTTACTCCCTCCTAAATGAGATGCTCATATTTATAATCAGTTACCAAAGCCATGGAAATTTCTCAACTCACAGAGTCTACCATGCAATGACTCTTAGAGCATTTTTGCACATGAAATGGACAAGAAAAATGTTTGTGACAATCTGAATTTTAAATGGAGATCAAAAGTCCTTGCAGCAGTGAAGAAAAAGCAGGCATCTTTCCTTCCCTTTCATGCACTTATATTTTAAGAAGCTCAGCCATTCCAGTCCATGCAGAAAAATACTCTCAAAGGAATATTTACAATGTGGATCTTATATTAAACATTTGGTTTTATGTACTTAAATATTTATAAAAGCATACGTTGAATAAATTTTAGTCTACAAACTGAAGTGTTCAAAACATATCAATTTCCTCATTTCTTTAAATCAATTTAATTTTCTGACTCTCAGCCTCCATCCTTCAAAGATGGCAAAAACATCTACCTCATCCTTTTGGGGGCTCCCTCTCCTTCCCAAAACCATACCGCTACCTGGAAAGCTTGCTCGGGATGAGGACAATTGAGGAAGGAGCTCTAACCTCCAATTTTTCAAGGTATCACTGGCATCCCACTGTGAAGCCCACAGTGGGCCTTGAATTTTGGTGGTGCCAGTTTGTGGTTAGAAGGCTTTGAGGAAAGTGCCTGCCTCTAGACGCCCTGAGGACCATCTCCTCTGGGCAGGGCTAGCTTTATGCACAAGTGACATGGGTAGTCTCACAGGGTCCCCTGCTCAGAAAAACCCTGAGCTTGTTTTAGTGCTTTTCTGTTGAAGTCCTGAAATTTGAACAAAAGATTCCACAGTTTCATTTTGCATTGGGCCTTGCAAATTGTAAAGCTGATCCTAAAACTGATGGGTTTAGTTAGCACCTCTTCTGCTCGCTTTCTTAGAGGGGTCTGCAGCCTTCCTCCTCTACCCTGTTAGGCAGAAGAGCCTCTCTCTCCTCGCTTTGCCCTCCAGTGCCTTTGCCTCTCTTCTTTGGAGTAGGGGGCACTTAACATTATCTCTTCAAAGGTCTGAGGCTTTTACAAAAGACAAAAATAGTCACAGAGGACTTCAGGGGCTTTCTCTTTCCATTCTGCAAAAAGTTCCTGAGGCAAAGGAGCATACAAGGAACTGGTTCCCACTTGAAATCATCAAAGAAGGAAAAAGATGTGTGGGGAGAAAAACCATACCTTAATATTTCAATAAATTGTTATACCACATATGTAGTTGTGTTTTAATTAAGTTATTTTATAATCAGTTTTGATGACTTTGTCATATGAAATTGGTCTCTAAAATAGAACCCCAACACATACTGCTGTACCCATAAAAAGCAAGGGCACAGAGACCTCAACGGGGTGTTGCTATGAGTAGAGTGAGCATATGTATTTTAACTCAAACTGGGACACATGTGAAATAGTAAGGAATTGCTATCAATAATTACACCAGAGCAGTAAGAGTGAGCTGAAACCACCCCGGGCAAACTCAAATACATAGGCACTCCACCTATAAATGATAGAGGCAGAATTTGAACGTGGGTCTGTGTTACTCCCACTGTTGGGATATTAATTAGGATAAGCTGTAGCCAGCTCAACAGATTGACCACGAATGCTTTATTCCACATCCATTCTGTTGTTTTGCTGTTGACATGGCCTGAGAAAGGCTAGGTTCACAACAGGAGGATTTTATTCATGAGAAGCCCAGGAATCACATTCTTTAGTTGTAACTGGCCCGAGCTCCAGGCATGAATGAGGCAAGTTTCATCTTCAATATTTACTGAAAACAGACGCTGAAGTTTGAGAAGCAAATGTAAAGTGCTCATTCCAAAGCCTCTTTATATACATGTTAAATCAGTTTGTGGGAAAGAGACCACAGAGCTTGTTTAAACATTCATACTGATGACACAACTGTTCTAAAATATGCAGTTTCTTGTAGTTATATGTGGAATTAATTGCATATGGAGAAAGTCATCTTTTGAAACTGGCTAAAAGGAAATAGTCCATAACTCAGTGATATCAACATACACACCACTGTGCTGGGGACTCTACTTCACTTTTTTTCTTATCTCAGCCACTGTCTGAAGACGCTGTTTTCTCACTCAAGGCGTCATGACTCAGCTATGTAGCTCTGTCGAGAGACAGAAAAAAAAATATCTGGGGCCAGAATGGAAGAGATAGCATTTAAGCACAACTGGAACTGTTGTGACCCCGGACTCTGGAGTGCAGCTCACTTCACCATGTTGCCATCGGCGGAGAAGTCTAGAAGAGTTGGTTCCTCTCTGCCCTTGAATTCCATCAGAGTCATGTGGCAAGTCATTTGGAAGTAGATTTTCTCCCTTACCACACAGCACATTCCAATAGTCATTCTTAACTGAATTACCCCAAATTCTTAGCAGGGTCTCCTGTTAACCACAAGCGGCTAGATAGCTATGTTTAGACAGCAATGGCTCCTTATCTTCTTCACGCTGAGGGAAATCAGCGGTCCTTTCCTAGTGGCGGCTTGAGGTTCAGCTCCTCTGGGATGGAATCAGAGCTCCACCACAGCCCTCAACCATAGGGAGTGGGACTCCCCCATATGTCTTATTCACAGCAGTAATCACACTTTTAGTACATCTGTTGTTTTAAATTTTCAGCCCCATTAATTCTTCCCTTTTAAACAAAAAGATATGAGGAGTTGAGAATCTCCATATTCACTTTGAAGTCCCCTCACTTAAAGGGGAGATTTGGGGGAAGAAAATTGAGACATGAGGCAATCCTGAAAATATGAATAAAAGAATATAAATATTTCTCCAGCCTCTCTAGTCTTCATTAAAATACGTAAGAGGAAGAAACTGGTTTGCCCTTCTATATTTAATTTGGACTCTAGCTTCTTTGAAAATTCAGCAGTATGATTAATTTTAGCTTATCTTACAGAATGACTCTTCACTTATAAATAAGTCTGTTCATCTTCAGAAGACCATAAATATGCCTCCTGGTTTAGAGCTATTTTTAAATATCTCTTACATATAATTGTAATGAGATCTGTTTCAAGGACAATAGCTTAATATCAGTTACATTTCTATTATGTTCTGTTGGTTTCTTGGTTGAGAAACATGCAAAAATGAGCTTACTTGGATGAATATGAATGTTCAATGTTAAACAGAGCAATAAAGACAAAAGAGAACCTGATATTTGATCTAACAAGACTAAAAAGAGCAAAATAAGAGAAGAAGAGAAGAGGAGGAGGAGGTGGAGACGAGAAGGAGAGGTAAAGAAAAAGTGGAAGCGTTGTAGGAGGGAAAGGATAAAAGCTTGGGAGTTTCAAATTTCAGGTAAAGGTGTAGAAATTTTCATTTTTAATTTCTTTCTATGTTGTCCCACACAATATTGGAAAATAGGTGGAATATTGAGGAAAGAACAGGACAGGCATTAGAGGTTCTTTCCCTACCCCTTCATCAGCTAAGTGCCTGATTCTCCACTTTTCTATGTCTCAGAGTCCCCAGGCTCACATGAGGTTTGCACACCCACACAGGAACATGTTCTCTCTACACTCACACACTAAACACAGCATGGCATTATTGGATGTCTTGAGGCCAATGATGTCAGAAGTTATTTTCAGTGTAAAGTTATATACAAGTAATTAATAATACTTATAACAATCATATATGCTTCAAATTGGTGATAAAAGCAACCTGGTATATGAAAAACAACATACTTGGCTATTAAAAATTATATTGCTACAGAAAAAAAGTTAAGTATCTGGTATTTCTAGGGCCACAATTCATTTCTTATATTAGAACTCAAATCTTTAAAATAAAAAAGTCACACATGGGGAATTACACTTGGGACTTTACACATGGGAAATGAATGATCAACTTTTCCTTCCTAGGTCATCTCCCATCGGAATAACAGACTTTCCGCTCTATAGAAGACAAAGGACTTGCTTTTCTCCAGAAAAATATCTCCCCATTGATAAATAATGAGCAAATGCAGAACACTTAAGTAGTGTTCCCATCAGTAGTGTGAACCCTGTCAGCACTAACCAGCTGGTCCTTGTCTGTTCTGCAGTCAAAGAAAATGGGAACTCAGTGTGCATCTGAGTTCCCAAGGAGGGGAGGCTATGATTTGCCAGGTGTGAGCATGGGCAGAATGCCCAGTCCCAGGTCATTTTATAAAAAACCTTGCTCAGGCATGGCCAATAAAACTGTGGCAGTCCTGAGGAAGCAAGAAAAAGACCATCACTGCTATTTCTGCAACATGCTTACCCTCTGCAAAACATTCTTGTATTTTCTTGAACTGGTAAACAAGAGTTCAGAGAGCAAGTTAGAGTCATGAATGACAGTTGGAGTGGTAGGCAGTTTAATTGTTGTGATTTCTATCTTTCATCAAATCAACACAATTATTTCAGTAACCAAATATACATTCAGAGAAACCAAGATTATAGAAGGCAGGTGTGGTGAGTGAAGAATTAGCAGATACCAATTTGCTTCTATTTGCAGGATCCAGGAATCAGGATCATATTTACTAATATACTTTGCAGGCAAAGCTTTTAGGTATTTCCATGTAATTGTTATGCAGCAAATTTTGGGCAATTCATTTTACGTCTGTCTAACCCAGAAAGGTAAACTGGAATGATAGTGTTTTTCTAAATAATTTGATCCAATGAAATAATGACCTGGAGTCTCATGGTGATGTCAGGGTTCTTGCAGCTCACGCCTTAGAACCGAGTTACATGGGAGACTATGTTTGAACAATGTCCTTTAAGGAATTCAGTAACTAAACCCCACTGGACAGGAGCCAAAACAATCCTGCTTAATGCCAAATTCCACTATAGTGGGTCATGTTGTTGGATGGCTCAAATGAATCTGGGCCATGAAAAAGGGCCTCGCTCCCTCTATAGTGAGTTTTTTGTCTGAACTATCCAGATAATTTCTTCATTTTTCAACTTTTGTTTTTCTGCATGGAGTAGAAAGTCGGCTCTACTTACTTAGTTTTGTCTTTTGTTATAATCAAATCATTACCTGTAATTCTCAGAAATCATCCCCATAAAAATAAGTAACTTTTGTGTATTTCAAAAAGAACCACCTAATTCCACATGGTTACTTATTCTTTTATACATTTATTTATTTGTTCATTGTGATTCATTCAGCAAATATTTACTGGACAAACACAGTATACATTATCCTTATGTATCATGCCACTTATTTGGGAATCTCTAATTAGCAGAAAAATATTTCAAATGTTAAGAAGCATCAGGAAAAAGTAAACAGTTTTTGGAAAAATTCTCCTGAAATGCTATGTTTCTTTAAAAACAAAAAGTTTAACCTGCAAAACAAGTGTATTATTTGAAGTTTACACAGCACATTTTACCGGAAAATGTTCCAAGCATTAACATTTAATCTTACCAACATTAGTCCCAGAAAAAAACCAACCTTTTCTTTCCTTGAAAACTGGAGAAGCAGAGCTGCAGTTTGCAAGTTTTCCTCTATTGGATGAACTTTTAGATCTAGACCACTTGTCCCTTACTAAATTCAAGTCATTCCGGAGAGCTCTAAAATATCATGAAAGGAGGCTACACAAAAAGTAGGGTCTTCTTTCACCCTGCCCCTCATTTCTATTTTCCCAATACATTTCCCTAAACCTTATCAGCCCATTTGAAAAAGAAAGTGATATTTATATTTGAAGACAACCCATGTGTTTTGGATCTCTTTTTCTGCTATGATATTAATCATTGCTGTCTTACTTGCATCTTGCAAGAAACAACAAAAAATAACAAATAGATATCCTCCTGCTAAATGAAAAAAAGTCCTACAACCTAAGGTTCAGGATGAGAGAAGTTATATTCTTAGGGTGCTAAGGTTTAATATTAGATTTGTGATCATTTTGAGTTCTTTAAACATGGTCTGCAGTGACCTGACAGCAGGGGGTTGAAGGAAGAAGAGAGTGGACAGTCATAGTTACATGAAAATAAAGCTACAGGGCTCACTTGTGGTTTGCCTGATTGTGTTCCTGCTCTCATGAGTGACACTTACCCAACTCCAACTCTTCAGAAGGGGCCCAACAGAGGACAGACAATCATCTATGCAAAGGCTGTAGGAAGAGTCAAACACCTGGTGAGTAGATGAACCAGATGATCATAAATTATTTTTTAATTTCAAAGTTGTATGAATCCAAATTAAAATTTTTGGGTTTTGTTGTAGTTTTTAATCTTTTGTGTGTGTGACAGATAATGTAAAACAGAATGCACATACAGAAAAGTACATAAACCACGCTACTGTGAAATGACCATTTAGGTCAAGAATAGAACATAGTCATCTCTGAAGTCTTTCCATGACCCTTACCAACTTCATGCCCCATATCCTGACTTTTATGGTTGCATTAGTCCATTCTCACATTGTTATAAAGATACTACCTGAGACTGGGTAATTTGTAAAGGAAAGCGGTTTAATGGACTCATAGTTCAATGGCACAGTTCATGGCTGGGAAGGCCTCAGGAAACTTAAAATCATAGCGGAAGGGGAAGCAAACATGTCATTCTTCACAAGGCAGCAGGAGAGAGAAGAATGGGCAAAGGAGGAACTTGCCAAACACATAAAACCATCAGATCCCCTGAGAACTCACTCACTATTACAAGAACACATGGGGGAACCACCCCCATGATTCAATTACCTCCACCTGGTCTCTCCCTTGACATGTGGGGATTATGGGGATTAAAATTCAAGATGAGATTGTGGGTAGGGAACACAGCCAAACCATATCAATGTTAAACTTTTCTTTTCTTTTTAGATCTATCACTATGCAATATAGTTTAATTTGCATGTTTTAGAAAAAACCTTATATAAACAGAACCATATACTGTGTGTTTGGCTATTTTTGTTCTACCTTGCAGTTCTAAGATTGACCCATGCTGTTAGACATAGTTGTCCTTCCTTCATTTTTGTGGCTAGACCCAGATAAGTTCTGATGAATAAAGGCTTAGGCAAGTCCTGAGCCCCCTCAGCTGTTACTTCATTGGTAATTCAGCAGGACTGGTTATTCTGTATCTAGGGTTCTGTTGCAGAGAACAGAATACTCTCTAGCTCATTTAGGCAGGTAGCAATTTACTACCTGCTTTTACGTGATTTTAGGATTTAAAGATTTTAAGATTTTAAGTGGCATAAAGAATTCTTGGAAGGAGAGACAACACAGCCTATAGAGTGACCTATTGCTTACCTTCCTTTGCCCTGCCCAGCTACACACAGTATTGGACACCAAGGGAGCTGCTGCCACTCTAGGATCAGGGCTCCTCAGGCTCCAGCATCACATTGCCACTGCCTTGATCACAAAGCTGCTGCAATCAGAGACCCTCTTGATTAAAAGGTACCAGGATTATGAAGCCACTAATGCTACATACTCCAGAACCATTCTATTCCTGACACAAACTACACTAGCAAAAATGGATGTCCATTGCCTTTCTCCTGAATACCCATGCAAGGTACCTATGCTAGCAATCAAATCTCTGCTGACATTGCCAAGAAGACCAAACACGTTTATAACACACCTGCCAGCAAAAATGGCAAAAGCAAATGAGGATATTTGGTTTGCAAAGTCTAAAAACATCTGGGACTTTAGATGAAGTGTGTGAGAAAAAGTAGTCTTCATTGTACATCACAGCAATGGCTTTCAAATTTGAGATCAGAACGCATCATTAGCAGATCATGAGAACATTAAAAGAAACAAAATAGAACAGAATAGAAAATATCAGATGTCATCAACTCAGTAAGCACAAGTACTATTTTGTAGTACACATATGTGTATACTGGATTGCAATATCAGGTGTTTTTCTTACAGTGGGTTGAGTTCTTTAAAAAGTTTAAAAGCCACTGCACTAAAAGGAGGGTAGAATAGGTATTGAGTGCCCATCAACCATATTCACCACAATTCCTTTTATTGAACATAGACTTCAACTGTTGAACACGTTCAACAATGAGACTCTTGGCAGATCTTGACAGCTAGTGTCTTCTAACAATCTACTTTGGAGCATCTTAGTGGTCTGGATCATCCTTATAGCCTGAGCAATTCAGAAACACAAGACACAATGCTGGTGGCTTGGATCAAATCCTCTTCACAAATGCCTTAAATTCAGCTAAGATCACTTAAGCTCCAGAAAAGATAGGATTTGGAAGTCTGTGTGTTGCCAATAACTGGTAGAGTGCTCGGATTGAGGACACAGATGGTTGTGTCTACCTGCCTCCTTTTTGAAGTCATCCTCCACAAGTCCCTTTGTGAGCTTTTAAAAACACAAACCTGATTATTTCACTTTTGTTTTAAAGCATTTGAAATATTCTTTGGCTTACGGCAGTGATTCATAAACTTGAGATGCTTGTTAAAATACAGATTCCCAGATCCTTCTTAGGAATTCTAACTCAATAACTTCGGGATGAGTCCCAGGAATCTGTACTTTTAGTGGGAACCTCTAGTGAATAAAAACTGGACTACTAAGCATGATCAAAACAATTTGTTCCACACCAAACTGGCCCACCTACATTTTTCCATTCTGTTTCTCCCTCCCCACCACCAGTCTCTCTTCTCTTACCTTCTTGCTGCCCTCCCTCTTTCTCCCATGTCAAACATCCTTACCCTCCCCTCACTTCCTCCCAAAGACAAAGAACTCACCTTAAAGAACCCAGCTCCAATATTACCTCTTTAGAAAACCTTTTATATGCTAATAAAGCTTTTTTGATACTCTATATATTTTATAATGCATTATAAAATTGTGGTAATCACATTAAATTATAATTATTTGTTGACATGTCATTCTTCCTACTAAAACTAGGACCGCATTAGGTACAATCAGTGTATCTTACGGTTGTTGTTGTTGTTGTTGTTGTTTTTTATCTTGCTCTTTTCCCCAGGCTGCAGTGAAGTAGTACTATCTTGGCTCACTGCAACCTCCACTTCCCGAGTTCAAGCGATTCTCCTGCCTCAGCCTCCTGAGTAGCTGGTATTATAGGTGCCTGCCACCATGCCTGGCTAATTTTTGTATTTTTAGTAGAGACAGGGTTTCACCATGTTGGCCAGGCTGGTCTCGAACTCCTGACCTCAGGTAATCTGCCAGCCTCGGCCTTCCAAAGTGCTGGGATTACAGGTGTGAGCCACCATGCCCAGACATCTTATTTTTTTTATATTTACAGTGCCCGGCACATGGCAGATGTATCAACAATTTTTATTTAATGAATGAATGAATGAACGAATTATATATGGATGAATGGTTGGATTGATGGATGGTTAGATGGATATAACTGCTTCTCTAAAGTATGGAATTAAAAAAATATTGGTCTACAATGGAGATTAGGACTGTTACAGCTGGAATAGCTGATCATAGTTGCTGAAGCCTTTGGAAAACTAAGTGCATATGGGTTAAGACCAGGTTCCATGAAATTCAGTGTGAGCCATCAATAATGTTGAGTGTGAAAGGTGGAGGTTTGATTGGGAACTGAATATTGGCATAGTATCAAAGTATTTCCCTGCCAAATACTTATCAAGAGGGAAAACATCGAGTTTATGATGGAGAAACTTATTAGACGTCAATTTGATCCAGTGAACTGCTGTTCACTGGTGGAGTAAGAGATTGACCTCATGTGTCTCTTGATGTGATAGCCCAAGTAAAGTACAGCATCAGAGCAGTCCTGCAAAGTAATAATGGCCTGATTCTGGACATGAGGAGTCATCAGAGAAACTTAGGTAGAGGAATATCTACAGAATGAAGAGATAGAAAGATTGAAGAACTGTTCCAGAATGAAGAAGATTTAAAAATCTATGACAATTAAATGCAATGCGTGATCCTGGGTAGACTTCTGCACAAGAAAATAAAGAGATATTATTGGGACTGTCGGAAAAATTTGAGAATGTTCTGTTGATTAGATAGTAATGTTGTATGAATGTTGATTTCTTAATTTGGAGGGGGTTGTAAGGTGGTTATGTAAGAGAATGTATTTGTTTTGGAGAAATGCACACTGGAGGAATGGGGAGTGATTAATCATCAGGTCTGCAATTACTGCTTAAGTGGTTTATAACAGAATAATGTAAATGTTGAGAGAGAGAGAGAGAGATGGAGGAAAGGGTTAAAATGTTAATAATTGGGAACTTTGGGTAAGAAGATATGGGAGTTTTTGTACATATCTTGCCTATTTTCTGTAAATTTCATTTAAAAATAATTGATTGACTTCTACTTGTGACCAAGATGGAATAACAGGGATCAGATTTAGCTCTCTGACTCAAACAACTGCCAAGGTAGCTAGAGTGTGTAGGACAGAGTAGTTGGGATACAGAAGAAAATAATTCTGGAGATCCTTAGAGGATTCCCTTTGAGTATTCAGCAGAGTGCTGATTAAAACACGTACGTGAGAAAATGATCCAAAGCTGGAGAAACTATTAGATAAAAAGTATTCTGCAGTCACAAAGGGCTGGGAATGGGGTCTGTTCCCAATAGCCAGACTGAAAAATCTCGTAATTTATGGAGCATTGGATAGAGTAGTTAGAATGGTCCTGTCTCAGTACTAAGGAATAAGTTACCAAGACTAAGTGCTGCCGTGGTCCAGCCTAACAAATCTTAAAAAGACTCAAAAGGATCAAAATGTTTCCAAGGAACTTAACTATATCCCAGAACAAAGCTCACGAATATTTATAGGTACACAAAAATATCCAGGACCCAACAAGGTAAAATTCACAGTGTCTGGCATCCAATAAAAGAGTGCCAGACATTCTAAGAAGCAGAAGAAATAAGACCCATAATGAAGAGAATAATCAATCAATTGAAACCTACCCAGAACTGACACAGACGTTAGCATTATTAGACACAGACATTTGAAAAGTTAATTTAACAATATTCCAAAAGCTAAAAAAAGATATAGAATATGTTATAAAAATACAAAACAAATCAAACAATGAGAGCTAAAAACTATAATGTCTGAGATGAAAAATTCACTAGATGGAATTTATAGCAGTTAAAACGTTACAGAAGAAAAGATTAGTAAACTTCAAAACATTAGTAGAAGCTACTCAAGACAAAACACAGAGAGGAAAAAACAGTATTTTAAGATAATTATAAGAGCTTCAGTAGTTGTGAGACAAATTTTATCAGGCTAATATAATGTAATAAGAGACTCATTAATGTACATGTAACTTACATTACACTACATCATACATTACATTATATAATATACATTACATTACATCATTAATATACATGTAATAATATACATATAAAACAGTAGGGGGGAAGGCAAAAAAAAATTTGATGTTATATAGCTGGAAATTTCCAAATTTGATGAAATCTATAAACCCACAGATACAATAACTCCAAAGAACTCTAATTAAAAGAAATATAAAGAAAACCACACCAAGGAATATAATAATCAAATTTCTCCAAATCAGTGATAAACAGAAAATCTTTTAAAAGTAGCCAGAGAAAGAACATGTGCTACATAAGAGGAACAAAGATATGAAAGTCAGGAAATTTCTCATCTGAAACTATGCAAGCAAAAGAGAGTGGATCAACATATTTAGAAGGAAAAATAACTATCATCTATAGTCAGTGAAATAAAAACTCTTTCGGTCATACAAAAGCTGAAATAATTGATCACCAATGCACCTCAATACAAGAAATGTTGAAAGAAGTCCTTCAAGTAGAAGAAAAATGGTACCAGATGAAAATCTGAATCTACTTAAAAAAACAAGGAAAACCATAAATGGGAACTATGGAAAACTATACTAGATTTGTGTTCTTAAATTTAAATTCTTAAAATATATTTGACTATTTACACAAAATTATAGCAATGTGCTATAAGTCTATGACATAAAAAAGATACAAACTGTCAAAGTGCACAAAAGAACTAGATAGCTCGATTAGCTTTACACTTATTAAAAATTGAACTTATATTTCCTTAATATAAAAAATTTCAGGCTTAGATGGCATCACTAATGAATTCTACCAAATATTTAGGGAACAAATAATACTAATCTTACACAAACTCTTACAGAAAATTGAAGAGAGTGAAATCCTTCCCATCTTATTTTGTGAGGTTACTATTATCCTGATACCAAAACCAAACAAAAACATTATATGATTAGAAAATAACAGAACCATATTCCTCATGAACATAGACACAAAAATTGGAACCATATTTTAGAAAATTGAATCCAAGAATGTATGAAAAGGATAATACATCCTGACCAAGTGAGGTTTATTTTGGGAATAAAAGTTTGACTTACTATTAAAAATCATTGAAAGTAGTATATCCTATTAACACATGAAAAAATAAAAACTATATCATTATCTGAATAGATGCTGCTGTGATGTGAATGTATCCCCCCAAAAGTTCATGTGTTGAAAAGTTAATATCCAAATTTATATATCGATGGTATTCAGAGGTGGAGTCTTTGTGAGGTAATTAGGATTAGATGAGGTCATGAGGATGGGGTGCCCATGGAATAATTAGTGGCTTTATAAGAAAAGGAAGAGAGAGCTAAGCCAGCACTTTCTCACACCATGTGATCTTTTTGCCATATTATTATGGAGCAAGAAGACTCTCACCAGATGCAGCCCCTTAATCTTAGAATTCTCAGTCTCCAGAACTTTAAGAAATACATTTTTTCTATGCAAAATATCTCGTCTGTAGTATTCTCTTACAGCAGCAGAAAAACAGACTAAGACAGATGCAGAAAGAGCATTTGACAAAATCAAACATCTGTTCTTAATTAAAAAAAAAAAAAAAAACTCTCAGCGAACCAGAAATAGAACTTCCCCTCAATCTGATAAAGGGTATCTAAGAAAAACCTAGAGGAAACATAATCCTTAATGGTGAAAAATACAAAGATTTTCTCTTAAATTAGGGAAGAAAAAGATGTACTAATATTCAACACTGTGTTAGAGGTTTAATTAGAGCAATAAGGCAAAAAACTGCACTTATGTTAGAAAAGATAAAGCAAAATTGTTTATATTTGCAGAGTGTATGATTATTTATGTAGGAAATTTGATGGAATCTACAATAACCCCTAGAACCAATAAGTGAATTTAGCAAGTTCGAAGAGTACAGGATCAATGCCAAAATCAATTGTATTTCTACATATTAGAACTTGGAAATGGAAATGTAAAAAATACTATTAAATACATTAAAAGTAATGGTAAAAGCCGCAATCACTTTTGGACCAACCCAATATTGGAGATAGCATTAAAATATAAAATAATTAGGAATAAATCTGAAAAAAGATGGACAAGACTTGTACATGAAAATTATAAAATATTGCTGAGGAAAATGAACTATGACCTAAACGATGGAGAGACATACCCTGTTCATGGGCCTTAAGGTTTAATATTATTAAGATGCCAATTCTACCCAAATTTATCTGTAGCTTCAGTGCAATACTAAATAAAATCTTAGGCTTTGTTTTTGGTACTGATACTAAAATTCATATCAAAATGCAAAGAAATTAGAATAGCCAAATCATCTTGAATACAGAAAAACGAGATCAGAGGACTTATACTATTTTATTATAAAGAGTTGTTATAAAGTGTTTATATAGACTTATTATGAAGGTAATCAGGACACTTTGGCATTAGTGTAAATATGGACAAATAAATCAGTGGAACAGAATAGGCAGTGCAGAAACAGATCCACACATATGACAACCAATGGATATATGGGTACCACACATATGGACAAGTAATATTCAACAAAGGTACAAAGGCAATTCAGGGGAGAAAGAATAATCTTTTAATAAATGATGCTGAAAAACTTTTGCAAAATAATAGAGAACTTGGATCAATACCTATAGTTGTATAAAGAAATTGACTCAAAATGGATCATAGACCTAAATGTAAACCTCAAACTATAAAGATATAAGACATAAAGATATTTTAGATACAACATAAAATGCATGATACACAAAAGAAAAACATGAAATGATGAGCCATTAAAAATATCAACATTAAAACCTATGCTCTTTGAAAGACATTAATTAAGGCAGAAACCACCAAATGGGAGAAAATATTTGTAAAGCATTTATCTCATAATGGATTTATATTCCAGAATATATTTTTTAAACTCTCAAAACTCAATCATAAAAACCAAACAACCCAATTAAAAATTCACTTTAAAAAAAAGGGAGACATATTTGAGCAGATTCTTCCCCAAAGAAGATCCAGGTTGAGCATCCCTAACCTGAAAGTCTGAAATTTGAAATGCTCCAAAATTTGAAACTTTTTGAGCACAAGTATTCCACACCTGACCTCATGTGATGCATGCATGAAATTATTTAAAATACTATATAAAATTACCTTTGGGCTATCTGTATAAAGTGTATATGAAACATAAATAAATTTCATGTTTAGACTTGTGTTCCATCCCCAAAGTATCTTATTATGTATATTCAAATATTCCAGAATTTTTTTAAAAAATCTGAAATACAAAACACTTCTGATCCCAAGCATTTTGGATAAGGGATATTCAACCTGTATATGAATGGCGAGTAGACACATTTTGTTAAGAAAATGAACATTAAAACCACAATGAGATGCCACTGTTAACCAGTTAGAAAAACTAAAATTTTAAAAGACTAACCACATCAAGTAATGAAGATATGGAGGAACTGGAACCCTCATATATTATTGTTATTACCAATTTGGAAAATAGTTTGGCAATGTCTTTAAAAGTTCAATATAAACCTCCTATATTATCCAAACATTGTACTCCTACATATTTACTCAAGAGAAAAGAAAGCAGCATACATGTATACAAGGACCCATATATGAATGTTCATAGCTGCTTTATCTGAGACAATCAAATGTCCATAAATAGGTAAATGTACAAACATATTGTGCTATATCTATTGTATGAAATGATAGTAATTTAAAGGAATGAAATATTTTTACCCACAATGATTTTGAGACAAATCTCAAAATAATTATTCAGAGTGAAAGAAGCTAAACCAAAAAAAAGTACTAAGTAGGCCAGGCGTGGTGGCTCAAGCCTGTAATCCCAGCACTTTGGGAGGTGGAGACGGGCAGATCACGAGGTCAGGGGATCGAGACCATCCTGGCTAATACGGTGAAACCCCGTCTCTACTAAAAAATACAAAAAACTAGCCGGGCAAGGTGGCGGGCGCCTGTAGTCCCAGCTACTTGGGAGGCTGAGGCAGGAGAATGGTGTAAACCCGGGGGGCGGAGCTTGCAGAGAGCTGAGATCCGGCCACTGCACTCCAGCCTGGGCGACAGAGCGAGACTCTGTCTCAAAAAAAAAAAAAAAAAAAAAAGTACTAAGTCAATACATCTGTTGTAATAGAAAGTGGGTTAGTGATTGCCTGGGAGGAGTGGGTAGGAAGAATAGGAAGGAGGGATTACAAAAAGGCAGGGGAGAAATATTGATCATTCATCCTTCAATTGATGTTCACTATCATGGTTGTGGCAGTGGTTTCATGGACTTACACATTTGTCAAATTGTACAAATTGTACCAGTTTACCATTCATATTTATACCTCAATAAAGCTGTTTTAAAAAACAATAAAATAAATTATTAAAAAGTATTAAGGAGCCCTATATAGACAGATAATGCTTGTTGGTTGCTTGCAAATTGGATTGAGACAAATTAAAAATAGAAAAACCAAAGGTTTTTTTTTTTCAGCTGTTATAAAAGGGGTTGAATTATTGATTTGATTCTCAGCTTGGTCGCTGTTAGTGTATAGCAGGGTTACTGACTTGCGTACATTAATTTTGTATCTTGATACTTTGCTGAATTCATTTACCAGTTCTAGGAGCTTTTTGGATGAGTCTTTAGGGTTTTCCAGGTATATGATCATGTCATTACCAAACAGTGACAATTTGACTTCCTCTTTACCAATCTGAATGCCCTTCATTTCTTTCTCTTGTCTTATTGCTCTGGCTAGGACTTCCAGCAGTATGATGAACTGAAGTGGTGAAAGTGGTCATCCTTGTTTTATTCTAGTTCTCAGGGGGAATACTTTTAAATTTTCCCCATCAGTATTAATGTTGACTGTGAGCTTGTCATAGACGGCTTTTATTACTTTAAGGTATACTTAAGCAAGGAGGTGAAAGACCTCTGCAAAGAAAACTACAGAACACTGCTGAAAGAAATCATAGACAAAACAAACAAATGGAAACACATCTCATGCTCATGGATGGGTAGAATCAATATTGTGAAAATGACCATAATGCCAAAAGCAATCTACAAATTTAATGCAATTTCCATCAAAATACCTCCGTCGTTCTTCACAGAACTAGATAAAACAATCCTAAAATTCATATGAAACTGAAAAGGAGCCCACATAGCCAAAGCAAGACTAAGCAGAAAGAATAAATCTGGAGGCATTACATTACCTAACTTCAAACTATACTATAAGGCCAGAACCACCAAAACAGCATGGCACCAGTATAAAAACAGACATATACCATCCTGGCTAACACGGTGAAACTCCGTCTCTATTAAAAATACAAAAAGTTAGCCAGGCGCAGTGGTGGGCGCCTGTAGTCCCAGCTACTCGGGAGGCTGAGGCAGGAGAACGGCTTGAACCCGGGAGGCAGAGGTTGCAGTGAGCCGAGATCGTGCCACTGCACTCCAGCCTGGGTGACAGACAAAGCGAGACTCTGTCTCAAAAAAAAAAAAACAAAAACAAAAACAAAAAACAGAAATATGGACCAATGGAGCAGAATAGAGAACCCAGAAATAAAGCCAAATACTTAAGTCAACTGATCTTTGACAAAGCAAAAAAATAAATAAATAAATAAGGTGGGGAAAGGACACCCTGTTCAATATTAAGAGCTTACCCCTACAGATTCAAACTGCAATCTCCTAAATCACTTTTGTCATGAAACAGGGAGGAATTTTTGCCTTCATTTGCTATTTTGTCTTATTTCTCAATTGCTTCAAAACTTAGCAAGGAATAGGGTTATTATATATGGAGCTTTCTCAAAGGCTCCAATAAATCTGGACTTCCAAGAGCCAAGCAGTGCTAATAGGTTCTCCCATTGGCCCTTACCATGTGGAAGAAGTGCATTAACTGGGCAGGAAGACATCCCAGAAAGGAGTTCCCAGCTGCAAATAAATATGGTTGTAGATTTTTAAAATCTATAATTTAAAAAATCTACAATCCTCTTGTGAACCTAAAATTCTGGCCTTTATTTTATGGTTTAACAGAAATTGAAGTCGAGAACTTGTTTTCATGTTTGGTCTATGTGAATGTTAATTGAAAACAATGTTCTCTCCCAGCCTTCAGTTTACATCAAGTGTGGGGCTGATTGGCCATTATTAAAAAAAAAACCACCAACAAAAACTTCTATTATTTGATCTGCAATCTTCAGGGAGCATCTTTCTTTTCAGTTTTACAAGCAAGTATTAAAGAGTTGGACCAAAAAAAAAAAAAAAAAATTATTCAACCGGGTATGGTGGCTCACACCTGAAATCCCAGCACTTTGAGAGACTGGGTGGGTGGATTGCTTGAGCCTAGGAGTTGGAGACTAGCCTAGGCAACTTGGCAAAACCCTGTCTCTAAAAAAAAAAAAAAAATTAGCCAGGTGTGGTGGCACATGCCTGTAGTCTACACGCCTGTAGTCCCAGCTACTTAGGAGACTGAAGTGGGTGAATCGTTTGAGCCTGGGAGGTCGAGGCTGCAGAGCTGTGTTTGCACCACTGCACTCCAGCCTGGGCCGCACAGTGAGACCCTGTCTCAAAAGAAAAACATATATTCTACTGAAGATCTTCTGACCATATGCACCATTTGTTCCTGCTATGTAGGCCTCTGAAGACTTCCTGGTTCATATCCTCCGAGTACTGGTTTAAATTTTTCCTGAATTCATTCAGCTTCCCCATGTCTTTCCATTAAATCCCTTCCTCTGCTTAGGTTAACCAGAATCTCTTTCTGCTGATTGCAACCAAAAATGTAACTGATTCATTTTGCTTAAATAGATATGCAAATCTTTCCATTTACCTCAGGAGAAGAAAAGGTGTATTTCTAGATTTCTGGTGAGTGAATACAATGACTAAATCTAAATAGAATGACCATGGTTTCCTCTTGTGAACCTTAAATCTTTTGGAGACTAGGAGGTAGGGTATATTGTAGTTCTCAAAATCCAGGCTGTTTAAATGGGAATCAATTTTTGGACATTCACTCCATGAAGTTTTGTGTATCTCAGGTGTTTACCAGGGTGCCTACCACATTCTAGGCATAAAACCAAAGAACACATTCACCACATCCTTCCAGCAGCATTCGCTCTTATGGTGGTGCTTTATCTTGAAGGCTAAGTTCTTTGATAGAAAAGACTGTGAAGTGTTACTTTGCCTACTAAGACACCACGCATGGAGTTGGCATCCCTTATTGTCATCCACAGATGATCTTGCCTCACCTTGCATGCATGTTAAGTGAATTCAAGTTCTACTGTGTATACTGCTAACCATCTTGCAGTGGGCTATATTTTTATGACCCAACTCTTGGTTTTACTTTCACATGAAAAAAGATAACTGAAATTCCCAAATGCCAGATAATTTGAAATTCTACAGTAGTTTTGGAGATTTCCTTAAAAGAAGTATAAACAACATATGCCTTCAAGATCCAAAGCATCTGCTAAAAGCCTTTACACTTTACATCCTTAATCTGTGAGCGGATTATAGAGTAATTCTCTGCCACTGGAGGATGGCTGGTACAGCTGAATAGGCTAGAGATGTTACAGTCTGCAATTCTTTTTTTTTTTTTATTATACTTTAAGTTCTAGGGTACATGTGCATAACGTGCAGGTTTGTTACATATGTATACATGTGCCATGTTGGTGTGCTGCACCCATCAACTCGTCAGCACCCGTCAAGACACATAATTGCCAGATTCACCAAAGTTGAAATGAAGGAAAAAATCTTAAGGGCAGCCAGAGAGAAAGGTCGGGTCACCCACAAAGGGAAGCCCATCAGACTGACAGCAGATCTCTCGGCAGAAACTCTACAAGCCAGAAGAGAGTGGGGGCCAATATTCAACGTTCTTAATGAGCAGTCTGCAATTCTTACCCTGGGGATTAGTAAGGGCTCTCTACGTGCATGTGGTTGAGAGCATTTTGTAAGAAGCTGTCTCTTTAATTTCTAATATGTGTCATAAGCTAGTTCCACTCTCTTTTATGAGACGTTACAAATCCCAAATCCCATTCAATCAATGGGCACATTTTGCTTGAGACCATCCTGCAACTTGCCATCTGAGAAGTTCCTAAATTGCAGTGTCAAGATGGCAGCAAGGTTTCTACAATGCAATTCTAACTAGACTTTTCATTCCTTCTGTGAGGTTATAGCTCTGAACAATGACTGCTTTCAGTTAGTCAGCATATGGCCAATAATCCCATGAGTTCATTAATATTCTACTATTATGTAAAGCAGAATTCTTCCTTTTTTTTTTTTTTTTTTTTTTGAGACAGAGTGTCTCTGTTGCCCAGGCTGGAGTGCAGTGGCACAATCTCAGCTCATTGCAACCTCTGCCTCCTGGGTTCAAGCGATTCTCCTGCCTCAGTCTCCTGAGTAGCTGGGATTACAAACACCACCACACCCAGTTAAATTTTGTATTTTTAGTAAAGACGGGGTCTCACCATGTTGGCCAGGCTGGTCTCAAACTCCTGACCTCAGGCGATCTGACTGCCTCAGCCTCCCAAAGTGCTGGGATTACAGACATGAGCCACCATGCCCAGCCTGAAACAGAGTACTTCTTCTCGTGGTGAATGTTTGAGTCCTCTAAATGATCAAAAGCAAACTATACATCTATCGAAGATACCCTAGCTTGCTTGCTTCAAGATAATTTGAAGGCCTCATCTGAGTATAGAAATCTCATAAAATGGAACAAATGATTTCAATCTAGTCTGTATACCTCCAAACTGTCATTAAAAAAATTACAGGTTCCAGTATTTTTAAAATATTCATTGAAGTATACCAGTAGTTTTCGAGGATGGAGTTGCATTGTCTGTCTTCTAGTTGTATTTGTTTGATTAAGAGACACTTTAGTCTCCAGAAAGATATTAAATGTGTGAGCATTATAGATAGAACTTGACTGCTTCAAAACTCCTCTAGCTCCCCTCGTCTACATTGCACCCTAAATTTACTGCGTCCTGTGAGGTCAGCTAGGCAACCAGACCAAGTTTTCCCTGCTTTCCTCCAACTCCACTCTCATTAGCTACTATCCTCCCTGGAATACATAACACTAATAGTTCTTTATTTGCCTAGTCTATTTTAAGCCATCAACAAATGGAAGCCACTCTTCTGAACCTCCTATTGCAGCAATTCCTCAGAATTGAAAAAAAAAAAAAAAGGCCATCTGTTGTCTCAACTATCCGTGGAGCTAAAGTAAAGGCTTTAACTTAATGCTCTTCAGCAGAGCAATAGGAAAACATCCCTCACCCAGTGACCGGTTAGGTCGACTGTCCCAATAGATCTGCCGTCACACACATTAAGGAAACAGAGTTGATCACTCCAAGGATACAATAAAATCTCAGAACTTCAAGAAACTAAGAACTACTGCAAAGGGGACAGATTCTTCCAGAATACAAAAGCTATTTCCTAATTGTGCATCTGGTGCATTCCAAATTCACATTAAACTCTCAGGCCTTGCTGTTGCAGACTAGGTTATTGCTCTGAGGTACTAGATGCATTAGGCTTTTGACCTTTCAACTCGCGAGAATTGGCAAAACTTCTCTGATTGCTCACCCTGTGTGGGCGCAAGCTGGCTTTGAGAGCCTGAATTGAAGGCCTGGAAAAGTGGCGAGAGGCAGTTCCACGACAGAACTGACATATTCAGGATTTCTGTGCAGCAGCCTCAATTGAATCACTCTCTTCTCTCTGACACTCAAACTTTCTGTCAATCTTGTTCCAGTTTGGCCAGAAGAAAGAAGTCTCTATCTTTGCCACCACTGAATCTATAAACCTGCCTTTAACCACGCCCATTTTCTCCACCTAGTTATGAAAAGTAATCACTGTTAATATTTAGTAAACATCTATTACATGATAGGCAATGTCCTAAGTACTTTACATATATAAGCTCATTTGGTTCTCAAATAATTCTGTGTGGTAAGTAATTATATTATCACCATTTTATTGGATGAGGCCACTGAATACAGACAGTTTAGGCAACTTGCTTAGTCACACAGCCAAGAGGTCTCAGAGCCAGGATTCAAACTCAGGTATTCTGAATACAGAACCCATCTTACCTGCTCCACTGCACTGACTGAGGAGAGCCACCTGCTGTGGATGAGTGCCTCCTCCTGTGCTCTCATGCCATCTGTCAGCAAAGATTGACTGAGAACCCACTCTGTGTCTGGGCTAGATTCTGGGATATAATGATATGCAAAAATAGATACTAAAGAGGTAGTCAGCCAAGCACAGTGGCTCATGCCTGTAATCCCAGCAATTTGGGAAGCCAAGGCAGGCAGACTACTTAGGCCCAGGAATTCAAGACCAGCCTGGGCAACATGCCAAAACCCTGTCTCTACAAAAATTAAGTTTTTAAAAAAGTAGCTGAACGTGGTGGTACATGTCTGCAGTGCTGGGAGGCTGAGACGGGAGAATCACCTGAGCCCAGGAAGTAGATGCAATAGCGAACCATGATGGTGCCACTGCACTCCAGCCTGGGCAACAGAGTAAAACCTTGTTTCAAAAAAGAGGTAGTTATACTAACTCATTTGTAATGAATGAAAAAGTGAGAAAGGAATACACTATTAAGAGCACATATAATGAAACGACCTTGCCCTAAACAGAGGAATCAGAGGAGGCTTCCCAGGAGGAGATACGTTTAAGCTGAACAATGGAGAATGAACGGGGATACCTTGGGCAAGAGGAGCAAGGACGGTCATTATGGAGGGAAGTGGGAGATGTCAAAGATGAGCCCAGGCTTGCAGTTGGCTCATCTAAAGGCCACTAGTTACTCACTCTTTTCTGAAGATGAACACATAAGCAATTTCTTGATCTTTACCTTTGACTGACAGTCCTTCATCATATAGTATTTCATATATTTTGTACATTTATATATTTTAGCAAAATATTAAAATGTATAATATAAATATATATTTATACAAATATAAATACACACACACACACTCACACACACAGCTCCATCCAAAAGAAGGAAACAAGAAAACCACCCTGAAATATGGAGAAATGGCATGGTGAAGGGGGAAAAGCAATGAATTAGGACCCAGAAATTCATAGGTTTAGTCCTGGCTGAGCCATTAGCTTACTGTTGACCTTGGCCTTGGTTTCTCCATCTTTAAGGTGGAGGTAGTAGTGTCTGCCTTAGTTCGCCCTCCAGAGTCACTGTGAAGATTAAATGCTATAATCTGTAAGGGGGCAAACTTTGAAAACATTCTCATGCTTTGGCTAAGAGCTTTGGAAAGCACTTAGTTACATGGAGATTCCAGGGAAGTTTCCCTCAGTTTTCTCTGCATTATTAGATTTCTTGTTGCAGAAAAGCATGTGTGCTTTGTGAACCAGGTTTTCAGAGCCTCCAGATTTCCTTAACAAGTACAGCACATGTCCCTGAGGGTATACGGTACACACTTCCCTTTTAACAACTGCACATTTCACTTAATGTTTAGTGTTTCTGCTTCAAAATGAATGCTACCCGATGGCTGGTGTGGGTGAATAGCCTATGCTGGTCTTAGTTCAGTTTGTGTCAGTGATTAGCTCAGCTGAAATTGGTTGGGAAAGGAGGAGAACGCTGTTCAGCTTGGTAAAAATAAAGTACATTCTTTCAATAAAGAGGGAGTGAATAGAAAGCAATTGACTATGGAGAAGGCGGGTGGCCTAACAACTACAGAAGAGAATTTAAAGTTTGGCATTGGAGGTCACTGGCTTCCAATTCTAATGTGACACATTGAATTGTATGACTTGGACATGCACACACACATGTACACGTGTACATGTTTGTTTCTAGACATATTTCTGCATGAATATGTAAATATATGTGTATTTATATTCATAATGCACTCTTTATAAAGTTCAAAGACTGAGCCATATTAGTGTACAGTTTCATAATTTAAGATGATTTTGTTATTTAAAAAATTGGAACCTCTACCTATTTAAAACTTACTTCTACTATTTTAAGTGAAGATTTTTAGTTGTAAACAGCAGTCATTCTAAAGAAAAAAATTATTAAAAAGCCTCCACTTTTTTTTTGAGAAACAGTCTCATTCCATCACCCAGGCTGGAATGCAGTAGTGCGATCATAGCTCACTGCAGCCTCAAACTCCTGGGCTCAAGTGTTCCCCTTTCCTCAGCCTCCCAAGTAGCTGGAACTACAAGCACACACCCCCACACCTTGCTAATTTTTAAATTTACTGTAGAGCTGGATCTCACTATGCTGCTTAGGCTGGTCTTGAACCCTTGGGCTCGAGAAATCCTCCTGCCTCAGCCTCCCAAAGTGCTAGGATTACAGGCATGAGCCACTACATCCAGCTCTTAAAAGGCTTTCGAGTAGCTTGTGGAATTGCCAGGTGCCTTAGAGAAGATTCTGAACTCTATAGCCAGGAACAATGCTCAGAATCAAATCACAGAACTGTTCTGATGAGGACATCACAGCTGCTTATGATCCCTAGATTCTAAGTGCAGCTGCCGCCACTACCAGAGTCTTCCTTGCAATGCGAGCTTCTTGCATCATGACTTCTAGATTCCAAGTCTGCAATGGATACATATTACTGGGGGACCTGGGTCACATGCTCATGCCTAGCTCTAGAGAAATTTGGGAAACAACAAGTATGTATGCAGCATTTTTAGCTTCTGTACTAGTTGATAACATGAGCTTCCACCTAAGGATCCTAAGGATCCTAAAGCATGGAAGTCTTCAAATATGGGTAAGAAGTTCTGATGTCTATTGGACAACCAAAGACAGTGACATTTGTGTACCATGACGGAGTAGTGCTAATAGATGCTAATTCCAAAGATAAGGGGCTGAGCCTGGCTTCAGTCTTTAAAAAAGTATTTGAAAAAGAGAGTCCACACAATGAATTCCTGGTTTTAGGAAAAGCTGCACAGTATCCCAGGAATACTCTGACAGACCAGAGAAGTAAGAAAGAAACACAGCTCAGGCCTAAGGAGCAGATAATTCTAGAAAAGTTTCAACAACAGAAACCTGATTTAAAACAAAACAAAACATAGCCATTGATATAAAACATATGACACATATCTTAGTTGGACTCTCAAAACATTTCTCACTTCTCTACAACATGGGCCTAGAGATGGCCCATCCCCTGTCTCTAGGAGATGAATTGGATTCAATTCATCCCATTTGAGAGCACGTTTGGATTCTTACAGTTCATGTACCAAGCCCTTCCTGTGGACTGAGGAACTTCCCACCTTCCACTGTTCCATAATGGGGACGAATTTATTTGGTAAGCTGTAAAAAACTCCTAGTCATTAAATGAAGTTTGTTCTGCCTTGGGTCAAAAATAAAAAGGCCTATCGCCTCTTAAATTACCATGTCTGAGGCCATTTGTAGTAGCTCCTTGCTATTCTTGAGGGGAAAAAAAGTCAAGATCCTCTGCAAAAGTGGTAGTTGTGCTCTTTTAGGAGCCACCTCCTTGACGCAGGTGGGGAGGCTTAGTTGGGTGACGGTCCCAGCTAAGCAAACCTCTGGGAAAGCCCAGCATAGCCAGTGTGTCCTCATGCCAAGATCTTCCCAGAATGAGTCTTGGGAGGATTTAGGTCTCCGAGTGTGGAAAGCTGGGCAGGAGCCAGCACACCTTCTCCAGAGGCACAGAAACTTGGGGGCACAATAAAAAACAGTCATTCTTTCTTTACCTAGTCTCTAGTCATCCTTTGGAAAAAAGATTTTAGAATCCATTTAACATCCCACAATTGCAAAGTGACCACCTGTCACCTCTCACCACAGATCCACAACCACAGTTCCCCCAGAGTCTCTGACAGAAGGTCCTGCTTGCAGAGGAGGCAATTCAGCAGGCCTTTGGAAGGCAGCCGAGTAGCAGCAGGAGGCCTATTAAATCCACAATTTTTGAATCTCAGGGTGGGCATTTTCTTGTGGCGTATTAAGTAACACACCTACTCAAGTTACTGTGTGAACTCAGTGGACAGCTGCCCTTTCAGTGAGAAGCGTATGCTTGCACTGTGCTGTCCCCACCCCCACCACTCCCAAGTTCAATCACAGACCCTTCAGAGATGTCTGGCGTGAGAAGAACAGTGGAAATGGAGTGAAGCTTGGATGAAGATGTCGAAGGCCAGGAGTCACCCTGTAATGAAGAGCTCCAAATGCCTGGGGGTTCGCCCAAGGGCCAGAACCAGAGAACAGTTGCATTTACCCAAAAACTGCGATAGACACAGGTAGAAGAATCTGCTCGAAGTCGAAATGGCCTTTCTCATATTCGCCCTTGAAAAAATATGGGAGAAAGGACAGGAAATGGTGGTTACGAGAATAGATTCTCAAGTCAAAATCATGTGCACTCAAATCACTTAAAGAATTGGCATGAACTTGGACAAATATTGTTTCATCTCTCTAAGTTTTGTTTTTCTCTATCATGATAAAAGTACTATGGCCGTGAGAAATAAATGAGATATTAAATGTAAAACAGGCCGGGTGCAGTGGCTTACACCCGTGATCCCAACACTTTGGGAGACAGAGGTGGGCAGATCACCTGAGGTCAGGAGTTCGAGGTCAGCCTGGCCAACATGGTGAAACCCTGTCTCTACTAAAAATACAAAAAAGTAGCTGGGCATGGTGGCACACTCCTGTATCCCAGCTACACAGGAGGCTGAGGCATGAGAATTGCTTGAACTGGGGAGGCAGAGGTTGCAGTGAACTGAGATCATGCCACTGCACTCTAGACTGGGCAACAGAGTGAGATTCTGTCTCAAAAAATAAATAAATAAAATAAAATAAATGTAAAACAGGTGATACCTATAAAGCACATACTTTATGTATCAGTTATTTTAATGTTTTCATGGATAGTGGTTAGACTGGTGTAGTTACTATGTCCCTCTTTCCTCCACCTGGTAAATAAGATATATTTTCCTTTAAGGTAGGGTCATGTGCTGTTTGTATTTAACATTTTTATTCCATAGTGTGTTTCTATTTAATGAAAAACTTGAAGGAAAACTTCACTGTGTGCCTCTTGCTTTGTGCATTGTAAAGTGGATGCTGTCTTCATAGACATAATCCCTTTTATCTGAAAGGGATTCTGATGGAACTAAACAAGAAGAATTCTATGTGAGAGGGAAAATTCAGAACCCGAAAAGGAAACCCAGAAAAGAAGGTAAGTAAAGAGAGGGAGGTGTGCGGAAATACCATTTATTGATACACTCCTTTCCCTCCTCTATAAACTAAGTAACACTGACCAGTATACAAGTGTCATGGAAATGCTCATGCGTAATGGAAGTGATTGTCAGACTTGAACAGACCTTACCTTTGCTTTCACTGGGCATCCCCTTCACAGCGTTGAGGCCAGCTTTCTGCAGTGAAGGAGAAGGGCATGAAATATAGATTGCCAGGCCTCTGGGGACTCTGAGGAATGAGAGGTACTTAATAAGGATGAAATTCATCCTGGTCTTATTACACTGCCCTCTTCCATCTCTCGTATCGTGAAGTAAGTTTGGCAAGAGAGTAGAAGAAAGAGAGAATCAGCTTAAATAATGGGGCAGGAAATCTGTTCCTGGGCAATGTTTTGGCAAGTTTGACAATAAATAAAGAGTGAGATAATGAGACTAGCTCAGTAATTCTCTGACTTTCTCATCTTTCATCCCTTCAGAGAGCCTGTTTGGTCTCTCCCACTATGGGGAGAGCTGTAGGAATAGCTTTCCTTTGTTTTACTTCAGAAGGAGATTACGGTAAGGGAGACAAGAACAGATCTAGGAAGCATAGAAAGCGAACATGAAGAAAGGCTGGTGTCAAAGGAAAAGGAGCCTTTGGCAGATCTGTGATCTGGAAAAATGGGAATCGGAGGTGATCCTGTGGAAGGAAAAGCATCTACTAATGCATTTTACATCAAATTTCTGTTCAGATTCTGAGAGCTCTGATTTCTTGAAACCTTTTGCAATTTCCCCACAACCTTTCGACATACTGTGACTCCCAACCTGAAAACATTTGACAACACGGGTTATATGAAGAAGCAACAGAAAAACCCTGTGCTCCAAACTCGAGACTTTCAAAAGCCTTTGCTTCAGATATTTCCTACTTTAAAAAATAAATGCCTTTCTTCTTAAGGAACACTAGACAATGAGAACAGATTTCTAAATTTTAATTTGTTTTTAATGAAAATCCTATTCAGATGCACACTGATTCACAGGAGATCTGAAATGTCTCCAATTACCAACTTGGAATTTTAAGCAGATCTTAGACTCATAGACATCTAGACATGGGAGGCATCATAGAGGCCAGTTCATTCAGAGTCCACCTGTTGCAAGAATCCCCTGGGTGTGTAACAATTGGATGGTAATTGACCTAGGCATGGAGAACTCAGTAATTTTCAATGCAGATCGTTCCTTTGTTGAGAAGCTATCACGTCAGAAGGTTCTTTATTATAGAGTCAAGTCTACCTCTGTTCCTTCACCCCAATGTTTACCTGTTGGTCCTAGTTCTGTCCTTTATAAGTTCACATCATAACTCTACAATTAATAACTCTTCTATGTAATTTCCCTTAAAATATGTGAAGACAGTTCTCATTTCCCTCATTAGTTTTCTCTTTTCCAGGTAAAGAGATGGATCCCATCTCTGTACTCATTCCTCAATTGATATAATTTCCAGACAATTCCCCATCCCCATAACTCTGTAGAAGTTTCTTTCTTCCTTCACTTTTTTTATTTTACAAGGCAAACTTTCCTAGAGGAGCAAAGAAAACATTCTTTTCCAAGATCTGATTGGGCTTAGCCATTTCGTACACATTATGGCATGTGATAGTGGACTATAAAAATTTTTATTGCTGTGCATTTGAATAAAGGATGACTGCATTTGTTAGGCAAGCTCTTTCCAAACAAGTCATAATAAAAATTTTACAGCATCCCACTTCATCACATAACTTTTTAATGCTGCTCCTTTTGTTTGGTTTTGGTTCTGGTTTTCAGTCCTTCTTCACTTTTTTCCCCCTTGAAGTATCAGAGTTATTCTGGAAATTCCCATGGAGAGTTTCAAGTTGGGAGCCTGGTCCTAAGAGGTCTTTTTCTTGAGACCCTCTCCTGGATTTGGACCATGAAACAGACAGAAACAATGATGCCATCTGCGTGGTAGGGCCCAGTGCAGTGCATGTGTGCAGTATAAAGTCAGTTTATATATGGTTTGAAATTGTATCCCAGGGTTTGAAAAATGCAGAAGTTTATGTGATGGATATCATGACCACACATGAGGCGTTGTGAAGATACATATGTATCTTAAAATATACTTATCTATAAGAATATACATATCTGTATATATGTATATTGGAAAGCTTTAAACTATCAAAGGCTTCAGGCAAATATTTTATGGCTATCTAATGGTGGGTATTTATAATTCAGCCTCTAGACTTCAGAAGTTGAGATTTGGCACTGCAAACACCAAGTAAATACCAGGCATGATTAGTGTAGGAACTTTATGCCATTGGAATTAAAAACAATTAAGATGGTCTTACTTTAAACATTTGTTCAAATGTATAGAAGAAGTACTAACATTTTTTAAAGCACCAGGGCTCATTTTAAGATGCCTTTCTCTGGGATTCTGATTTTAAACATTTAGCTTTGGGCTTAAAAAATCTCTGTCTATGAAGAGAATAGGATAACTTAAAAGACTTAAAGAAGTCTTTCCCTCTTCATTACCCACAGCCTCTCTTCAAAATATTATCAATATTTGTGGGTATGCTGGGAGTAACAGGATAAGCTGGTCAGTGTAGCTTTAGTTAGAGGGAAAAACTCTGTAACTACTTTAAGGTATCAAATGGGGAACAGTTGGAAAAGCAAGCTTGATTAAAGACAGCTAACATCATTTCAGGAAGGGGAGTCGTGCCTAACTAATTTGTTGGAATTCTTTGAGGAAATCGCTGCCCCAGTGAGCTGGATGGGGGAAGGGAGGAGATTATAGACTGAGTTTTTCAGAAAGTGCCCTACAGAATTCTCCACTGTTGGTTGAAATGTTTAAGGTCTGAAGTCATGGAAGTGTAGGACAATCGGCATATTGGACTAAAAACTGGCAAAAGGGGAGGAAAGAAAGGGTAACTATGGACAGAAAACAGGCTGTGTCACCCTCGAAAACAGGATCATAAAAGGGATTAAAAAAAAGTGAGAGGATATTTTTAAAAAGAGAGAGAGGGAAGCTGTACTTGGCATGTGAACTGGAGCTTTCGGAGAACACTAAAGGTGTCCCTCTGGGAAGTTTATCTGGAAGGGGAGTGGGGAGTGGGGCGGGGGGTGGGGTAAGGAGAACAAAAGAGAGAATTCACCCATAAGCAGACAGATTCTTCTTGTGGGGACTTCCACTTGGAAGGGCAATGTATCATCATGTCCTGGTTGTCAGCCTGAGCTACATAGTACATTGCTTCTTTCTTGAGAGTCTCCAAAATAAATCCACCAAGCAATTCGATTTATTTAAACCCTAACGTAGCATGAACTCAGAGTGATCGGAATATGTTCCAGTATGAAACTACCTTTTTCCCTTTCTGAAGCTGTTTACAGATAAGAAAGAACATTAATAAAGCAGTATTTCATAGGTCACTGTCAATGATTTGATACCTTGTTGCCTAGAGATGGACAATTCTGACCAGGAATTATGTGGCCCTTGCTGCAATGCCCCCCAACAATCCACTTCCTGCCCACCCCCTGCTTCCCCCCTTTCCCCCTACTCCCTACTTCTCCCCCATCCCCCGCACTTCCCTCCCTTCAACTTCCCCGGGATTTGAGTGTTCCTCTGCTTGTTAGTGTCTCCAGCAGGTCCCAGGGAAGGAAAGCAAAGATTGATCAAAGTTAGGTATTTGTTTTCAGGCCTTGTATAGTTTCTACAAGACAAGGTGAAACTCTAAGAGTAACCAGTTAACCTTCCTTTGAGAGTTTTGTTTTGTAGGGTTATAGAAAAAAAAATTACCTGCCCGCATATACCTCAAATAATCCCGCTCACAGATCGGGATAAAATATGAGTTTTCTCTAAAAAAGATAGCCAATTAAACCTTTGTTTAGAATCAGATTAACACATTTGGGGAAGGAGACCATCAGGAAAGTAAATTCTGATGAAAAACCGGGAGCAAAGAGGGAAAGGTTTTTAAAGAACCAGTGCTCAGGGTCCAGACAGGTAGCACTGATGAGCAAAGGGGTGAGTGCAAGAAAAGGGGGATGGGATGCCTGTGGTGCCTGCAGAGCCCACACCACCCAGGGAGAGGTGATCATCTCCAGAGACACCTGCAGCCTTGGGCTGGCTAAACCAACCCTTCTGCAGGCTGGATTAGGCCCTTAGACTGCATCTATGAGACCTCTGTGTTACAGCAATAGTTTCCAAACCTTTGAGGATGGGGACCACTCTTCAAAGTAAAAAATCTGAGATTTCCCAATATAGTCATTTCATATCCATTGATTAAGAAAATTTGCCAGGCATGGTGGCTCCCAGTTGTAATTCCAGCACTTTGGAAGGCCAAGGTGGGTGGATCACTTAACGCCAGGAGTTCAAGACCAGCCAGGCCAACATAGTGAAACCTTGTCTCTACTAAATAAACAAAAATTAGACAGGCATGGTGGTGTCTGTAATCCCAGTTACTCTTGATGCTGAGGCACGAGAATCACTTGAACCTGGGAGGTGGAGGTTGCAGTGAGCCGAGATTGTGCCACTGCACTCCAGCCTGGGCAACAGAGTGAGACTCCATAAAAAAAAACAAAAAAAAAGAAAAGAAAATTCATAAGAACAAAAAGTTTCGATGCATTATTGTAATGTGTGAAAATGAATTTCATGATACCCACTGAGCCAGGTGCTGCAAACATGAGATTAAAGATAGAATAGCCCCTCCCCTGGTCTAACGGGTGAAGTAACTAAGCAAAGAGGTGATCAACAAAGATTCTTGGTTGATATAAAAAAAGTGAGACATGGTGCTGTGTGGTCACATAGGAAGGGCGTCTAGCTAAATCTTGGCAGAGTTCAGCAACAACTTCTCCAAAGATGTGACAACTTAGCACATCTTTGTGACTAAGGTATAAGTGGCATTTGGCCAGAACTTGGCATATGTGGGGGTATTTTAAGGAAGAGAGAACAGCATATGCAAAGGTTCTGAGGTGAGAGGACAGGTTTCCTTCCAGGAAATGAGTAGATCGGTACTCGGTACACCTAGAATAGAGTGAGGAGAAAGAGAGAGAGAGAGGAGGAGGAGGAGAGAAAGAGTTAAATCTAGAAAGCAATGCAAAGGACAATCATTGAGCAATCTATATGTGTTATTCTCATGGCATATTTACATGGCTCTAAATTAAGGATTACATGACTATATAAATCTTAGCGAGCTGGCAAGAATTCCAAGCCTCCCTTAGGTTGGAACTTCACACTTTGGAAACCAAATGCACAGCAAAAAGAGCCATGTAGCTCAGTACTATAATAGTTGGTCAGGGCTGCCATAACAAAGGACCACCAACTGAGTGGCTTATACAATAGAAATTTAGTGTTTCACAGTTCTAGAGGTTAGAAGCCTGAGTCAAGGTATTAGCAGAGTTGGTTCCTTCTGAGTGTAGTGAAGGAAATATCTGTTCCAAGGTTCTCTTCTTGACTTGTTGATAGCTGTCTTCATGTTTACATTGGTGTTCTGAACCCTGTATGTGTTTCGGCTCCTAATTTTTATAAGGACACAAGTCATATTGGATTAGGGCCAATCCTAATGATTTCATTTTAACTTGATGACCTCTACAAAAATCCTATATCCAAAATAAGGTGACATGCTGAGGTACTGGGGGTTAAGACTTCAACATGGGAATTTTGCGAGAATCAATTCAACTCATAAGACCCAGGTTAAGTTGCTCAAAGAGGGCTGGGGGACCCAGCATTTGGTAAGCTGTCAGAGGTTCTTGGGTATCTGGAGGGCAGCAGGATGAGGACAGACAACAAAGGAGGAGGAGAGGAGAAAAGGGGCTACAGAGTCCAGACTTGGCTCTTTTCCTACTCTTGCCTTGATTTGGCCCAACTCCACAGTCCTTGAAAGGCAGGCTGTACCCAACCACAGGGAGTAATCATTGCTTTTTACAGATAAGGAAGAGGTTGAAATCACTTCCTTTCTCTCTGCCTTTGCACTGTCTAACAACCATCTTGCTAACAAAGCAGATCTCCAAATAAATTCCTCCCTCTTGTCATGGGAAAGCCTAGTCCAGGCTCAATTTTGACTTTGGATCTTTGACGAGATTCACCTAATTAGAGTATTTCTCACAAGGGATATGGTCTTCACTTCCTTGCCTCCCCAAACAAATTGTCTCCATCCTTGGGGTTTAGCCTAACTTAGGCTGTCATAAGTTTGTACTGTCAAAAAGTTCCCTTAGAAATAGCCAGCTATCCATTCAGTGTGGGCAAAAATAAATCAAATGAAACAAACACAAACAAGGCAGATTCCAATTATGTATGTGGAGCTCCTCAAGAGAGGACAGTTCATAAAAACCAAACTACTTGAGGTGGATTTTGATACTTATTTTTTAAGGTTTGCTTAGGCACAACAGAATCAACATTTCTCTGTGTCTCTGTGGGCAGCATCTTATTAATTGTCCTGAGGAGTTCTCTGGAAAATGTCTGTTGATTTGAACCCTTCTATTATTTTTCTTTAATTTCCAGATGTGCTCTGATGTTCTTTGGAAAATAAGCCCTCGTGATTAATATCCCCGGCAATGTTCAATCAGTAAAGATTCTGGGACTATATGTGATATTTCTCCTTGTTCTGAGGGTTTACTTAATCTCTCCTTTCCCCACCTCCAACAAGAAATGGTAGTTCGTTGTACCAGGTAAGAGAGGAGAATGCAAGGTTTTAAAAAATGATAGAACGGTAACTTTCTGAAAAGCAAGTGAAATGGGATGGGTTTTCCTTTCCTTTCCTGGCGACGACTCATGATGGAGTTAAGACGAGAGAAGAGGTACTTTGCAGATAGAACTCAAGGCTGGGGAGGAGTCATCATTCTTTTGGAATAACGAGGTAAAGGACAAATGCTAACTGGAGGTGAATTTTCCCAGTGATAAAAGCATGATGAAATTTTAGAGATTTCCCTTTGAGGCCAAAATTGCCTGGGAGTAGGTTGAAACCATAAGCAGGAAACTTGAAAATTGGTTTTCCAGCTTCCTGTCTGGTTCTCAACATACAATTCTATGTAAGAACGACTCTGTGAGCCCACTGCAGGGGAAGAGTACTGTCAACCGAAAGTCATTCTCATCCTTATAATGTCATGAGCCATTGAGGTGGAGATTGTACTACTTGAAAGATAAAGTAGAACAATCAGTGGCAACACTAGCAAGGACTTACTACATGCTAGGCATTATACACATCGTTCTATTTAATTATCTTAATAACCTTGAAATGTAGCCTTAGAAAGGCAAAGAGATTTGTATAAAGTCTCTCAGTTAGTGAATAGATGATCCGAGATTCAACTCCAAATCTGTTTGACATCAAAACTGAAGGTGCTGGCACTACATTACATTAGTGTGGAATGTTTGCCGAATGCTTAGTCCTGATCATGGGAAATGAATTATGGAACTTTTTAATTCATATGCAGGCAATTTTTTGCTATTCACAGAAGCTATGTTCTATAAAGTTATCATGAACGCTGAATTAGTGAATACTGAACCACTGCTCCTACAGAAAAGACAGGGTTAAGTTCCTGCAAGATGCTGATCACGTTTTTTTCTGCCAATCAGTGCATAACTTTGCTTTATGTGTGTTTCTGTTTAAAGACACCTTATTTAATACATACTGTTGATTCATTAACATTGAACTCATGGCCAACACACCACTATAACTCATGCCTGAACATAGCTTATCTAATGCACATATTTTCTTCATAAAGTGCATCACAGCCTTCTTGCACTTAGGAATACCAGACACTTGGGGGCCATTTAGAACAGTAAAATCATCAATAAAAAACCCAAAAATACAAAAATTTTAGAATTACAAATACATTTTTGTGAGTAGGTAAATTTGTAATTATAGAATCTATAATATAAATAATGAGGCTTGATGGCTTACTGACATAGTTATTAAGCTAGTCTAGGAAAAAAATCCCACATTTTAGAGGAAAAAGGAAAGAAACATTGCTCTTTCAGCCTGAATGTTTGAATGCAAAAACCAGATAATTGGTAAATACATGTTTTTTAGGTTTTGCTCATTTAAATTATCTGGATTCAAAGATGCAGTTTTGGTTTATGGCATTGCTCCACACAGAAGAGGGTTTTTACCAAAAGCATTTACCTTTGAAGTTTTAAAATTTCCTTTTTAATTAAGTTCTTACTGAAATTTTCACCTCCCTAGAGAACAGTTCATTAAACAAACAATTCTATTAGCCCATTACTTAATTTTATTTTTAATTATTTTATCACTTCTCCCAAATGACCTAGACACTTGCTCTGCCCATTTCTGTCAAGAGCAGAATCACCAGCCCTGTCAACTCTCTCCACACCTTGGGTGGGACACAGATCTTTGAAATCTCATGGAGACCAGCAGACCCAATCTTTTGAAATAATGAAGACCAGAGAAATTAAGTGCAGAATATTCGGTTAACTACTTACCTAACACACACAGTTACTTTCAGAAAACTTTATGAAACATGGAAATGAAGATGCTGAAAACTCAGAGAAGGTATTTACTAAATTTTTCCTTCTCCATATTTCATCTTTATAACTGGTGACTGATACTTGATCATAATGGTGAAGTAACTATGGAGAAGGATGTTTTTTGGAAAGGCTTGCCTTTCTTCTGACTGACATGGATGGAGGAACACAATCTTATTTCTGCCTTAAGGCTAATGACAATCTTTTGATCCAGCATTCAAGGTTTTCCATGATTTAGACCCAGTTTTTCTTCCACTCTTATCTTCCACCACTGCCTCATTCAGAATCTCTTTGCCAGCCAAGTGGGTATTTGAAATAGATAAAGAATAAGATATGAACCATAACCTTTAGGAGTTTAGGGTTTAGTTAAGAACAGAAGACTAACACCCTTAAAAATGAATGATGTAAGAGGGTTATATAATGAAGGTTCATTAATGTGGCATAGACTGTAGAGTTTATACAAATTTGAGAGAGAGAATGGATTAGTCAGAGAAAGCATTTTGAGCTCAAGATGGTTCTTGAAGAATGGGGAGAATTTCCATAGATTAGGGGAAGGATGGAAGAGAAGAGGAGAGAAGGAAGTAGCTAGGTGAGGAAAATCAAAACAGTGAATTGTTGCAAATAGGAATGCACATAGTGTTGGTGGGATCATAAACAAACCAACATGAATGGCAAAGGCAGGTCATGTTGAAGAGCAGGAGGAAACACATTTGGAGGCACAGAAAGGAATTGGATTGAGGTAAGCAACTTAAAAACAGGCAGACGCACTGAAATTTGGTGGAGTATAAAATAACCATTGAAGACTTTTCAGAAAACATGTGGATAAACCATCTGTCACTAAACTACAGATGACTGAAATATACGTCTACTGATTTGTTTTTTTACTATGCATATTGGGGTTTCTGTTCAGCATTTGTCCAGCTTTCAACAAATCTTTATTGAATACCTATTTGATGCTGGACAATATGGAAAGTGATAGCGCTACAGGGCAGGCAAGATCACAATGGTTTCAATACTCCTGGATTTTATATTACAGAAGTATTCATTTTCATTGGTTCCTGTCTTTTGGCCCAGATAACTATATCTCAGATGGAAACGTTTTCAGCAGAAGTGATGTCTTCACCCTTTGGGGTTTGTAAGTTTCTTTTGTTTAACTTAGCCTTCTGGGAAGTTGATACTTGAAGAGACAGCACTGTAATCCAGGAGAAACCTTCTCTGACTGCTCCAAACTGGTCAGGAGCCTCTCAGCAGTGCTCTTGACACCTTGTGCTTCTCCTTATTTCTAGACAGCATTTAGAAATAGCATAGTCTTGTCATGTCCACTTTTTTGGCATCTGCTATCTACTCCAACTAGATCATGAAGCAGGATGTCCCAACATCTCTATAGTACCACTGGAGATGATCGATAAATGTCGGTTACATGAAATTATTGAATGGAGAGGATGGATATGACTTTCCTTTACCTGAATATGTTTTTCTCTGGGGCAAGTTTTTGGTAGCGAAATATAAGTCTAATGTAAGAGAGAAAGATAAGTTCCTTCTGTATCTTTATATATGCGGTAACATTTTTGAAATGTAACTGTGCTTGGCTTTTCTTGTAAGACTAATTGGAATGTGGTAACAGAGCTGGATATCTTATTTTAAGGTGATTTAAAAATGACGGATCCCATACATTTTTTCATTTCCTTAACAGCTGCAATGTTAGCCTACTCCATAAATCACAACAGTTGGTTCTATCTTAATGCCATAGGTATTTCAGTAATATAGACTGTTCAATAAATTATTGGGTAGTTATTAGAACGAGATAAATTTGACTTAATATCTTAATTTGACTTAGGCATCTTCCTGGAACCTTCCTGCTCTGAGGTTTGGATGAAAAACACTTTGGATATCACCGTGAGACTTGCTACTTCCGATTCATTGTCTAGTATTCTCCTTGGCAGCTTTGCAAAACAAATCTTGGAAAGCGCCTAGAGAAAGCCATTCTTTTTAGAAAACTTGGAATCTTTTGAATGCACGCTGGATGCCAATGACAGTGAACGAAAGTGTCTGTCCTGTTTGTATATTTGCCTGCTGCTTTGCTCATTCACTCGTTATTCTTTTTTTATGGATTATTTATTTATGCAATTTTCAAAACTTAGCAAATATCCTAGATTTCAAAGTAATCCTTGTACCCTACGGTTAAGGGAATGTGTCAGCCAAACTCTAGGTGGCGCTCCACATCGAACTTGGAAGGCAGGGGAAGGAGCCTGGCAGTGGAGCTCTCAGGATGGCGTCAGAACCACAGAACACCCAGGCTGATCCCGAGACGAGGGAGGGAGCTTCCCGTGTGGGGGTGGAGGGTGGGGCAGAGCAGGATGTGTGCTTGGGTTTCACTTGGAAAAAACATACATCATATTGCAATATAATTTACTTTGAGATTTCAATTTGGAAAATAGCATGGAAATAATCCAGCTTAAACATCGTCCTCCTCACCTCCTGGACTAGGTCGAGGGCCCCTTATATTTCTTCATGGCAATTGTGTCACAGTTGTAACTGTTAAAGTATTTGTTTAATTATTTGTTTAATATCCGCCCTCCTTGGACTGTAAATTTCACAAGGCAAGGACCTGGCTGCATGGCTGCCTGCTGCCTATCACAACACCTAGCAAGTGATAGACTGTCAATAAATACTTGTTTTGTTTGCTTATTTGACTGCTGCTCCATTCACTTGCTTCACTGGGTTATTCATTTTTTCATTCCTTTGTCTCCACCCTTCCCTTCCTGCTCCACCCTACCCTTATCTTCCATCCCCCACTGCATCTCTCCCACTCCTCCCAGCCCTCCCATCTACCCCATTCCTCACCCAGTCCCACCCTCATTTATCATAAGTTTTAAAAGTTAAGAAACCTAAAGTGGCCGTGGTGGGGTGGGGCAGAAACTAAATGCATGAAAGCAATCTTTAAATAGATTCTCAGAATCCAGAGAAAGGGTATTAAAAGGTAAGAAAGCAACAGTTTTGCCAATGCAAAAGCGAAAGCGTGGCCCCCTCAGCGGCCATTTCCCCATGCACTATGGGTTTCCTAAGCAGGTGTTGCACCTCCTGGGTTTTGGCAACTGGATGCGGAAGACAGGCAGGACTCTTTCCTCTGAATGGTCTGGACTGGGGACAATTGGCTGGAATCACAAGTGGCTTCTTTGCTCACTCCAGCAGTACTTCAGCTTTCATAAATGGCCGGTTCCTGGAGCTGTTAGGTTCCAGGACATCGGGGATTTCCCTTTGTTAGATCCTGACCCACAGAGCTGTGTCCCAGGCCAAAACTGTTGTGTTCACCTCTTAAAAGGCTTTCAAAGAAGGGAAGGAGGGAGGGAAGGGAAGGGAGGGAGGGAAGGGAAGGGAGGGAGGGAGGGAGGGAAGAAGGAAGGAAGGAAGGAAGGGAGGAAAGAAGGAAGGAAAACTTTGGAAAATATCAGTTGTTATTCACAGACACCAAATTTGCCATTTTTAAAAACACATTTTCAAGTTGCTGTGAATCGAAAAAAAAAGTTATTGCGATATTGGCAGTCAGCTCTCTACCGAAATGATGTGAGTGGAAAGACAAGAGTTTGGAAGAATGTATCCCCCAAAATTCTTACATTGTTACCAACCACAGAAACAAAACATAGTGCTGGAAAGGAATTTCAAGTCATAGATGCCAAACCCCTGATTGTGTAGATAAAAATAATGAGGCTCTGAGGTGAGTGACTTGCTCAAAGCCACTCAATTGAGGAGTTAGAGCCAGAACTCATGACTTCTGGCCAATTCTGGGCCCTTGCCACTCCACAAACTGCAGTTTTTCTGTTTTAGCTAAAACGAGTTTCAAACAGCCCATCCACCATAAACGTATTTCCTCAACTCTCAGTCTCTTGTATAATGCCTTACAGGGGACCCAGCTTCTAATGTTGAAGGAAAAATACTGCATCTTTTTAAAAATGGTCCAAAGGAAAGGAAACTTGCAGGCATGTAAATGTCACATCACCCTGTAAGTAGGAACCCATCATTATTGTGTGGGTAAGAAAGAAATAATTAAACAAACCAATTCCAGTTAATTCCACATGTAGTGTAGGCCTTTGAAAAGAGTCCAAAATATTTTTCAAATATTCTCACATACACTGCACACATCTGTCCTATGTAACCTGAAAATGATTTACCCTTGTGAAATCATTTGCACAAACCTGCCAACCTTATGAATGATTTTGTTTGTCTACTGTCTCAAAATAATTGATCTTACATACATTAAGCTAATTAAAATAGCCAGGCCCTTTCTTTGCAGAAAATCCACAAGCCCTCTTTCAATTATGCTTCTGAGGTCAGGAAAGCAATTCTTATGGAAAAGTAGTCTAGAATTTGCTTCAATCTATTAAGACAAAACATAAGAATGTATTTTTGAAGCATTGATAAAAAATTCACCAAAATATTTGGTATTTTTAGTCAGTCTCCAACTTACTAAAGGGTCATATTCCAAAAGTTAGTGGATAAATGAATCGTCTGGAATTTGGAGTGTATTTTCCCATAAAAACAATGCTACCCATAGGAGTTAGTTCCCAGGCCTCCCTTTAAGTGCTATTTAACCCATAGTGTAGCAGCTTATTGTGGACTTCAAAATTATTATTTTAATTTTGTTATTATTAGTTAACTGGCTCAAAAGTAACTGATTGATTTAGAGGCTGTTTTAGATGTTGACATCAGGAAAACCAGTTTCAATTATAGATACTTGAGATAGCAGTATTTTTGTATAGATACTCAAGTATAGATACTTGAGATAGCAGACTTTTATGTTATTTCTGTAGAAGGTTTTGAGGTACTTTGGAAACTCTAAAAATAGATACTTAATTTCATCTGCTTACTTGTGACTAAAGGGGGAAACAGAGAGAAAAGCCTTGGCCCATGTTCAACTTCCACCACTATCAGGAAAAGAAGACAAGACATGGGAAAAAAAGGAAAAGAGAAAAGAAGTTAAAATTGTGTGCATGTATGTGCATGCAGAAATTACCTTAGCAGTGAACAATGAGGAAATGAGGAAACTGAGGCACACACAAGAAAGGAGATAGGAAGAGATATTGGTCTGAGACTTCTTTGTGTTGTTCACAAAGTGGCAGTGATGACCTCTACAAAGTTCAGAAGAGAAAAGGAAAGTTTTAGCAGGTACTCTGTGAACTTATGTTTAGGATATGTAATAAACATAGGTTGTTACTTAGGGACATGAGTTACCTGATTTAAGAATTGGACTCTCAGTTTGAAACCATACACAACTATGGAAGACCTACAGTGTTTTGAGAGCTGGGATATAGAACTCACTGCAAAAATTATCTGGCAATTACCCTTTACCTTGCAGAGATAATAATAGCTAGCATTTATGACTCATTATAACTCATTTAATCTTCACAATGACTCTATAAATTAGGTATTAGTATTATTATTATTATCCCATTGTGTAGATGAGGAAACTAAGACACAGAAAGGATATGTAATTTGTCCGAAGTCACATGGCTACTAAGTGTTGGCGCCACCATGTGAACCCAGGTAGTGTGGGGATAGAACTTGTGCTCCTAACAGCCATGCTATACTCTGCCCTAACATTCTCTGGTCAACATTCTTATCTCTTGTCAGCAATCGCTGATACCCTGACTCCATCTGGGATCTGGAATGCACTCGGGGAAGTGGCTGCGCATGGAGACTGGAAATGGAAGAGCCATCCAAGGTCATGTCCTTCAGGCTCTCTTCAAATTCTACAGCTACTGTAAAGAGAGTTGCATTCCCACAGAGAACATGTCAGACTGGAGGAAAATTATGACAAAAGGTCTCCCCAAAGGCCTCTGAAACTTGGATCTTATCTCGTTCCACAAAGTAAAGGCCAGTTTCCTAAATCAAAGAATGAAACAAAGTACATCTTCTTCAAGCGTTGTTTTGACATCACTCCCTTTTATACAACTGGACAGGCACTCCCATTGTCTCTTTAAATAATTTTTAAACACTCCTGAACTTTGGCTTGGAGACCCTCATTTGAAATGATTTTACCACTCTAGACATACTAGCTCATATTTTTTAACTTCAACCTGGCAAAAGTTAATATCCCTCATAAAACTCTACCCACTCTTTTCTCTAAGTATCACATAAACCATTCTTCCTGATTATACATGCCCCATCTTGAGCCATATCCATTACTCTGTCAACTTTCCCTGGAGGTTAATCTGCTAGTGAGAATTTAAGTGGACTCCTGTGGTGGAGTATTCTACAGTGGATGGAACTTGGATTCTGAAGTCAGTCAGTTCTGGTTCAAATCCCAGTTATTCCATTTACTAGCTGTATCATGTTGGGCAAGCTATGGAACCTCCCTAAATCACTGTTTCCTCACCTAGAATATGAATACAATATTAATGGTACTGGTATAACAGTTGTTCTGAGAACTAAATAAGATATTGCATATAAAGAACTTAGTTCAGAGTAAACACATTATAAAATTCAACAAATGTTAGTCCCCATGATTACAATACTTTTGGAGCACAGAATAATCAGAAGTATGTACAAAGATGGTTGTGAAGAGATGTTTATATACCATTTTCATAAAAGTAAAAAGTTAGAAACAATTTATGCCCAACCAGGATTGACTATGCCACCAATTAAAAGTCATGTTCTGAATGTTGGGAAATATCAAGATTGTATTAGTGAGTATTAAAAAAAAAAAAAAAAAAAAAAAAAAAAAAAAACCTGCAGAGTAGCATATTTGGGAGGGAATGTATATGCATAGAAAAGAGATTTGAAGAACCTACATCAAAAAGTAGATTATAATTATCTCAACAGAAGAAAGGTATATGGAGTATAGATGGGTACTGGGATTATGAAGATTTTAAAAATGTTTTGTATTTTTCTGTGCATCCTAAATTTTGTACCTTTTATAATTAGGAAAATTACATGCTGTTGAAAAATACTGGATAAAGTTTAGCCTTCTCAGATGATCTCCTTCTGGCTCCAATTAATTCAAACCTCCAGCTTATCCACTTCCTTTATTTCCTTTTTCACTCTCTACAGATTTATGTTTCCTCTGCACAGCTGCAGTTGGTTTCAAATATTTGGCAGAGACTGTAGTTGGTGTTTAGATATATTTATGTGGGTTCTCTCTCCCTCATCAGACTGCATTTCCACGAGAGTATCTTCCCTATATTTTCTCTGTAATTGTGCATAGTGGCTTGGAAGCTCTTTCTCCCAGAAGTTAACTGATTGAGGTCATTGTAAACAATGCAAGAATAAAAACTTGCTTAACTTGTTTCATTATTAACATTAATTGGGAGCTAAGGTTCTCATGTTAGGAATGGAGGGGCTTATAGACTGGTTGGGAATTAGGCCCTGTGCCTGAGGCAATGCTTTGTGTTTATGCAGCTATTTCATTTCCTCCTGGAACATAGGAATACCAAGGCCTCTTGCACTGAGGAAGGGTTACATGAATGGTTCTGACAAGCAAAATGGAAGCAGATGTGTGCACCACTTCCAGGCCCCAAATCATTTTACATATTCCTCTATCAATTCTTGCTTCGCCTGCTGTCTGCTGGCTGGATAGTGCCAAGGTGAACTTGAAGCCACAATATGGTAGAGCCACAAGATGGAAAGAACCTGGGTCCCTGAGTTTCTGTTTACAGAGGAACCACTCAAGAGAATTATCTGAAGAGAAATATCTGAAACGAACAGGGTCAGTGAGAAAGATAAGACTCTTATTACATAAAGGCATTGAGATTTGAGGGCTATTTATTCTTGTAGCAACCCTATCCCAACTAACAACAGAAAATTATACAAATGGTAAAAGAATTTAAAATAACATATTTTAAGTGTCAAACAAATAGAATATAATTTTTTTAATTTGCCTAATATTTTACTGTTCTCCCAAACCATTTGCTTCCCTACCTTATTCAGTTCTCTAAGAAACCTTGATGAGTCTATCTTTGCGTCACAATTTAAGAAACTGGCCTTAGAGTTGTTACATTCTTTGACCTAAGCTAGAATCAAGGTTTTCTGACTCCAAATACTATACTCTTTGCCTTTAGGCATAAATACTATAACAGTGACTAATGACTAAATTATTTATAGAAAAGATGTTTTGCCTAAATTGTCTAGGAAGTATTTTTTTGAACATTGGTTTCACCAGCAGCTAATAAATGTCCCAAGAAATAGAGTTCCAAGGCCAAATGAGTTTGGGAAACACTGGGTTAAACAAATGTGACCAGGAGTTTTCTACTTAATGCCAAGTTCTCAGAGCCTTTAACTTAAAATTTGGAGGCTCATAGGGAGCCTACACAGCATATCCCATACATCTGACCACAGAACCCTTTGATGATGGAGCCATTGTCAGGAGCAGAGTATGCTGAAACATGATGGAGAAAGGTTTTCTAGACAACAGCTCTCATTCTCCATTGCACCCTGGTTCCACTTTAGTTTATTCACTTCTTAGAGTACATTTCTCAGCTAATGTTGGGAACAACAAAATTCTCTAATAAGCTCATGTAACCAAGATCAAATGGGACTTCCAGGAGATTTTTTTTTTTTTTTTTTTTTTTTTTGAGACAGAGTCTCTGCCCTGTCATCCAGGCTGGAGTGTGGTGGCATGATCTTGGCTCATTGCAACCTCTGCCTCCCGAGTTCACACCATCCTCCCGCCTCAGCCTCCCGAGTAGCTGGGATTACAAGCACGTGCCACCATAGTCAGCTAATTTTTTGTATTTTTAGTAGAGACGGGGTTTCACCATGTTGGCCATGATGGTCTCGATCTCTTGACCTCATGATCTGCCCACCTTGGCCTCCCAAAGTGCTAGGATTACAGGCGTGTGTGAGCCACCGTGCCCAGCCCCAGGAGCTTTTTTTTTTAGTTGCATTTATTTTTGAACTTATCCTAAATAAGAGCAGGACACGTTCATTGCACCTGGAAGGTAGAAAATATAAACAGAAGAAAGAGAGGTGCAAATCAACCCACTTCTATTCAACCCACCAGCATAGTCAACCTGTGACATTTACTACCACAGGGAGCTGCTGAGGCAGGGTAGAGTTGGATTTGAGGAAGGATTAGATAATTTTATGAGCGTGAGTAAAATTTAAAGCTATGTGGGCTAGAACAAAAAAGATACAAGGAAATGAAGTCTCATGTTCCAGGATGTAAACTGATCACATGTGGAAGGAGGGGCAAAAAGGAATTCCCACCTCGCAGTCCAGCGTGGGATATTACACAATGGGCCAGGTGCAATAGGCTTGACTTTCCCTCTTTATTTTCCTTTTCCTTTTCTCTGGTACATCTGATTCTGGCTAAACAGGAGGTGGGGATATTAGCCCTGACAAATAGCGATTTGATTCCACAGGGCAACTCCTATTGAAAACCAAGATAACACAAATATTTTCAATTCTTCAAGTTGAACCTAGACTAAGTATTTTGTTTTGTGGGTGATCCCTCTGTTCTTTTATTAAGAGAAGATCATTTTATGAGAGCTAAGAATATTTGCAGTCCTAGCATTTAAAATTCTCAACAAACACATTGTTCAAACAAATAAAAAGAATAGAACAAGTAAGGTAAGATCATCTTAATTAGTTGAGACTCTTGAGCAAGGATGAATCCAGTCTTGAAGTCCTGGCTATTTCAAAATATTCTTTTTACCTTAAACATACAAATAAAATGTGTTTCTGAGCTGCAGTGTTCTGAGCTTGGTGATGATTGAAGGCCCTGGAAGAGGGGATGGCAGATTTTATTGGGCTGGGTGGGTTCTCAACAGCCATCTCTCCATGGGAAATTTCATAAAAATATTCAACTCTAATGGTTCAGTGAAAAGCATTCGGGCCCCAGGGAATCAACGAGAGCTAAGTTTTGTAGAGTGAATCCCATCTGGGACTAGAAGAATTAAGAAACAGAACTATGGGAGACAGGCAACAAGACGAATAGCAATACCAGCCCCATGGTACAAAAAGTTAGTTTTTCATTGTATAACCAGTGCTATGATTTCCTGCATTAAGATTACAAAAGCAATCAGATCAGAGATTGTGGACTTTTTTCATTATAGGATTTTAGCTGACCCTTTCTTCAACTATGAATTCTTCGGTTGGGGGACAGTCCTAAATTCCAATATGAACACTAAATATCATTTGCTTCAGGAAGGATTTTTCCTGTTGGTACTCAGCAATCTTTCTGAACTTGTGGCAGTGGTAGTCTATACAACATTGACTACTCCATTCTCTTATCCCTTCCTCCCTAGCATAGCCCACTTCTCATGATAAAACTTTTCTTTTTTTGAGATGAATTCTTGATCTGTTGCCCAGGCTGGAGTGCAGTAGCACAATCTCAGCTCACTGCAACCTCTGCCTCCCAGCTTCAAGTAATTCTCCCACCTCAGCCTCCCAAGTAGCTGCGATTACAGGTGTGTGCCCCCCATGCCCAGATAATTTTTGTATTTTTAGTAGACACAGGTTTCACCATGTTGGCCAGGCTGGTCTTGAACTCCTGATCTCAAATGATTCTCCAGCCTCAGCCTCCCAAAGTGCTGGAATTACAGGCATGAACCACTGCACCTGGCCTATAAAACTTAAAATTTTAAATAGGCATCTAGTTTTCCAGCTTTATCTTGCACCTAGAATTGGCTATGTGACTCAGTTCTGGCCATTTCTGGCTTGGAGGATGCTAGGAAATATTTTCCTTTTAGGATAAAAGGAGAGAAATGTGGGAGGAGAGTTGTGTTTTCTGTTTGTTTGTTTGTTTCCTTGCTTGCTTGTTTGTTTTTCTGGCTATCCCTTCTCTCTCTTTGACACAGTGTGGAAAGTGTGATATTTCATACTGTGGCAATTATTTTGTGATCATGAGATGACAAACTTGAAGATCAAAGGCACCATGGTAGCATTGACAAGATGGAAGGGGAGAAAAATCTTGAGTTTGTAATGACATCACTGAGCCACTACAACAACCCTGGGACCATGAGCCTATTGATTTGTTGAAGTCACCTTTAGATGGATATTCTGTTACAGCCCAAAGCCTTCTAAGTGTTAAATACACCCAGTGAAAATGTGACTATGTGTTCCAATAGAGCACAGAACCCCAAAGAAACACACGGCCTGTGACTTCTGGTCATATAGAATCACTGATATTCCCTGATGTAGACTGGCATATTTCTCTTGGAAAAAATAGCGAATCAGGACTTCCTTGATGGTTGTCTGAGAATTCATTGGCTAATGTTGGCAGAACCTAAGGCCATGAACAAGTTCATCATTACTAAGGAGGCGGCAATCCTAAAGGTTGCAATTCGACCTTTGTGGATTGTGCTCCAAATTCCACACAAGGTTTCTTTCCCTCTTGTTCTCATTTCCCACAGTCTTACCCTTTTCTTTGTGTCTTACTTTGGCTTTGGAAAACCTCCTTCACATTTTCATTTTGCCAATTCTGATGTTACTTAATTCTTCAATATGGTAAAGCAATAAAAAGAAAGCTGGCTGATAATCTTAGAGCAGTGCCAAAAATGTATGTTTGGAATGTTAGGACTTTATTGAAAAATGCTTTATTGAATAAGCAGAAATTTTGTTAAGCTCCAAAGGAATCTAACCATCTCCCCTCCCCCACCACCACTGCCTAAATTTCACATCCTCTGATAACTAAGTACCTTCCCAGACTGGCATATCTTCTAGTCTGTATATCCTAAACTGCAGATTCAATCCTATCGAGTGACTGGAAATGGTACAACTCAAAAGTCTAGAAAAAATTCTGCTCTATGGAAGCACATTCATTTTTAAAATTTCTTTATTTCAAAAGTTTCCATCCTCATTTCCCTTCTTGAAGAGTTTTCATTATACATGAGCAGGGAATTACGATGTGTGTAACATTTTATAACTTAGCTAATTTGAAGATACTTTTTTCTTTTACATCTGTTGGATTTTTTTAAAAAAATTATTATACTTTAAGTTCTGGGATACATGTGCAGAATGTGCAAGTTTCTTACACAGCTATGCGTGTGCCATGGTGGTTTGCTGTGCCCTTCAACCCGACCATCCTGAGCTCAAAGCCCAGAATTAGAGCTGATGAGTAACCAAGGAATTCAGATTTTAGTACTGAAAATAATGTTTAGGAAATTCTGTTGTTCTGGAGGACAATAATTTAGCATTCAGAGCTGAAATGCATAAGAGGAAAACAAGTCTGCCAGAAAAATGCTGTTTGCAATGCTGTGAGGGTCTGCTCTAAACAGTATTTATTGTGGGAGGGACTTGGTGTGATCTGTGTTGTGTATTTTGGTTTTTGGTTTTTGTCTGGAGGCTTTTTTGCTTTCGTATCTCAGATCAGGGAAAGGAGGTTTGCCTGAAAATGAGCCAGAGTGGTGGTTCTGCCCAGACTGATGTGCTTCTGGCAATCGGTGTGTACTGCTTGGTGACTTTCAGTTCAGGTGGTAATTTACCAAATGCCGCTTTTTTTCTGTATGACACAGGCATGGCCAAACATAGTCACCACTCAGAATGTTGGGAAAATTTCTTGTTCCCATCAAACAGAGGGAGCAACCCTTGGTAGTTCAACAATGAAGCCTCCATTAGCTGAGAAGTCTAACTGTGATTTATCATTCCCTACCTATAAAGATTGTAAACAAATCAGGAAACTTTCTGAGTCTCTTAGTCCTCTACTTCCAAGTAGAAGTGGTAAGAATGCCAACCTTCCCTCACAACATTGTAAGAAGGAATGATTATTTGAATTGGTTGTAAAAAGATGCTCTGCAGTATTCATCATTAGGGAATTGCAAATTAAAACAACAAGGAGATACGGCTACATACCTATTAGGAAGGTTAATATCCAAAACACGGATAGTACCAAATGATAGAGCAACAGGAACCCTCCTTCGTTGCTGGTGAAAACGTAAAATGGTTCGGCCACTTTGGAAAACTGTTTGGCAGTTTCTTGCAAAACTAAACACACTTTTATCATACCATTCTGCAATCATTCTTGATATTTTCCCAAATGAATTGAAAACTTAGGTCCACACGAAAACCTGTACACAAAAGTTTATAGCAGCTTTATTCATCATTGCCAAAACTTAGAAGACACCAGGGTGTCCTTCAATAGGTGAATGGATAAATAAACTGTAGTATATTCATACAGTGGAATAGTATTGAGCACTTGAAAAAGAAAAAGAGCTAATAAGCCACAAAAAAGACATGGAGGAAGCATAAAGGCATATTACTAAGTGCAAGAAGCTAATTTGAAAAGGCTATAGACTGTGTGATTCCAATTATAAGACATTCTGAAAGAGGTAAAATTATTCAGACAGTAAAAAGATCAGTGTTTGCCAGGGTTTTGGGAAGATGGAAGGAGGGATTAATAGATAGAACACAGGATTTTTAAGCCAATGAAACTATATTGAATGACACTGTAAGGGTAGCTACATGTCATTATAGATCTGTCAAAGCCCACAGACTATACAACACAAAGAGTGAACCATATGTAAACTGTGAGCTTTGGTCACAAAGAGCAAACTGTAATGTAAACTATGGACTTTGGTTGAAAATGAGGCATCAATATTACTTCATCAGTTGTAACAAAACATAGTGTGACATATTGGTGGTGGAAAGGGCTGGGTGTGTGTTGGGGGATGGTTATGTGGAAACTGTACTTCTGCTCAATTTTACTGTGAGCCTAAAACATGTAGAAAATGAAATGTATTAATTCAAAGTAGATTTTAAAATCTAAATAAAAGTTATGAAGCAGAAAGTGAATATAATTCATATAATTATGTAAATTAATACAAATAATTGTTAAATGCATGCTTAGGATTAAATTCAGTTGTACACAACATGAAAAACAACAACAAATGTGGTTTAGACAAGAAAGCAGAATATGTTTCTCATGTATGGAAAATACGCCTAGAAGTAGGCAGTCTGGAGCTGGAATGGTGACTCCACAGAGACTTTGTGGACTAAGGCTTCTGGCTTTGCTAAGACTCCCATCTCAGCATCTGACTCCTATCTCTTGGTCTGATATAATTGCCAGAACTCCAGCCACTACATCTGCATTCTAAACAGCAGAGAATAAGGAAGGAGGAAATACTGGCATGCCTCCTCCCTTAAATGCAGACTTACAGGAAGTTTCATATTATATTTCTGCTTTTATCTTATTGGTCTGGAACTTAGACAAATTGTCACATCTACCTGTGAAGGAGTCTAACAATTTTTTACCTATTAAATTTACACAAAATTTTAAAAATCTGCAGAGAGGTCCAGCTACAAATCAGTGCTCGGTTTCTAAATAAAAAGAAAGAAAGGGATGTTGGAGTAGGCAGCTAGCCATTTGGGACTTTGAGCAACTGTTGCTAAGTTAAAAATACAGTGCTAGAGACAGAGGATGCAAAAAGACATTAGATCAATAGGAGAAATAAACATGCAAGTAAGCGGCTATTATATATGGTGGCAATTTGTTAATGGCACAAGGATTTCAAAAGAGGATGTGAGTATGCCCAGTTGGGGTTGAGCAGAGAAACCCTCCTAGAGGGAAGGATATTTTACAACGACCTAGAAGGATGAAGAGAATTTGAAAAGTAGGAAGTGATGGAAAAGAAGCCAAACTTGGCATAGGAAATGGCATGAAAGAAAGCAAGTTGTTTGATAAAGAGGGCTATGCCTGTTATTGGTGCATTTTATCGTCTGCACAGATACAGAAAGTGCCTACGCAGGAAGAAGTTTATGTCTGTAGTTTGGACATGTACCCTAATGACATCAGTTTCTCTCCTCACAATCTGTCCATCATTCCCATGGGTGGGAGGTGAGGAAGAATTCCATTCAACAACACACACTTAGAGTATCTCAGGCAAAGAGACTTTTTTTCTTTTGTATTTATGATAAAACACCCAAATATGTATCCAAGTGGGATTACCAGCCTGGGTTGGATCCAAGAGACTTTGGTTACTAGAACTATTTCTCATCATAAATCCCCAAACAAGTTGAGTTTTTCACTTCCTCTCCTAATCTGCCATGGAGCACAGCCGAGTTGCTTGAAGTCATCTACTTCTTGGCAGTGGCTACAATTCCAAGATGATGGAACGATTCTTTTCCATATACATCATTATTATTTCTAGTATAAATATTTATCAAGCACTCACTGTGCAATAGAGAAGAGCTCCTGCTTGGTGGTCTTTCCAGCTGAACAAAACAAACATGAGGAGAGGTCGAGGGAAGAGGTGGGAAGAGAACCTCAGCTGGTGGGAAACAATAGGAATTGCTTCCCCACCCCACCTCCTTTTATTCATGTTGGATGTTATTTGGACTTGACTGCCATATTTCAGATACGTAAAATGTGTTTTTATTTGTTTAACATATGCTTTATAGGGCTTACCATGTGCTGTGCACTGTTTCTAAGCTCTTTACAAATACTAACACATTCAATCCTCATAGAATCCTGTGAAATAAGTTGTTTTATTGTCTCCATTTGCAGATGAGGAAACCGAGGCACACAGTAATTTGCCCAAGGTCACTCACTGGACACAATGACAGTAGAGCAACACTGTCCAGTAGAACTTTCTCTGATGTCAGAAGTGTTCCATATTTGCGCTGCCCAATAGGGTAACCACTGGACATGTGTAGTTGCTGAGCACTTGAAATGTGGCTTACATGACTGAGAAACTGAACTTCTGAAAGTTCAGAAGGCCGCCCACCTAGGCTTCCCGAAGTGCTGACATTACAGACATGAGCCTGGGCTCATACAAACCTGGGCATACAAACCCAGGCTGCCTTTCTTTCCTTTCCTCTCCCTTCCTCTCTACCTCCCTTTCTTTTCCTCCCTCCCTCCCTCCTTCCCTCCCTTCCTTCCTTCTTTCCTTCCTTTCTTCCTTTCTTCCTTTTCTTTCTTTCTCTCTCTTTCCCTCCCTCCCTCCTTCCTTCCTTCCTTTCTTTCTTTCTTTCTTTCTTTCTTTCTTTCTTTCTTTCTTTCTT